>NW_026864693.1:0-337576 GCF_026571515.1 Ruditapes philippinarum | reverse complement strand
TTGGATTATTAATTATTCTTGTGGATTTTATTGTGGGAATTTATTCTAAAGTGTTCTTGGATTTAACTTGGATTTAACTGTGCTATTCAAAAAGGATCATTCCAGGATCAGACTAGACATTAGATTTTACATTTTTATTTGGACTTCAGGTATTTGTAAACGTAATTTGTTATTTTATTTTTCTTTAATAATTTTTCTGTAATAAATTTGTTATTGTTACAAGTTTGTTGCTGGCTTTTCTTTCTCGTTACGCCTGGCTCGTAACATTATGCACTATCGAAAAAAAAAATATTATTTAGCTGAAATCAATATTCCTGTCGTTACTATATAGTTAACGTTTAATTGCCTTCCAGTGCGATAAACTATCAACACAAAGATAGTTTATTAGTTTTCTCTGTGTATCCAATGCGATTCCGGCCCCTACTGTCATACACAAAATTACTTCGATTTGCACTTTTATCAGCTGCAAACCATTCACAGGTTACCTGTATTTCTGTCTTATCAGCCATTTGTTACTATTAATAGATTTTATAACGATAACATACAACGTGTAGTCACGTGATTCTGGGAGAAGCTGTTTACGATAAATAAGATAAAAAAGAATAGAATAGGTCTCATAACGTACACACAACCAGATAATTTAAAAAGTGTCATTTCAAATATCATGCATGATTTATTTATCATAAAATAGCAACACTTGACACTTTAAAAAAGGGAAAAACATCCCTAAATTCAATGACTTATCCATAGGGATACGTCATTAATTCAATTTATAAAAATTGTAATGTTGCTTTTTACGATGTCAATATTTGAATATTTCATTTCATTGAGCAAGATTATTGTATGTTTGAATTTTTGAGATTACTGAAAACAATTGTAGTCTTTAATTGTTCAGTAGTTGTTGTGCTTTTATTTCCAGATTTTAATGCCTGCTCCTACCATAGGTATAATATTAAACTGTTACAAATATAGTCGCCGGTTTCTACCGGCGACTAATTAACGCCGGACTTTTTTATTACTCGTACTATAGTATGAATGATATAAAATGCCCCAACACAAGCTATTTTTCAAAAATGCCAATACCATTTATTCAATAAATGGTTAACTATTTTACATTCAGGCATCGTTAATTCTCAGCTCCATTATATCTTGTCTATTAGATTAAGCAGTCAAATTTGATGAACTTTTCTTTATCTTTTATTTAAAACTTTGATATTTATGTAAATTATGAAATTCATCTCCAATACTGACATAATATAAGTTACATTTTATCACACAGAAATAAAACTACAGAAATAAGTGAAGCATGCTATTCTGGAGGTTGCACTGTAACACCGCACTTTGGGGTCCAAAGTGCAGTAAACTTCACAGCGCACTTTGGGGTCCAACACACTAGAGAAATTGCTACATATCAACACACTTTGGGTTCCAAAGTTCCTTGAAGCAATTGCGGAAAAGAATACATTACGGTTTGCCAATTAATTCTTCTAGTGAAAGTATTGTAACAAGTTTTGTAGGTGACCACCACACATTGCTACATGTCAAACCTCTGACAAAACTGTTTTAACATATTTATTGTATATTCCTATTTCCATAAACGCACGTGTAAATTATATATAACATATTCACAAAACTGAAATGCTATGTTTTACATAATAATGTGTTAATTATGGCTTATGGCTTTTATTTCATAAATCAGACCTACTAAAGGCCTGATTCATCGTTTTGCAGTTTGTACAATCACATTCAATATATGTATCAATACATAAACATTTAACAACAATGTAAAAACATCAAATGTTATATTTTAGTACATATATGTACATATATAGAAAATGAATATAAAATTTTATAAACAAATGTAACGCAAATCAATAGCAAAACTTACAAAAACACCGTTCTTCAATTACTCAAAAAGAAAACTGATATTCAAGTGTGGAAATTCCGCTGTGTGCTGGATTTATTTTTAGAAGTTCAAGAGATGTCATTAAATGTTAATACTGGTTTAAAGGTTCATCAATCGGTCAGTACAATCAGGAGTTACCTGCATGTCATATTTAAATTAAAGAAGTAGCCTCGCTAGCGTGACCTAAACCCGAAATTATAAAAACAACCCGAAATTATAAAAAAAAAACTACATAAATTGAAAATAATTTAAATATAAAACAAGAACGTGTTGGTACACAAAAATGCACCGGTGCAGATACTTCAAAAAATAATTTATTCCTTCACTTTGTTATGGACAGAAAAAAAAAACAAAATGATTGTAAACACAGTCATGGCAAGTTGTTGTTGTTGTTGTTGTCGTGAGAAATATTCGACTTACAAATGAATTTATAAAATATATATAAATGCATGACCTTGACCTTGAACAAAAATTCCATTAAATCTTAGTACCTTTGTTCCTTTTAAATATGAGAAATTGGTAAAAGATATTCGATGGCTGTATAAGAAAAAGTCTAAAAATCTTATTGTTAGCCCCTGTGATCTTGAACTTGTGACTCCCAACTCTGACCATCAGATTATGTTCCTTCCAAATATGAACAATTTTATCATAAGGTGGAGCAAATAGATAAAGTAAATGTTAAGTAATCTAATTTTAGTATACCTGACATTGACCCGCTGACACCAAATTCAATCCAAAGGTAGAAGACCATGCAAGTTATCTTCCTACCAAATATGAAAGACATCTGTCAACAATTAAAGGCTGTATTGGCAAAAAATGTTAAAAACTATATTTAGCACTAGTAACCTTGAGCTAACTGACCCCTGGCTGCTTCCAAAGGTAGAAGACTTCTTGATTTATGTTCTTACTATATATAATAGACATCCGTCAAAAAATGTTAAAAATATATTTTTGGCATCGGTGACTTTAACCATGACCCAAATGATCCCTAACTAGACCTAAAGGATGGGCATTTCCCTAGGCATGTCAGTCTTGAACATGAAAGACATCCCCTTATTGTATAAATTCATTTTTTTACACCGGTGACCTTGACCCCAGTGACCCCTTAATCCATAAAAAGTTAGAGGACCGTGCAAGGATACGGAAGATTATCTTAAAATGAATGAAGTAATAAGGAGAAATTTATTATAAATGAATATGTTAACCCTATTTCCCTATTTTCAAAGTGATGAAAGGAAAACAAGCGCGTTAAATAGTCGTGAAAGACTGGTCTACAGTGCAGCCGAATAAAATGCTGTTTGAATCTGCACAGTTGATGAAATTAAATGAGAAGCGTACCAACATAAAAATTCCATTACGTCCATACTGTGAGAGGACGGGTACCCTTCAAGTCAATGTCGTAATGTTCCAGGAATCCGACACAATGTGTCTTACTGTCCCCCGCCTTTTTGAAGAAAAAAGGGGGATATAGAAATATGTTCCGTCCGTCCGTCTGTCCGAGCGAACATTCTTTGGTCTATGAGCTTCATTCCGTCCATAATTTTGGTTAAAAGAAGAAGGAAATCCAATAAACCGACTGTTTTATGTGGTGATTTTACTGGTTTATGGGGGAAAATGCCACATAAAGATCAAAGAAAAAGCACATAGACCCCGATTGTTGGCACGTCCGTCCGTCCGTCTGTCCGTCACACTTTCATGTCCGGTCCATAACTTTGCCATTTATTAAAGGAATTTGAAATAACCTGGCACAAATGTTTATTATAATAAGACGATGTGTCATGCGCAACAACCAGACCCCCTACATCCAGGGTCTAGGTCGCACTTGCTCATTCAAGGTCAACATTGTCTATTTGAGGGTATATGTCGTGTCCGGTCCATAACTTTCTTTCTATGAAGGGATTTTGTAAATACTTGCCATAATTGTTCACAAATCAGACAATGTGTCATGCGCAAAAACCGGTCACCTACCTCCAAGGTCAAGGTCACACTTAGAGGTCAAATACTTACGTAGTCTGTTACAGGGTATATTTTGTGTCCGGTCCATAACTTTTTCATAGATCAAAGGATTTTGAAAACACTTCGCACAAATAGTCACTATAATAAGAGGATGTGTCATGCGCAACACCTGCATCCCTACATCCAAGGTCAATGTCACACTTAGAGGTCAAAAAATAGCATAGTCTGTTATAGGGTATATTTTGTGTCAGATCTAGAACTTCTTCATAGTTCAAGGGATTTTGAAATAACTTGGCACAAATAGTCACAATAATAAGACGATATTTTAAGTACAACACCTGCACCCCTACCTCCAAGGTCAAGGTCACACTTAGAGGTCAAAGCTTAACATGATAGATTTTTAAATTCCGTGTTTCATTTTATTTTTTTAACGAATTTATTGTTGCATTTGCAGATCTAGCATTGATCATAATTTTGGACTGAATGTCCTGAGATTTATACCTCAATCTTTTGAAATAGCACAATTTTATGCTTCATATAAAACTTCCCGAGGCGGGGGACGTTGGTAACTCTGTTACAAATTCTTGTTTATATTTAGTGTTTGTAACTTATTTTATGTCCAAAAGCATTGCAGTATTTCAAATAAATCGTAACACATTTACTTTGGTAAATCGGCAAACTGTGAATCATCTGGTCAATCGACTGTTTATAAAAATAATTCAAAACACTAAGCTGGTTAAAATTTATTAGTACGTATTTAGTTATAAGGTGGAGACAACGTGTTTACGCATGATTTAATTTTAGCAAGCTGGTTCCACGATTGAAGAAAATGTAAATAAAAATGTTTTGCAACAAAGCCACAATTTAAAATTGGTCATGAAGTGTATAACTGCTGTATGTGGATGATTTTGTGTTCTTATATTTTAGTGGGAAGGGGAATAATGTTTCTGCAGACAAACAAGTGCAAACAGTGATACAAGCGTAAAACTTTCAGGAAATCATATTTCGGCCATGCATTTCAAAAGTTAAGTTGGCCCAAAAATATCTCTGCTCTATCAAGATGGCCGCCATTTTCAAACTACATAAATCTGACGTACATATAATATACTCATTCAGTGAAATTTTTTGTACAGACTTGAACTTTACACTAAAGCAAGTGTAAAGTTTCTCCTTTACAAAATTTCAAATCTGAAAATCCGCTTTTATGCCTCTTCAGAATTCAAGATGGCGTCCAATATGGCCGCCGATTTTATGCAAAACTGATATATTTCTTTTGAAGTATAATTTATAGCACAAATTATGCATATTTCGATAAAATAAAGTGTTTAAACATATCAGAAATAATCAAGTTAATTTAATTATCAAAATCGTTAGGTCTTATATTTTGTCAAAGTGAGTGGGGTAAATTTATCTAATAATTGAAAAGCAAAAACAATGAAATTTGTAAGTTAATTTCAGTTCTGTGCTTTTTCTTAAACTTTCTATGAATTCTTATGAAAAAAAAAAAAAAAAAAAATATCACCGATGATATGGAACGCTTATTACAACAATCATACTGGATTCATAAGCTTAACACATTATCTCCTAATGGTATGAATGCAAAAGTTTTGTACAATATATAACTTTGTCATTATTGTGCCGGTATACATATACATGTAGTATGTTTGTTCTCATATCTAGGTTTTTTATTATTATTAATTATGAGAATTTTTGTATCACATTTGCAGATCCATATTATATGTGTAATTTAATTTATTGTATATTGCTGTATTCATGAAAGATTCTGTATTTATTTGACAAAGTTTTTTATTCCCGCGTTAACGTCACGTTCGGTTTAGCGTATAGTTAAACGGACGTTGCGTCATTTGTCATTTGTTATTTTATAAACGTCAATTTTTCTGAAGAAGACTAAACGTCGAAAGCTTAAGAAAAGCGTTTGTTTTTATTGAACTGATTATATATGAATTCTTATGCAAATATTCACTGTTAAAAGGATTTTGTCTTCCTTCAGGTCTAGAGGTAGTGCTAAAATTATCAGTAAATGCACGCACACTGTCACACAGTCATGAGTTTACATTTAGTTATAAAAGGTGTTTGCATGATATAACATATTTCAATATTTATTCTTAATATTATCAGGTTATTGTAACGATAGTAGACTGAATACATGTATACTTCAACAAAACATGCGTTAAATGTTTCTGTACAATTTCTTTATGAAAAGATAAAAATCGCTTTAAAGCTAACATAATGAGAAAAATGAATTTTGCATTAAACAGAAGGCTTGTACATTGACACAGTATGATTCAAAGTTAAATCTACTTTCATATAATTATAATCAAGTGTAATTTAATTAGCACTGTTCATAGAATAATATATCTAGTCATGGTATTAAGTAAAATTAAAGCGGCGACTGATACACCATATAATCTTTATGTAGTGAAAAATGCATATCAATAGTATCCCTTGACCCACATATAGTTGCTGATGATTAGAAATACAAACTAACTATCTGTCAAAGATTATCAAATTTCATTTTCCCCATTAAACAACCCTAGATCACTCACCTAAGATCCACTGCAAGAAAATGGCCATAAGTCTTTAATACAAAAGTAAAATAAGATCACGACACACAGTTATGATTACTAAACTATTTGTAAAGGTTTGCTTCAAAAGAAAAAATGGCTAATATCAAGGCTGTCAGAACAGTTTCACACAAAAAGATTCATATAGCTATATTCCTATATGAGTCAATATAAACTATATTCCAGTAATTCGTAATGTTTATAGAGTATTACAAGGTGACGTTACATGATAATTCTTCTGCTCTGGGATCTGTAGTTTCGAGACAGTTTTTAGTCTATGCAAACATAAGTAAAGCCTCGGTCTCACTTACTCCCGGCAGAGCCCAGGACCATCCCAGTATGTTACCGGGATGATCCGGGACGATCCGGGATGAAATTATTGTTGCGGTCACACTTACCCCGGCAACACTACGGTAGTTACCTACTAACCACCCAAGATGCGCTCCGGATCATCCAGGCAGAGCCCAGGTGAAGCTACGGTTCATGCCGGTGCTTCCCCGGTCGTTCCCGGATGACGCCGGAAGAGCCCCGGTTGACCCAGGCAGAGCCCCGGTCGATCCAGGCAGAGCCCCGGCAGAGCCCAGGACGATCCAGGCAGAGCCCCGGTAGAACCCCGGTGGATTGAAAACGATATCTATTGTTTCAGAATAGTAATTCATGATGATTTTCTGAAAAATCCTTATGCCATACTGGATAGAAGGGAAATGGGAAGGCTTTTAATACAAACAAGTGCAATCATCGCAAATTGTCGTTATTCTTTTGAAATGATCCGGGCTTTGCCGGGGCTCTACCGGGATCAACCGTAGCTCTACCTTTATCCTCCGGGGCTCTGCCTGTAGTTACCTGGGCTCTGCCGGCATATACCGGGGCTCTACCGTAGCTCTACCGGCTATATCATACCCCGAATCATCCCCGGTTTGTGCCGGCAGAGCTACGGTGCTTTCCCGGTATAACCCCGGTCGTTCCCGGCAGAGCTAAGGATGAAGCCGACAAAGCTATACCTTCCCAGATCATCCCGGACCACCCCGGTGATATTAAATATTTTATTTCATCCGGGGTCGAATGCCGGATGTTCCCGGATCATCCCGGATCATCCAGGACGTTGCCGACAGAGTTACGGATGTACCCCGGTTGTTCCCGGTCGTACCCCGGTCGTTCCCGGATCACCCCGGACGTCTACCGGGGCTCTGCCGGGATGTAAGTGAGACTGTAGCTTAACATCCCAGGGAAAGCCATTTTTGTCCTGCAGGAGCATGACTTAAAGGCCTGCCATGAGGGAACTTAGTTTTGAAAGACTTGTATAGGGAATAACATGTAATATATGATAAACAAGATCAACAAGGAAAGGCTGCGTCCAATGAACGCAACCCCCACCCAACCCAGCAAGAAGAGCCAGTGGCAAGGAGCCCAGGAGGACCCCCAACAAAAACAGGACAGGGCACAAGGCATAGCAGGGGCAGGATAACCACTAAAATCATACATAAGAATAAATAATTAGTAACTGATAAGGAACTATAAGAATGATTGAATAAAAGGCCCATAAAGTCAAAGGGCACAGGGCATGGGGGCATGAGACACAGGAAGGGGGGGGGGGAATAAATGAAATAAATAAAAACTAGGGGCAAAGGGGAAGATACTAACCGTAGACGAGAAAACAACAAGGGACACAAAAAAGTCACCAAAACAGTATGAAATACTACATAGACATACATCTGAGGAACACAGAAAGGCGCCGCCTTGGAACGGTCAGCAGTATAAATACTGCTGGGGAGTTTAAACCGCCGGTTAATGGTGCACCAAACCTCACTCTTAGCACCACCATGTTCCTATAAACGAGACAGTGTAAATAAAATGAATCCCCGCCTAGTGAAATTCAAACAGTCATGGTTACAAAAGGTGAAATAAGTAAAACATCGAAATGCTCATGTAGAAACATACAAAAGAAAACCCAATGACCATAACAAAAGTACTCAATGTCTTAAAGGAAGACAGAGCAACAAGAAAATCACCTACAAGGGCCCGACGAAGCAAGACAGAAGACGAACATTAAGGCAATTCAGTCCCAAAGGGCTTTAAGAACTGTCCATCATAGAGTCTCCCACTTGGTCCGTCAGATGTAATCAAAAGAGGAAAGCGTAGCGTCCAACTGTAAATGGGTTGAACACTAAGCATGCGGTATGTCTTAAAATAGTAGGGTCATAACCCCTTTTAATAATAACGTTTAATAATTCTAGTAAAGACAACAGAAAAATTACAATGACCCAAGATCTTACGGAGTTTGTAAACAACATCCCCGTAAAAATCAGGCTGGCTAATCTCTTGTCGCAGGTAGCACCATCTTGTGCCTTTATTTACATATTTAATGAATCATGCTCATGCAGCCACCTGGGTTTATAGACTTTTACACGAAAACACATTAAAACTTCTAGTGTTACACCAGTACAATGACAAGAACTAAGATATTTGGGATGTAGCATGATTCATAAATTTGTATGATGCTCCTTCAGTCTATTATGGCTTTGAAATGGATATCACTTAATTTACACATACTTAATTTCTCTAAAACTACAATACCCGAAGCATAGACATTAATAATGTATCATCATAACTCTACAAATATTTGATAAATCATGGACACGATGGTCAATATTTATCTAGCGCCAAGGGTCACTAAGATTATATGGACTCATATCAGGAATATAGTTATTAAAGTCCTCTCATGAGAAACACTTCTGAGAAACTAGATATCGGGATGTTTCTTTTCGAGCATCCAAATACAATTCATGTATTTTATGACAAAATTGATACACCCAGTATGATCGTATTACTAACCTTTAGTAAAAATATTGTGACCTTTTTCTAACAATTGACCTTAGGTCCGTGATCTAGGGTCATCATTGTCCTCTTATTGAAATAAAAAAAAAAGATATGAGCCGCGTCATGACAAAACCAACATAATAGGTTTGCGACCAGCATAGCTCCAGACCAGCCTGCGCATCCGCGCAGTCTGATCAGAATCCATGCTGTTCGCTAGCAATTTCTTTACTTGTTATAGGGTCTGTAAGCGAACAGCATGGATCCTGATCAGACTGCGCGGATGCGCAGGCTGGTCTGGATCCATTATGGTCGCAAACCTATTATGTTGGTTTTGTCGTGACACGGCTCAATTATAAATAATCTATTTTATATTTCAACAAATAAAAAACTGTATGTAGTTCAGGCGATATCATTGATAAATCCTTTTCACTAAACATAGATGGATGATGTGACAGTAGCCTTATAATTAGTTATCGAATGTAAAATTCATTACCTCTTTAAAGCCATTTTTATATTTTCAAAATGAAATTGTGAAGGAATTAATAGTATGCGTTATTGGACTACCTTTATACTGTACATTTATATACATGTTTGCTATTTAAAGCACGTTTGCTGATTTATTGTCTTCTTACAGATATTTACAATTAACAAGTAATATCACGCAACCAAAAATACCTTCGTCCAACAAAGAATACTGTTTAATAGGAAACATTTGCATAAGAATTCACCGAAAAAATGAAGAAACATAATTAACTTACCAGTGTATTGTTTATAATTATCGCCACTTTGACAAAATATAAAACCTACATATTTTATCTTTTTCTTACATTTTTACACAATCCCCAATTGTTTATGAAATGTCAAATAAGAATAAGATAGCATTTTAAATTTTGTATATACATTTAGAAAACCAAATAAGAGAAATATGCAAAAATGATATTTTTTCTTGATATTTTAACGATATAATTAGACATTAACTTAAAAAGACTTTACCTTCGTTGTGATTTACATATAATTTGATTATTTCTATTATGTTTTTACACTTTTTTATCAAAATAAACGTAATTTGTGCTACAAATTATACTATTAAAAATGATGTAACAGTTTTGCCATATTGGACGCCATCTTGGATTGTGAAGAAGTATGAAAGCTTAAAATTTCTGTTAAGGAGACACTTTCTACATGCTATGGTGCAAGTGCCAGGTCTTTATATAAAAAACTGACAGAATGAGCTACGTCAAATTTATACGACGGCCATTTTGAAAATGCGGCCATCTTGAATGAGCAGAGATATTTTTGGCCCACTTCACTTTTGAAATCTCCATGGTCTAACGATGATTTTATGAAAGTTTCATGCTTATATAACCATTTGCTCTATTTTCTCAATTTCCCGCCCACCACTTTTATTGACGACTCGCAAAATAATCGTGTCATTCCGCAGAAAATCATACGTCTTATTCAAAATCATATCAGACTGGGCTGCTTCGCAACCGGATACCTTAAAAATGGATGGCACAGCTATATAACTTGGCAACAACTTGTACTTTGTCGTGATGAGTTAGTATGGAAATTATGAAGCCATAAGTACAAATACACCTTAATATACATGTACATCCAACTTGCCGGTCAAGGTTTACCATGAGTAGTATATGGGTCTCTTTAGCGCCACTCACTGCGCATGCGCGATATTACTTTGGATTATTGTTTGAATGGCATTACGAAATCTATTGTTGGTAAGATACGTAATCAAGTAGTGTGTATTATATAATTAATCATATTAGACACGTTTTATAACAAAAGGGATAAGAATACGAACAAGTGTTTATTGTTAGTTAGATTATTTATATTAAACTACTATTATAAAAATGACAATGGGGATGTTGATTAAAAGTAAAGATAATGATTGCGTTTGGAGAAAATAAAATAGAATTTTTGTACCTGAAAATCTATATAAAAAACCCGTAATCATTATGTCAAATTTGAATAAAATAAAATGTGTTATATTAATAAGAAGAATAAATATGGATGAAAGTTTGGTCAAATTTGATATTAAATGTTGTTTATTATTCAGAATAGTGATATCCCTCTTAGATAGATTCAAATTAGGTATAAATGATAATTCTGAACTACTATACTTTTCGATGATATTCTAGCAAATACATAAACGTTTTAATTATGTTTAAATTGAAGAATGAATTATGATTTTTGTCACATTTTAAATATTAAATACTGTTTGTTTTACAGAATATCACTTTTGAATAGATTACAATGCGGTAAAAATTATAATACTGATTTATACCAAAATACGAAATAAATTACGATTTACATCGTCTAAAAGAATCTAAATATGTTATTTATAGATTTATAGCATGAATGATAAATACATTTTCTAATCTTAGTAAAAAATTTGCCGCTATTTTATTCTGTTTTATTGTCTGGTTATTTAAAGTATTGATTTAAAATTTGGTTATGACTTGATTTAAGTAGATAAATTTGATACTACATAAACTTAATTTTCATATAGATAAATGAAGAGTAATATTCGGTCGTTTTTGTGCCACAAATCAGCAATATAATATCTAAATATTAACGTTATGTTGTGTATTGTATCATTAATCGTGCATTACATTGTATCATTAATCGTATAACGCTCGTGTTATAACACCAGGGAGTGCTAGAAATTAAGAAAGTGGATACGCTTATTGTTATTTAAAGATCATTTTGTTTTGTAATTGAAATTGTATACTACGTGAACTTATATATGCATAAAATTATCCTAATACAACAGGTTTCAAACATTGAAGAATATGTAAAATATGTACTGCAAATATTTGTACAGATTGAATGTAATCATTAAATTATATGCATTCACTTCTTTTTGGAAAATTCGACTTAGAATTTATAGAAAACAAATTTTAATTACCTCACTTTATTTACATGAAATATTAAATTTATAAATAATGCTTTTTGGCAATTACAATATTGATAAATCTAAATTTGAGCATCATATTTTTATATAAAAAAAAAAAATAAACAAAATGTGTGACAGGTTTTTAAGCTAGAGTATTGTAGAAAATGTACATTACAATAAACGGGATTTAATATATTTGAATAGGGTGTTGTAATTTGAGGAATTAGTCGATTTAAACTATTGATAATAATTGCGTTTAATATCAAACTACTTGAAATTGAATTGAATCGTATAATAATATTATGGAGTGCGCAGAAAATGACACAACGATCATAAGCGGCAAAAATGGGTGCCTTACATACCGGACCCAGAGAAATGGTATCAACGTTTTAAAAATTTAAGAGACGGTTACATAACACCCGATCGTAGGTGTCGTTTCCGTGTCGGAAGCGGTAATTCGCGTAAACGACTCGGTACATTAGAAGCAAAGCTAAAAGAAACGGAGGAAAAGCTCACAGAAACAGAAGAAAAGCTCCGATGCGCACGACGTCCTATGGTTAATATGGTTAGCTCCGTAACACAGGCAACTGATATTGCAAAGTCAGAAGTTAAACGATTACAATATTCCAATACACAGGTACCGATCCGTAAAAAGCGTAAGATTGACTGGAATCACCTGATGTTCTAAATATGAACAATTATCAGTAACAATATGTATTACATGCAAAAATACCCGGTGACAGTGTGCGCTGCGGACCAATTACGCGTTAAAAAGGGTCAATTCGTAATTTCGAACACAGATACGAGTGATGGACCCGGAAAACATTGGGTGGTATTCTATTTTCCTAAGCACGGGCCTTACGAATATTTTAATTCACTTGGAAAAAGCCCTAAAAGCTATGGCGTTGGCTTTGAGAAAATACTTAAAAAGGAACATCTCTTGTATAATGGACGACTTCAGAGTTTTTCATCAAAAGTGTATGGGCTCTACTGCGCATACTACGTCATAAAACGATATCAGGACAAACCCATCATCAAAGAATTTTATCCATGTCAGAAGAGGCTCAATGATCGCTTAATAGTGACTAAAGTAACAAAAATAATCAATAAACAATAATAATGACTAGATTGACAAAATAAGTGTATTATCAGTCATAATTACCATAAACAATTGTGACAGTATCGTATAAAATATGAATTAACATGCTTTTGCTTCGTTAATAAAATTAAAAACTAAAATTTCTTTTGTTTTTATTTATTGTATTTATTCCGTTTTATCTTTATTCTGTAAAATACAACATCAAAAATATATTTGAAAATGATCAAAACTACATATTTCTCCGATTGGAATAATTATAATGATTAAGTTTATATTATTTAATATTGAATTTATGTATTTATTAAAGTATCATCAAATTCAATATACATATATATTTCAACTATATCTTAAAATGTTACAGTAATAAAACTTTTTCTCTCATAAAGTAATTCAATGCAATTATCAATAGTTTAAATCGACTAATTCCTCAAAACTTTGGCTTAGTTTACAATAACCACATTCAAAAACAGTAGATCCCTTTTATTATTATGCGAAATTAATACTGTCAAACTGTCACTGGGCAATTCTTTTAGAAAATTGTATAGTAGAAAACTAGAGTTTTACAATAAGACGTCATAGCAAATGATGGTCAGTGGAACATAACGTCTCTTGTCACAAGCCTTTTTTCAGAAACGATGTTAGTTGTAAACCATTTACCTATGTAGACCTTTTTCAAAGGCTTAAAGATCCTGTATGTTTTGTGATTGATATTATTACTGTGTGTATACCACACTTGCAAAAAAATTATATATGTATATAATTATGCAAATAAAACAATTTTCAAACATCGAAGAATATGTAAAATGTGTACTGCAAATATTTGTGCACATTATATTTAATCAATAAATTACATGCATTCATTTCTTATTGGAAAATTTGACTTAGAATTTAAAGAAAATAAATTTCTAATTACCTCCCTTTATTTACATGAAATGTTAAATTGGGTAATATCTTTATAATTAATGCTTATTGGAGCTTACAATATTGACAAATCTTAATTTGAGCATCATATTTATGAAATAAAACCATGAAAAAATTGTGTTACAGGATCTTTAAGAAAATGCATTTTGGCAATTGGGTTGGCAATGCTTATCGTCTCCAACAAATACCAAAAGAAGAGTAACCGCTTAAAACGGTTACATAATATGTGTCAGTAAACGATGATAACTTTGAAGGTTTGTAAAGGACATTGTTCCGGTAAGGGTAGCGTTTAATATCTTAGCAAGAGAAATATTTGAGTATACAAGCTATCCTACTTTACAACTTCTTTGATAAGTTTATATAATAAATTTGTTAATTATGTACATCTTTGTTTGAAATAGTATATCGCTGTCTAGTCCGCAGGATAATAATAATAATTATAATAACTTTATTTACCGATGGTAACACATTAAGACATATACAGATTGCCTCATCTTATTTACAATGCGGCCTTTTAAAACAAAAACAAAACAAAAACACACACACAAAAGAACACGTATCAATCAAAGAAAATATAACATATAAAGGAAATGTAGTTAATTATTAAGGCTTGTGACCTGTTTTTTTTTCTTCTTTTTTTTATTCTGTGCGGAGGGTCTGTTGTTGACAAAGGGAGAGACTCGCGGTCCGTAAGCCGTACATGATTCGTTTATCAAACTTTTTATAATCATGTACCCCGCAAGAATATCATGATTTATAAATAATGGTATGTAAAAAAACGCGATTTCTACAGGAATTTCAAAAAATGCATCATATTGTTCAGATTTATCATCCTTAGCCTGCTTGCAAAATAATCGTTCACGATACATTGGTAGGTTAACGTGCTGTTAAATAAGGTCTTGTGTAAAAAAAAAAGGAATGCGGCTTTGTTCTTTGACGTGAAACACCAAAGAAGCAATATAGCAATATAGCAGTTAAATGTCGCGCTTGAAATAATACACGGGATGACATCTGACTTGCTTTTGTTCATTAAAGCCTGGAATGTCAGTCTTGAAACCTAATAATGTTGACTAAACAGAAATATCAATAAAAAGGAATTTCAAAACAAATGTCATAAAATTGCTGCATGACACCATGCAATTTCGCAAAAAGGTCTTCTTAAAGGTTTAACGTTTAGCAATAAAAGTACACGTAACATGGAAAATACCTCAAATTTGCTGAGCTGTCGATAATTAGGGTTTCCCATTAAGATTGATAGTTACATCATAGATATTGAGCTATTCATATTATCATTTTACAAATTAACATTTACAATATATTTTCAAGCATGAAAAACGATTAGAATTAAAAAGCTGGTGCTTATACTGGTCCTTTTCGATAACGAATTTTATTTCTTTGATTTTTATTTTCTGCTTTGATCTTATTGATCTTATTGTACCATAAAAATATCTCGGTTATCTTTATGTAATAAGACTATAATCTCATTATCAGTTTGCAATATCTTTACTGTGTACATATTCATGACATAAATTGAATTCCCGTGAAAAATCCTATATTAAAGACGTGATATAGTAAGATTATGTACATAATAAATCTACACCGACAGAAAGTGAAAATTTTTCATTGCATTTGTTCGTTATTCAAATTATGAATCTGCATGACTTACTGTTGAACTTGTCTACAGGCTGCAGCACATCGACAGTCCGACAGTAAGGCAGGCCATTATCAAATGTGCAATAATTTGCTAAATATCTCTTTATCTCTGTATGTCTGTGTTGAAATTGTGAACGCAACACCTGCTTTTGTGCACGTGCAAAGCAAGAAAGGCTTTTCAACCACCATGTGCAGTAATACACAGTTTATGCACAATACTGTGTATAACCGAACCCATAACACATACACTAATTTTCAAATGAATAATGTGTAAAGTTCTCATTTTTGGTCAGTGTATTTGCCTGAACATTTATGATACCCGGAATCTCTAAACAGTATGGAGTATTTGTGAAACATGATATCATGACGGCCCTAATATAGTTAATTCGAAATCACGTGTTAGTAATGTTCCCAAGATTAAAATTAATGAGTAAGTCACTGGATCAAGTTCAAGGTCGCAGCTTAGCCTACAAAACTATACATGACGTGGTAACTATAACTATAGCTTGTAGAAAGGAAAATGAAGGTCACTTTGTCTTACAAACATGCACTCAAGATCTAAAATCATTTCAGTCAAATTCAAAATTCAGTGTCTCTTTCAATCAACAATCATTCAAAGCGATGAAAATTAAGCTGCGATAAGAGAGCTGGGAGACAAATAGGAAGAACACATTACAACTGATTCATTTTAAATACAAAGCCTCAGTGTATCAACGATTTTTATTACCTAACAACATAACAACTTTCAGTTTGAAGTGGTAATGTTTATCTGAACAATATAGCCATACATTTTGAACTGGTTTTAATCCTTCATCCTACGCAATATAATCCACCTTATCGAATGAAAACTTCTCAATATACCGGTATTACACAACAGGTCAGTTATAATAACCTAATTAAATTATAGAAACGTTTTAAATAGGGGTTATAACGTTAAGGTTATCATGTGTTCAGTACATTGCAATAATAAGTTATCAAAATAATAGACTTCTTGCTGCATTTCATGAATGCCTTTTATTGCAAAAATCATTCAATATTTGTTCACGCTACACAACTGAAGTTTTACTATAAATCTTAAAATATATAACAATAAATAGTTAAATACCTCTTAGTCTTCTTTCGCTGTCATGTATGTCTGTGGTTTTCCCCAAGTTCTATATTTAGAATACGGATATTTTTTTATTATTACTTATTTAATGTTAACAAGGTCTTCGGCCCGGCCATGGCCTAGTGGTCTGAAGCAAAATTTGACCCTGGCCTATACTTTATGTTGTTTGCTGTACGCCTGTACCAATAATATTTACAACTAATTGTCTGGCTAAAAGTATAATTATTTGTTAACATTCTATTCGTAAAAAAGACAGACAGAAAAAAAAAAGATAAATATGTAGGAAAATTGTCAAATTTGAATTAGAACTGTATTAAATGATGTAACATTTATGTAAAAAATATAACTATTAATTATTTATTTTAGTAACAGTGACCTTGACCTTGTCCAAAAGCAATCCCACCCAGTGCCTTCATATAAGCTCGCTAAATGTATACAAAGTTTGATTGTAATATCACATTGCTATCTCTTTTCATGGTCCGAAAACATTTTTTTCTACTTTTAGTAGCAGTGACCTTGACCCACGGGGATCCTGAAGCAATCCCAAACGTGATCGTCAAATAAAATTGCTACTGTCTGAGCCTTTGTTTACATAACAAAGACCAATAACCATGCGAAAAATAGGTTAGGCAGATCAATGCCAGGACCTATAAAAATGAAAATAAAACTACATGGTTATCGTATGTCTTGTTAGCCCAGTAGGTAGAGCAACCGTGTCGGTAATGTGGCAGAAGTTCGACTACTGATTAGACACATTTGTTTTACCTCAGAACAGTCAATTGTTCAGAAAACAAGTTTGACCGTTGTATTTTTTTTTGTTTTGTTTTTTTTCATATACATACAAGAATATGAGATCGAATATTTTATTACACTGCGATCAAAAATTACAAAAAGAAAATAGAATAGAAATAAAAAACAATAAATGTATACTATAAAATATATATTATAAGAAGAAAACAAAAAGGAAAACGAAAAATAAATAATAATGATAAAAAACAGAGCAAAACAAAAACTGTGGTTATAAAATGTCACTACGTGGGGTTCGAACCTATGAGTACATAACTTTAAGAGATACAATAACTTCGATCTACCGGCAGAGCCATAACGGTAATACACAAACGATACTGTAAGAATTATGCTATATAGTATATGTAAGTGTTTACTTTTACGATATCGGATAATAATCCAGATAACCCCGTTTTTTTGGACTTTCCCATGAAACGTTAAGACCAAATTATCATCCTAGGACAGTATATACCATTACATAATCTCATTGCTAACTTATCATCCGGAAACCGTTTTTTCTATTTGCTGTAACAGTGACCTTGATCTTGATCCCAGGGGGTCCAAAAGCAATCACAACCACGTTTGATCACTATATTTCATTGTTAAGACTAGTTATTGTCCGGAAACCATTTCTTGTATTTTCAGTAAAAGTGACCTTGACCCCAGTCGGGTCCAAAAGCAATCCCAAGCACAGTCTTCATATAAGGTTTCTGTATAACAAGTTAAATATTTCAATATCAATATATTTCTGACTCAAGTTATTGTCTACAAACCATTTTTTCTAAATTTATTATCAGTGACCTTGACCCAGGGTGTCCAAAAGCAATCTTAACCAAGGTCTTCATATAAGCTTGTTATGTATAAAATGTGATTACAATATGTCATTTCTAACTCGAGTTATTACCCGGAAGCGTTTTTATCTCTATTTTTAGTGAAGTGACCTTGACCCCAGGGGGTCCAGATGCAATCCCAACCGGGACTTTATGTAAGCTTGCTATATACCTAGTTTGATTACAATATCTCATTCCTAACTCTAGTTATTGTCCGCAAACCATTTTTTCTAATTTTAGTAACAGTGACCTTGACACAAATCAAGGATCCAAAAGCAATCCTAAATGGGGTTTCAACATCAGTTGCTATACACCATGTTTGATTACAAAAACTCTTTCCACACTCAGGTTTTTGTCCGGGAATCATGAAGTGGACAGACCGAGCAGCCGACAAGCCCCCAACCTCCCTAAACCCCGTTTTCAGGGTATAATAAATGCTGTCGGAGGAGAAAGCATGCTCGACTAAACAGTAAAACAAAACTATGAAAGAATCAAATATGATGCAAATATAACATCTTGTCACAAATGATGTTGGCGATTATAAGGAAAAAATATTTGTAGCTTGAAGTAGATACCTTATAAAATAAAGAAGTTATAGTGGAAAATTTTAGGTTCAAGGGGAGATAATTCTGAAAATATTGGTTATAAAGCGGATAAGGAAAAGGAACATATATTTGAAGTTTTGATACTGACACCTTTATAAGTAAAGAAGTTAAACTAAACATTATTTCACTGCACAAAACTTAAATCTGAAATCTGGACGCCGACGCGGGCACACGCTGGGTGATTAGGACAGCCCTCAGTCCATGCAGTCGAGCTAAAGGAATATATACCCTGAAAGTGCTATATTTCGGAAGAACAAGTAAAATCTTTTGTAAGGTTTTGTGCTTATTTCATGAATGCCAAAATCCAATTGAAGTGCAGACAATGCTTTTTATTTATTTAACTTGCAAAGTCTTAATTCCAATTAAAGCAGTATCTCATATCCATCAAGGAACATGGTCTCCATTATGTTGGTAAAAAAAGTAGTGAAAGAGGACAATCACTATTTATTGACTTATGGACAAATTACATATCAGATTTTGTAAACATGTTTTAGGTGTAAAACAACAAACTCAAACTATGTGGTACTGGTAGATTATCGTTACCTGATCTTTAAATTTTTGGCTGAAAATTATGAAAAATGTTTCTACCCCCATTTATGTTATGTAGAGAGATCTTATTGATCACAATATTAATAGCTGGGCTTCTCGTATACATTATATTTTTGGTCATTTTGGATTTACTCATATACGATTTTGATGACAGTTGTGAATATTTACCAATATTTACCCGATCAATTTTTGCAAGATTGGTCAGCGTCAATACGATCTATGCCTAAACTTGAATATTATTGTAATTTCCAAAGGAGTTTAAATTTGAAAACTTTTTTAATGTAATTAAAAATAACACTCTTTGAAACTGTTTAGCTCATTTTAGATGAAGCTCACACAATTTAGGAATTGAAACAGGTCGTTATTAACCGATCGTGTACACTGTGCAACAAAAAATGTAATTGAAAATGAATTTCATTTAATGTATTGCTGAAGTAAATATAGAAACCTTAGAATTAAATATCATTGTAATGTACCTTGTCCTTGTAAGAATATTTCAATAGTTATATGTCAACTAAGAACAAGAACAAATATTTTACATTGCTAAATACATTAAAGATGATTTTACGTTAAGAAGCAATACCTTGAAAAATATTACTGTTTCTTAAATGTTTGCATGCTTCTGTATATATTATATATGTATGTCGTTGCCATATTTGTTTATTGTAAATATGGCCAAAGATATTTTACATGTCGATAGTCAATATATTTTGACGACATGGCCGCGTGGTTAACGCGTCGGACTAGTAAACTAATGATCGCTAGCCGATTGGGTTCAAACCCCGTCAGGGGCAAGTCGTTGTTTCCTTGAGCAAGAAACTTTACACTCATTGCTCAGTACTGGTTGGTTCCAGGAACGGATTCGAAAGTGTGTCTATAAGCTTATAGCTTCCTACACAATCGAACTAAAACAAATTCTATCTAAACCAATAAATTTTGAAACCTTTGAAACTATTATAATAATATAAACAGTAATCTAATTTTAAAATTCAACATTTATAGTGATAAAAGTGAAGTGAGTCTGTTTGCCATGTATACAATAAATACATAAAATATATTTATTTTTCTGGCACTACTTTCTTACACTCAACATGGCGGCCACGTTTTTTAATATCAGAGGAACTGCTTTATTAAGATCTCAAAAAGTTGAATTTAGCAAGTTTTTTGTATTTGTTGTAAAAGTAAAAATAAAGCATCTGTCTTCACTACAGTGAGAGACTTTAAACTGGACTTTGCAATTCATGAAATAAGCATAAAACCTTACGGTCTGTTTATGTATTTAGTGAATAGTGGCCTATTTTAGCAAAGAGTTGATAATTTGAAGCTTTGTCTTTATATGAAAACTGCCATACTTTAATGTCATGTGCCTCCACTTAGTGAAAAAATCAAACATGGCTGCAATGCGGAATCACCTTAGTTAACGAACATAATATGACTATTTTATCGTATTCAGGATACCTGACAGTTATATGGCTAAATACTATAGCTTCATAAAATACTGACTGGAATCTCCTTGTGGCTGAGGGGTTACCCCTGCGTGATCGTAAGAGGCGACTTAATGGATTCCATAATCTTTCTTAGCTCCAGTAGGTGAGGTGGTTTTCACCCCTAGCCCCGTGTTCAGAAAGATTTAAGGATGAGGCTTAAGATCAAGATCAAATTATTCGTTTATCCTCACAGATTAAACATATTAGATTATTAATTTATAACTTGATAAAATTGGTCTTGAAATAGCATGTTGAAGAACTTTAAAAATAAATTTATTGTTGTTTTGCAAGGTATGGGCATTTTACAGTTGATCCAAATATTGATATTGATCCTTAAATTGATCCTTATTTTGATCCGATTATTTTTGTATTTGTTTTGATATTCGTCGATTCTACCCAAAAAATAGGTTTGTTTCTTTGCAAATCAGCATTTCTTTTACATTTTGAATATGTATCATTTATTTTCTACCAAAATACGGTCAATTTTATAAGACATTAAGAGTAGAACCAGGATCATTTGACCGTGATCTTTTTTAAGTGAATTCGAGGCCGGACGTTGCTTTAAGTTTGTAACACCCAATATTAGCCCTGTATGACCGTATCCATATGACCTTAATTAACTATGTTGGTGCGCCGTAAAACCAAACAAAATAACTCTACGTGACATTCCCGTCTAACACTATCGACAGCTCTATTTAAAAGCCGATCTTTTGCTGATGACACTACTTGCACAGTATCAGGTCTCTCTATACAAAATTTACATGACTCAAAATAACTTTGACAATGTAAACCTGTGGTGCAAACAAAATGCAGTTATGCTAAATGTCCAGAAAAAAAGCAATGAACCTGTCATCCAATAACATTAAACGATTTCAACTACTTCACCTGCAAGAACATGAAATTCAATTTTCTAAAAGGTGTTCATGCTGACAACACTCTTAAATAGAAAACCCAAGGGGACAAGACATGGGGAGTTGTAGCAATGAAAAGATTTGGGATATACATGAAATAAAATTTCAGAAAAGAGCTGCAAGAATCAATCTTGACAAAAACTATAATGCTTCATCTGCTGAGTTATTTAACGAATTAAATTGGATAAAATTTGATTAAAGAATAAGATACAAGAAAGCTGTCATTATTTATAATTTTTTATAAATTTTTAAACAATGCTTCATTTCCAAAGTACATGAAAACCAAGTTTCAATTTGTTCAATTTGAACGTAACCTTACGATCAGTTTAATTTGTACCAGAACCTTAAAAAATAAATTTTTGAAAATCTTTGACTTAAACGGGATATCCCTCTTTCCGTTCGTAAAATTGAAACGATTTCAAAATTTCAAGCTTCTTATATCCGTTGGAATTTTACAAGTTAGTACCTTGATCTTGCATAATGTTTGTATTGTGTTTTGAATATGCATTGTTTGTTTTTTAGTTGTTGTTTTGTTGTTGTTGTTGTTGTTGTTGTTGTTGTTTTAAAGAAATATAATATGTTTCCAGTTTTTATGTATGTATTTTGAAAATTTCAATGTAAAACCATAATATAAATTTATGTCTGTTTTGTAAATATTGTTTTTGAGGCTAACATGAAAGACTGAAGCCTCAGTAAATAAAGACTTTATTTATTTATTGGCACTCATATATTTTCGGGAGCAATTTCGTTATTTTCCGTAACAAATTACGAATATACACACATGTATACAACTGACGCTTAAATAATGCTTAAAGCAAATGAAATAGATGCTCGCTAAAATTGTATTTTCGGTTTTAAACACGAAAAGCAGAAATATATATAGTGATTTAATGTTAAAATTGTAATTTGGCATTAAATGTGATTTATAGCAAAACAAAAAACATACGGACAGTTTAAAAAAAGCCTTTTTAATCTTCCAACTTAATCAGTATAAAATTTGTTCTGATGTAATTTATTATGTAAATGAATAAATTACAAATATTAATATTGTTTAGACTAAGACCACATGTATACTAAACAGTGTTAAATTATCTGTTTTGACGAATTGACTGCAATAAAAATGTAATAAAAAGTACTTACAATAATAAATGCAGAATCTAAGTCTTCGGCAGCGATAATAAGGCTTTATATTTAGATCCACGTCATGTAGGTTTAGTTTTAAAAGGGGGGATTTTCCACATTCTAAACACATGACTTTCTAATCTAATTTAACAGAGAAGTAATTTGAATTTTTATTGAAATACCGATCAATGCATGATGAACAGGTTAGGTTGATAAGATGAAATTATTTACGTTCATATATGTAGTTAGGTAAATGTATTGCAAAACGGTGTTGTTCTTTTTTTTACACCACTAGCTGTATATAAATTTAAAGTGATTGGTCACTCAGAGGTCATTACATTTTAAGCCATGCTTACATTTAAATTACAATTTTTATATTGGACAAGTTCTCATCGCAAAAGCAACGGATTTTCCCGATGTAACAAGGAAACGAGCGAGTTCAACAACTAAATACACCTAGCATAACCATTTGCATGACCTCAATGTTTAATAGTAAGAAAGGTTGAATCTCACTGACACTTTGGTTGTAGAGATCAAAACGCTTTAAAATCCATATAAATATTGTATATTTTTCAATCCAAGCATGAAAACTTATTATATATAAATACCCAGAATTTCCGTGTGATTTTCTGTGTCACATTTCCCATTCTTCACTTATGTAACATACATGTAACATATATATAATACGCTTGTTATGAAAAAAGTCTTATTTCAGCGTCTATATTATGAACTAATAAAAATATTTATGTAATATGTCACGTTTAAAAAAACAACTTCAGTTAGCTATTCATTTATTTATGAACATAATTTATTGTAGAATCATATGAGAGACATATGAGAATCACGAGGCATGATAATATTCTATCTTTTGTATATTAATAATGTTCTATATTAAATACGTAATAACCATGACACAGCTTTTATACACTTGCCTGCATCCAGTAAGTTATTTGTCTTTTGTTGATTTTAAAGTGTATAAGGCTATGCACGGTAAAACCCTAACTTCTATATCAAATTTAATTTAAAGTAAAATCATAATATTTTGTTCCGGAACACATTTTAAATACAAAATTCACAAGGAACATTTTTATATCATCTTGCAACATGTTTATTATCAACCATAAGATTACGGAAACATCATAATTTTACCGTTTATAAATTTTCTACAAGTATACCTAATTAGATATAATTTAATGCCCTTTAAAGGAGTAAAACAGATAAACAACATTCCAACTGCAGACATTTAACTGTTGAACATGTAGTAGTTTTGATATAATTAAGAGAATATTTTACCTCAGTAGTGTCGTAACTTCATGCTGGTACAGAATAACAACGACCTGGGACAGAAGTCCCAGCTTCATGTTTTTTATACTGATATCAGACACTCGTGGAAGTATACATCAGACCTTCAAAGATTATCTTCCAATTGCTATTAAAAGTAGCAAAAAAAATTATTGCAAATTGTAATGATAAAGTATTTTTAAAAAATCATCCAAGGCAAGATATTTAATACAGGTTTCAATTTTCGAAGGTACAAAAAAAAACTATAAGTGCTGCTTTAAACATTTCAAACAATAGCCGACTTATTTAACTAGAACTGTCACCAAAGGTTGATTCATACCCCGGCCCTACATTACTTTTTGAAAATTAAGTTTTCTGAAGCCAAATGAAAATGGACCTATATTTTATGATGGTTCATTGTGATATTGCATGATATCAAGTTAATATCCCTACTGATTCCCTAGATGGAAAGAGGCAGCCAGTTACAGCACAAAAAATCAATTACTTGACCTTGAAAGTCAAGGTCATTTATGACTCAACGTCAATGCAAGTCTCAACAACTTGAAGGAACTTTCCAAAGGTTTGTTGTGTCTTTATATGAAGACAATTTATTCATTAATAATAAAGCTATATAGCCACTCTGGTAGATTTTCAGGACAGTTTCTAAGTTAATAAGAAGGGGCATAATTCTGTCAAGCCAACTATCAGAGTTATGAAACTTGACAAAGACAGCTGCATTGTGATATGCTAAGTTTCAAGTTTATATCTCTACTGGTATCAAAAATGGGATGGGATCGGACAAAATGATTCCTATAAGCCTCCTCCCCCCTAATGGGAAGGGTCAGAAACTCTACATCCTTGACTTACCTGCTGTTATTGTAAGTAAAGAAGACAAAAAGAGACGCAAGATAAGTAACATTAAGCACTTTTTTTTATTAATTAGCAATCAAACTGTATTCTTAAACAAATAATATATACTATATACAGAAAACAAACAGTTCATAAGCAAAGCAAACATTAAATTACTATTATACCCTTCTATTTGTTAAAAGTATATAAAAAAACAATCGAAGTTGGCACTTTGTGAATCATAATGTCTAGACTATTCTACATATAAAAACAAGCTAGTTGAGCCATATATATACACGTAAACAATATCTATATATTACATAGATATAAAACATATCCCAGTATATATAGTTTAATATACATATTCATTACACACCTAACAAAATATAACCAAATAACATTTAACGTTTGAACTATGTGATAATCCAACAAAAATCAGTATTGGATCCAATCTTATCAATTTGTCCTTGTTTAATTTGTCCTTGTTTCCAAAAAATCCATATCAAATGCATATCATACCCTATAGAGCCTCGTTTTCATTTTTAGAGTCCAAAAAATCAATATCAAATGCATATCATACCCATATATAGCCTTTTTTCATTTTCAGAGTCCAAAATATCTATATCAAACACATATCACATTCAATTTAGCCTCATTTTCAGGGTAATAAAACCATATAAAGTCTCTACTGTACATGAAATAACAAAGTTCTGTCCAAAAATTAGAAATAAAGAGGTCATTAAAAATTGTTGAGAGCAATCAGAGATGTAGATGTTATCTATGTCTCTGGAACTATGATTCCATTGGACTTGTACACAGCTACAAAACCTATATCAAACTCTGCAGGCACTTTGTCCAATACAGGTTTGACAGCAATGTACTTGCCCTATTGAATTCAGTATTTTACTCAAAAATAATTAAATTCTGCACTTTCACAAATAATGCTATGAAAGAACTATAAAGGATAAACAAATGACCATATTAAGAGTATAGTAGGCTGATATGCAGATGATGTGTACAATCATATGGACAGAATTTTAGCATACTTTTTCATATTGTACTGTTAAAGTCATATAACTACCAGCTTTAGTGACAGACTAACCAGGCTCTATACAAGTGGCAAAGTCTAATTACTTTTGATTGCAGCTTGATAAATGGTGTTAAAAATCTAAATATGGGTTTAAAAAACAAGAGGGCCATGATGGCCCTAGATCGCTCACCTGAATTATCAAACTCATCCAAACAATTACCTAGACAAGCATTCTGACCAAGTCTCATGACAGGTGAGTCAAAAATGTGACCACTACAGTGTTAACAAGGATTATCCATATTTGAGCAGTGCGACCTAGTTTTTTACCCAGGTGATACATATTCAAACTTGACCTAGAAATCATCAAAACAAACTTTCAGACCAATTTCCAGGATACTTGGATCAAAACAGTAGCAACTAGAGTGTTAACAAGATTTTTCTATTTTTAGCTTCGGTGACCTAGTTTCACATGTGATTTCGAACTCATCCAAGCAATTACCTAGACAAGCATCCTGACCAAGTTTGATGATAATTGAGTCGAAAATGTGACCACTAGAATGTTAACAAGGTTTTTCCATATTTGGGCGGTGTGACCTAGTTTTTCATCCAAGATGACCCATGTTCGATCTTGACTTAAAAATCATCAAAACAAACTTTCAGACCAATTAACAGAATATTTTTCTATTTTTAGCTCCTGTGACCTAGTTTTTCATCCGAGATGTCCCATGTTCGATTTATTCCCAGGAATGACCTAGACAAGTTTCCTGACCAAGTTTGATGACAATTGAGTCAAAATTGTGACCACTAGAGTGTTAACAATGTTTTTCTATTTTTAGCTCCTGTGACCTAGTTTTTCATCCGAGATGACCCATGTTCGAACTCATCCCAGCTATCACCTAGACAAGCATCTTGATCAAGTTTGATGATGATTGATGCAAAAATGTGACCGCTAAAGTGTTAACAAGGTTTTTCTATTTTTAGCTCTGGTGACCTACTTTTTCATCCGAGATGACCCATGTTCGAACTCATCCAAGCTATCAACTAGATAAGCATCCTGACCAAGTTTGATGATGATTGATGCAAAAATGTGACCACTAGAGTGTTCACAAGGTTTTTCTATTTATAGCTCCGGTGACCTAGTTTTTCATCCGAGATGACCCATAATTGAACTCATCCGAGCTATTATCTAAACAAGCATCCTGACAAAGTTTGATGATGATTGGGTCAAAAATGTGACCACTAGAGTGTTCACAAGGTTTTTCTATTTTTAGCTCCTGTGACCTAGTTTTTCATCAGAGATGACCCATGTTCGAACTCATCCAAGCAATTGACTAGACAAGCATTCTGACCAAGTTTGATGATGATTGGTTCAAAAATGTGACCACTAGAGTGTTCACAAGGTTTTTCTATTTATAGCTCCTGTGACCTACTTTTTCATCCGAGATGACCCATGTTCGAACTCATCCAAGCTATCACCTAGACAAACATCCTGACCAAGTTTGATGATGATTGGGTCAAAAATGTGACCTCTAGAGTGTTCACAAGGTTTTTCTATTTTTAGCTCTTGTGACCTAGTTTTTCATCCGAGATGACCCATGTTCGAACTCATCCGAGCTTTCAACTAGATAAGCATCCTGACCAAGTTTGATAATGATTGAGGCAAAAATGCGACCGCTAGAGTGTTCACAAGCAATTGTGGACGGCCGGACGGCCGGACGGACGACGGACGACGGACATTCACCGATCCTAAAAGCTCACCCTGAGCAAGCTCAGGTGAGCTAAAAAGCAAGATCAGCTTGATAAAATGTTTTAACAGGATAAATCTTTGCCTCTATTTTACACGTATTAAGGACAAATTGGTGGGTACGTTTTCTGTATCAGTTGAAATGATGGTGTTATCTCCCACTGTCTATGAACAATTTGACATCTATTTTTTTTTCTCTTGAAATGAACACCGGGGAATTTCATGGCAAACTTTTTTTTCATAAGGAAGACATGTGAAACATTGTGATACATGTAGGTGAACACTTTGAACAGATCTATATGAATTAAATGCCCAGAGCTTAATGACAAAATATGTCACTACTTTGTTGACATTTTGTAATAATAATTAAAACAATTCAAATTTATCATATCTACATTTAGAAACAATTAGTAAATAAAATTTCAGTTCTTTTTAATCCATACAAAAAAAAATGTTTAGATTTGTAAGGCTTTATTTCAAATGATAAATAAATTGTTACTGTAGTGCAGTAATGGATTAACGCCTATTGAAATTTAAGAGATGTTAGCCCATTACTGCACTTAGATGACAAAAAATATGTAAGTGTCTGACAATGTGTTAACTCGATCATGAAAATTATCATGTCAAGTCATAAAAGTTTCAATTCTTTAAAGGAACTCCACTGTGGTTTAATGGCCTTAACACATAAATTTGAATTTCATACATAGATCTGCAACAGAGACAGATATGCAAAAATATTTAACAAATGGTTAGAATAATATTTTTGAGATTTTCTTGATCAGATTTTAGTTAAAAGCATTGCAACAATTTTCAATTTTGGGTCACTTTTTACAAATGAACTATTCTTGAAAAACAGAGCAAGGAAATGATCTCAAATTTTGCACACACTTTCATCAAATAGAACATTTATCTCGAAAAATTATTCCCACTTCCGTCCTGTCATGTCAAAAAAGCTCAGTGGAGTCCCTTTTTAAAATATCCCATTTGAACATAAATACAGAAACTATAAACAAGAGGGCCATGATGGCCCTAGATCGCTCACCTGAATTATCAAACTCATCCAAACAATTACCTAGACAAGCATTCTGACCAAGTCTCATGACAGGTGAGTCAAAAATGTGACCACTACAGTGTTAACAAGGATTATCCATATTTGAGCAGTGCGACCTAGTTTTTTACCCAGGTGACACATATTCAAACTTGACCTAGAAATCATCAAAACAAACTTTCAGACCAATTTCCAGGATACTTGGATCAAAACAGTAGCAACTAGAGTGTTAACAAGATTTTTCTATTTTTAGCTCCGGTGACCTAGTTTCACATGCGATTTCGAACTAATCCAAGCAATTACCTAGACAAGCATCCTGACCAAGTTTGATGATAATCGAGTCGAAAATGTGACCACTAGAATGTTAACAAGGTTTTTTCCATATTTGGGCGGTGTGACCTAGTTTTTCATCCAAGATGACCCATGTTTGATCTTGACTTAGAAATCATCAAAAAAAACTTTCAGACCAATTAACAGAATATTTGGATCACAACAGTAGCCACTAGAGTGTTAACAAGATTTTTCTATTTTTAGCTCATGTGACCTAGTTTTTCATCCGAGATGTCCCATGTTCGATTTATTCCAAGCAATGACCTATTCAAGTTTCCTGACCAAGTTTGATGACAATTGAGTCAAAATTGTGACCACTAGAGTGTTAACAAGGTTTTTCTATTTTTAGCTCCTGTGACCTAGTTTTTCATCCGAGATGACCCATGTTCGAACTCATCCGAGCTATCACCTAGACAAGCATCTTGATCAAGTTTGATGATGATTGATGCAAAAATGTGACCGCTAAAGTGTTAACAAGGTTTTTCTATTTATAGCTCCGGTGACCTAGTTTTTCATCCGAGATGACCCATATTCGAACTCATCTGAGCTATTATCTAAACAAGCATCCTGACAAAGTTTGATGATGATTGGGTCAAAAATGTGACCACTAGAGTGTTCACAAGGTTTTTCTATTTTTAGCTCCTGTGACCTAGTTTTTCATCAGAGATGACCCATGTTCGAACTCATCCAAGCAATTGACTAGACAAGCATTCTGACCAAGTTTGATGATGATTGGTTCAAAAAATGTGACCACTAGAGTGTTCACAAGGTTTTTTCTATTTATAGCTCCTGTGACCTACTTTTTCATCCGAGATGACCCATGTTCGAACTCATCCGAGCTATCACCTAGACAAACATCCTGACCAAGTTTGATGATGATTGGGTCAAAAATGTGACCTCTAGAGTGTTCACAAGGTTTTTCTATTTTTAGCTCTTGTGACCTAGTTTTTCATCCGAGATGACCCATGTTCGAACTCATCCGAGCTTTCAACTAGATAAGCATCCTGACCAAGTTTGATGATGATTGAGGCAAAAATGCGACCGCTAGAGTGTTCACAAGAAATTGTGGACGGCCGGACGGACGACGGACGACGGACGACGGACATTCACCGATCCTAAAAGCTCACCCTGAGCAAGCTCAGGTGAGCTAAAAAGCATATTCTCATTACTATCTAGTATCCTTATAATAAATGGTGTACATGGCAGTGTTATTTGTGGGAAGATAATAAACAATTATGATACAAATATCAAATCATAAATACAAACGAGTATTTGAAAACTTTCAAACTAGAATCATGTCCACTTAACAAATAAGTTAATAACTTTAACCTTTCTTCTTCAAATCTGCATTTTTGTAATAGCAAAGTATGAGAAAGTTCTATCTGTAATTTATAATGTACATGTGTACATATGTATTTAGTTCAGTGAAAATGAAGTCCATTTGCAGGACATTTGTTCAGGAGTGTTGGGTACCTACATCTAGGAAAAGGATTCAAATGTTATTATAAACTAATATTAGGTCATAACTTAAGTCATTATTCCCAATAAACCATTCAGTAATTTCATTGTTTATCATTATAACATTTTAATATTGTTAGACTTTGGTGGTTGACTGGAGATCTTCAATTGATGTAATAACTGCTTTACAGAAGAAACATTCTTTCTTGATCAACATTTGGTGGTTTATACATGACCTGAAATGTGAAAAGTACAAAAAATAAAGATACAATCATAAAAGCATAATACTACATAGAGTTATAACATATTACAACACTGACCAAGTTTAAGTTATTCACCAAATATCCAACCTGGGATTCTTTCATGTACTACTATGGTGCCTGCTTGTGCATGAAATAATGCACTGTGGGGCACACTAGGTCTTTCTCCACCAGGAAAGCTGGGAAGTTGCCATATAATCTCTTCTGTGTTCTTGTGCCATAAAACTCAACCAAAAACTAGATGCCCAAAGGCAACATATCAAGTTCGCTGTCACATCTGACTTTGAGCTTTGACCTAGTCAATCAGTTCTTGCATGTGAGATGCTGTCGCATGATATTGATTTTTTGTGCCAGGTTATTTGAAATTTGACCTTAAAAGTATGACCTTGACCTTTGATTTAGTCACACGTTTCTTGTGCACCATATCATTATGTTGATTTTTTTGTGCCAGGTTATTTGAAATTACACCAGCTAGTGATAGAGTTATGGTGCGGACAAACTGTTGAGACCATTTTTTGCATTAGACCTTAAAAGTAAGACCTTGACCTTTGATCTAGTTAAACGTTTCTTGTGCGCCACACCCCATATCATGATGTTGAACATTTGTGCCAGGTTATTTGAAATTTGATCTTAAAAGTATGACCTTGACCTTTAATATAGTCAAACTTTTCTATTGCCCCACATGCCATATCATGATGTTGAACATTTGTGCCAGGTTATTTGAAATTACACCAGCTAGTGATAGAGTAATGGTGCCGACAAACTGTTTGAGACCATTATTTTGCATTTGACCTTAAAAGTAAGACCTTGACCTTTGATCTAGTTAAACGTTTCTTGTGCGCCACACCCCATATCATGGTGTTGAACATTTGTGCCAGGTTATCTGAAATTACACCAGGGTGATAGTTATGGTGCAGACAAGCTGTTTGAGACCATTTTTTGCACCATACTTAGAGCCAATAATTATTTGTCAAGTATCGCAAGTAATTTACCTGCAGGACTGATGTCCGCATGGTTTAAAACCTGTTGTCTCCTTTCTAGCATAACATATTTGGCACAAGTCTTCATCCTTGATTTCACTATCTTGCCGTACAAACGTGGACTGTTTATCACGTAGGTGGGAGATCAAAGTTTCCACATTTCCTATCTCTTCTTCATTAACTTCTTCATCTAGGACAACAAGAAAGTAAATATATAATTATGTAGACAATAACTTAACAAAAGGTTATTAACATGTTAACAATATTCAAATAATAGAGTTAAAGTACACAAAATGTTAAAGCATAATTATACACACAATACACCTTTGATAAACCAATGATCAATAATCTATAAAACAATAGGTCAACAAAAGATTAACAAAAGATAAACTTCTAATCAAACAAAAACCCTCCACTGTTTGTTAACAAAAACATGATAATTGTTGTCATCAACAAACTTTTATCACTGACCTATACATTTTTATGTTCACCTTCAGGTCATGTAATGCACTGATTGTTTGACAATAAATTAAATAGTTAATATTAAAATAAACCAAATCTGGTTTTACAAGATGACATCAAAGTTATAATAATTCTGACATGAATTACAATTGTTTTCAATTTTTATCCTACTAGCCTAAATTGCCACCAGTATAGACCCGGGCCAGCCCACACATCTTTGCAGTTTTACCAGGTCAGTACTGTACTTATTTTTTATTTTGTCAACAATGAAATCCCTGTACAACTTTATTTTCATGTACTAACACATTTATGTGTTACATTCAGAATAACATAATGGTTTTAATAATATATAGAAAACAACAGAAGTTATGTGATGGAATCCTTTTTGTGTTCATCATTTTATGAGCCGTGTCACAACAAAACCAACATAGTGCGTTTGCGACCAGCATGGATCCAGACCAGCCTGCCCATTCACGCAGTCTGATCAGGATCCATGCTGTTAGCTTACAAACCCTATAACAGGTATAAAAACTGATAGCGAACAGCATGGATCCTGATCAGACTGTGTGGATGCCCAGGCTGGTCTGGATCCATGCTGGTTGCGAACGCATTATGTTGGTTTTGTCATGGTGCGGCTCATTTTATCTATTTTAACCACTGAAGCAAGTTAACATATGACTGAACATACACCTAACTTAAAATTTATTTTTCAACATATAAAATACAAACAAATATATATACCAATCCATATCCTGTTGATTTTTGTATGAATGACTGAATGTTGAGAGTAAACATTGGTATATTTGAGATGCGAATATAACGATAATAAAATTTAGCTGCCAACAGTATACAGACAAGTCAGACAGTACAAAAATGTACAGGCTAGCAAAACCTACTGCTTATGTATATAGTGTATCCATGTCTTAATTTATAGGGCTGATCAGTATCACACCATCTTAATCCTTACCATGCTAGTAACAAAACTGATTATTCTGTAATCTGTGGCACCAGCAGCATAGATCCAGGTCTGCCAGCAGGTTTGTCCTGTCTGACCACACCCTTTAGTGCTGGTAGCTCATATTTAAATCCCTTAAAATGTCAAAAGGAATGTTTCCAATTCAAAGAAGGGCAAATAAAGCAGTTTAACTAGAGGATGCTTTTGTAAAAAAGCGCATGTCTCCCCCACTGCTGAGAATAACTGTGAATGGAAACAGGAATGGAAATGGAGATAAAAGAACAGAGTATATAAAACCAGACAACTGATATATCACTGATATATCAATAATAGTTAAATGTCCTCACTGATAAGAACTCTAGTTATCATCCGGAAATGAGAAAATGACCAATGGTCACTGTGACCTTAACCTTTGACCTACTGACCCCATAAACAAGAGGGATCATCTGCTCAATAAGACCAATCATCCTATGAAGTTTGAGGGTTGTAGGTCTAAAGGAACTCTAGTTATCATCCGGAAAGGAGAAATTAACCAACGGTCGCTGTGACCTTGACCTTTGACCTACTGACCATTAAAACAATAGGGATCATTTGATTAATAAGACCAATCATCCTATGAAGTTTGAGGGTTGTAGGTCAAAAAGGAACTCTAGTTATCATCCGGAAATGAGAAATTGACCAACGGTCACTGTGACCTTGACCTTTGACCTACTGACCCCAAAAACAATAGGGATCATCTGCTCTATAAGACCAATCATCCTATGAAGTTTGAGGGCTGTAGGTCAAAAGGAACTCTAGTTATCATCCGGAAACGAGAAATTGACCAACGGTCACTGTGACCTTGACCTTTGAACTACTGACCCCAAAAAACAATAGGGATCATCTGCTCAATAAGACCAATCATCCTATGAAGTTTGAGGTCTGTAGGTCTAAAGGAACTCTAGTTATCATCCGGAAACGAGAAATTGACCAACGGTCAGTGTGACCTTGACCTTTGACCTACTGACCCCAAAAACAATAGGGATCATCAGCTCTATAAGACCAATCATCCTATGAAGTTTGAGGGCTGTAGGTCAAAAGGAACTCTAGTTATCATCCGGAAACGAGAAATTGACCAACGGTCACTGTGACCTTGACCTTTGAACTACTGACCCCAAAAACAATAGGGATCATCTGCTCAATAAGACCATTCATCCTATGAAGTTTGAGAGCTGTAGGTCAAAAGGAACTCTAGTTATCTTCCGGAAACGAAGAATGGACGGACGGACTGACGGACGGACGGACGGACAGGGCAAAAACAATATGTCTCCCCCCAGTTTGAGGGTTGTAGGTCAAAAGGAACTCTAGTTATCATCCGGAAACGAGAAATTGACCAACGGTCAGTGTGACCTTGACCTTTGACCTACTGACCCCAAAAACAATAGGGATCATCAGCTCTATAAGACCAATCATCCTATGAAGTTTGAGGGCTGTAGGTCAAAAGGAACTCTAGTTATCATCCGGAAACGAGAAATTGACCAACGGTCACTGTGACCTTGACCTTTGAACTACTGACCCCAAAAACAATAGGGATCATCTGCTCAATAAGACCATTCATCCTATGAAGTTTGAGAGCTGTAGGTCAAAAGGAACTCTAGTTATCGTCCGGAAACGAAGAATGGACGGACGGACTGACGGACGGACGGACTGACGGACGGACAGGGCAAAAACAATATGTCTCCCCCCGAGGTGGGGGAGACATAATAAATAATTGATATTTTTCTTGAGTTCATGCAGGTAAAAAAATGTAATTAAACAATGCGACAAATATAATATTATATACAATATCGATATGATTAAAGGTGGTAACTCACAATTTCTAAAATCGAACTGTTTCTCCTTCAATGGTTTTACACCCCCCACGGCTCCCTTCTCTTTATCATCATGATTATTTAGCATAAATTCAAGGGCAGTAATCTGGAAACCATGATCTGCCAATAATACATTGGTTACCAACTCCTGACTGTAAATAAAACAAAAAATAACATATGTATACATTGGAAGGCATAAGCATTCTATTTTGTATGAAAAGTATATAATAGGTAATACAAATTCTACATCAATATATGGATGAAATTAAAACTTTTGAAATTAACAGCCTGCCTTATAATATGGAAAGCAGCTTTGTTTTACAGACCTCAGATTTTGAGAATTCAAGTCCTGGAAGGCAGACATATTAATTTAAACTAGATATTTGTGTACATGCTTATGGTACCTACACATTTTTGCATTCAATAGACTACGTGTTAGCAATCCAACACAAATCAAACTTAGAGACCATTTATTCAAACATGTCAATTAATTATTTTAGCTCAAATGTGAAGAACGTTTAAAGCTTGTTTGATGGAACTAACCATTATATACTGGTTTCATATGAGGAAACATGGTCCTGTCTCCAGGAGGTCTCAAACCCATGGCTTCTAGTTTCAAAGGCAGACACCTTACAGAGTTAAAAGTGTACATCACTGATTTGTTTAATCAAACCTTTTTACAATTTAACTATTTGCCAGTTTTTAATAATACTAAAACTTCTACAAGTATATAGTATATCAGTAAGACACCTGATAATTTATTATCATAATACATGTACATGTTGGATATCAACAGCTGAACCATTTACATTGATTGCATGTTATGTGACATGTTTATCAATCGTGGGTATTCAACGTTGATGTACATGAAGATGCATATATAACATTACATACCATTCAGTATCAGCATTGACTATAAGCATGGTAAGAATGCCTGCAATAACAGACAGCATGGGATAATGTGTGACACTCTCCAAACCTGAAATATATATACATCCTATGTATTATCTAGTACATTATATATTTAACATACATGTATATTATATTACGTTACTTTTCATTTCATGTAGCCTTTGATTAAATGAGTCCAGGAAAGTGCTATAAAGAAAGCCTTCTGTGAGCTACTTTACATTCTGGTTTATTTTTTATTCATGTCTGTTTAAAATGAAAAGGAATATAATATTTGTCATGCAAGATAATGTTTAAAATCGGCCAATCCCCATGAATTATGACAATGATTGTTGATATCAAAGATGATTTCAATGAGTTCAATATATTCAGTAATGAACCTACACAAATATAATATTCTATTTATCACATATCCAATACAAGATCTGCTTACAGTAAAACAGAATCACTTTTTCATTGACACTCTTACAGTGTAACGCTATCATTTAGCACGTCTTAATGCTATGTTTGTGTAACACAAATGATGTCCTGTCAAAATATATTGCATTTTCATAAGATAATTTCTGTCTTTCCAACTATAAATCAAGTTAGATATGCATTAACATCCTTGGATATGTAGCAATAAATTTTGCTAAATTAACTAGAATTAACTAAAAAATTAGAATGATCACGGACTTCACAAATGATGTTGTTTTTTTTTGTAATTGTGATTTTTTAAGGATTATAAATTTTCTTTATTTCATATGTCCATGTATACATGTACAAAATACATTTAGGAACAAATGTTTGATAAATTTTGCTAAAATTTATTGCTCTACAGATTAGATACATAATAAGTTGTAGTAATACTATGGCAAAGATATTAGAATTTAGTTAAAAAAGAATACAATTAAATTTATAGGTTTTGTCCCTTACCTGTAATATATAATGAGACAACACTATCAAACATTCCATCCTTCTGAGTAATTCTGTTTAACACTAGACATACAAGCTGTAGAAATATAATATATCTACAATTTATGTATTTTATTAGTATAAAATGTTTTATGGACAATATGGTTTTCTGTTAATTAATTGTCAAAGAGAGACAACTACTTCACCATTCTGTACTACTTTAGAATGTAGTCAGCAGTAAGCTTTATAATATGTCATCATGATTACGAAGGTTGCACATGCGCACTTTCTTTCTAGCTGAACAAAGAAACGAAGCGGATGACTTTTTAGACTCGCTGAAAAATTTTACAATTTTTTCAAAAGAAATTGATTTTGTGTTAAAAGTTTGATGTAAATTCGGCATTTACTACGCAATTGCTGTAGGCTACGATCTAAGAAATTTATATATTGTCGTGAACGGGATACAAAGTCAAAGTGGCGAAGCAGGAATAATTCCTTTGTCTAACCGAACAAAGATGGCGGACAATTAACCACGTGGCATTACTTAGCCATAGGAAACCGGACTTAGATGCCTGCTCATCGAATTGAAACTTAGTTATAGTATTGCCAGATTCTAAAGGACAATTTGACCAGACTTAATTTTCAACGGAGATTTCTTGATTAATTTTCGGGCACCTGCAATCACAGATAACAAGAGGGCCATGATGGCCCTGAGGTCGCTCACCTGTATATAGGCCCACCCAACCCCCACCCCCCAACGTTGCAGGGCCAATTTAACCCAAGGGCTTTTATTTGCACAAACTTGGTAGACACCCATAAGAAGATGTTTCATGCTAAACATCTAAGCTCTAGCTCATTCGGCTTTTTAAAAGAAGATTTTTTTAAAGTTTTTACTATACACATATAGTTAAAAACAATGACACCCCTGGGGCCGGGCCAGTTTTGACCCCAGGGCTTTTATTTGAACAAACTTTGAAGACACTTACTAGAAGATGTTTCATGCTTAATATCTAAACTCTAGCTATTTGGGTTTTTTCAAAGAAGATTTTAAGTTTTTGCTATACACATATAAAGAAAATCAATGACCCCCGGGGCGGGGCCAATTTTGACCCCCAGGCTTTTATTTGAACAAACTTTGTAGACACTCACTAAAAGATGTTTCATGCTTAATATCTTAACTCTAGCTATTTGGGTTATTTCAAAGAAGATTTTTTTAAGTTTTTGCTATACACATATAAGGAAAATCAATGACCCCCGGGGCGGTGCCAATTTTGACCCCAGGGCTTTTATTTGAACAAACTTGGTAGACACCTTTTAGAACATGTTTGGGCCAATTTTGACCCCAGGGCTTTTATTTGAACAAACTTGGTAGACACTTATTAGAACATGTTTCATGCTAAATATCTTAGCTCTAACTCTTTTGGTTCTTTAAAAGAAGATTTTTTAAGTTTTTACTATATGCATATAGGGAAAATCACTGACCCCCTGGGGCGGGGCCAATTTTGACCCCAGGGCTTTTATTTGAACAAACTTGGTAGACACCTATTAGAACATGTTTGATGCTCAATATCTTAGCCATAGCTCTTTGAGTTCTTTAAAAGAAGATTTTTTAAGTTTTTACTATATGCATATAGGGAAAATCAATGACCCCCCGGGGCGGGGCCAATTTTGACCCCAGGGCTTTTTTTTAAACAAACTTGGTAGACACCCATAAGAACATGTTTCATGCTAAATATCTTAGCTCTAGCTCTTTGGGTTCTTTAAAAGAAGATTTTTTAAGTTTTTACTATATGCATATAGGGAAAATCAATGACCCCCCGGGGCGGGGCCAATTTTGACCCCAGGGCTTTTATTTGAACAAAGTTAGTAGACACTCACTAGAAGATGTTTCATGCAAAATATCTAAGCTCTAGCTCTTATGGTTTTTTAAAAGAAGATATTTAAAGTTTTTTCTTTCGGTTGCCATGGCAACCAGAGTTCTGCATGGAATTAAATTCTTTGAACAATTTTTAAAGGTGACCACCAAAGGAACATTCCTGTGAAGTTTGGATGAAATTGGCTTACAAGGTTTATGAGGAGATGTCATTTAAAGTAAAAGTTTACGGACGGACGACGGACGGCCGGACGCCGGACGAAAAGCGATCACAAAAGCTCACCCTGTCACTTTGTGACAGGTGAGCTAAAAACAAATCAAGTTTCATTGTACAGTTGTTGTATTCATATTCCCACTCTGAGAGGCACCTCGTACATTTGGGGATTGGATCAGTCTGAATAAGACAGTTGAGTATTGTTTTCTTTTGTTCAGCATTATTAAATTAAATTTATTGATAAATTACTTTGCCATTAACGGCATTTTAAGTGCGGACAAATGCGGGCCATTTCCCATTATTTAGAAATACGATATAAATTTGTCAAATCATTATACAGGGAAATTCTAGTCACACATGAATTATTTGCCGGCATATCAGTTTCACGTTAACCTGCAACTTGACCAAATTAGTATTATATAAAATGAGTTATCTTGCATTTGTTGATCCATACCTAGCAGAGTAACGTGATACATGTATTTAAACGAGATACATTTATGATGGTATTTATACAGATATTGTATACATCCAATATTATTCGCAACTGTATAGGGTTGTATTTCGATATTGTCCGAGATTATGCTCGAGATAAGTTGTATAACTTATTACTTTACATTGACCATTCCATTGCTTATTCACTTTCCGGGCTGTATCCCCGAGATTATTTGCTACAAACTAAATATTGGCGATATCTTCAGTTTTTGTCTATCCATATCTAACAGACTAACTGATTCATGTACATAAAAGAGATACATCTATTATGGTAATTATACAATACAAAGTTGTCTTGGTGAAAAGATATGGATAACTTCAAATATTATTTGCAACTTTGTTTAGGGTTGAATCCTTTTATTTTCCGAGGTTATTCTCGAGATAAGTTGTATAACTTATTACGTTACATTGACCATTCCATTGCTTATTCATTTTCCGGGCTGTTATCCCCGAGATTATTTGCTACAAAATAAATATTGTAGATATTTTCAGTTACTTTGATTTGTGTTTAAAATTTCCGGGCTTGTGTCCGAGATTTATTTCTACTTATGAATTTTTGACGAGTACACTATCACAGTGGTTATTTAATAAGCTATTTAACACTTGTTTCTACCCATTGATACATTATAGGGCACTATTTTCATAATTTAGTTGGGATTACAGCAAAACTATCTTAAAATCGTATATTTATTTATATGTACTTCAGACAAGATCCCGTAAAGGCCGGTCCAAGTAACCAGCTGTAGCTAACACTAACACAGTAGATAACGATTCAGACTCGACGCCGGAAGAAACCGTATCTGTAAACCTGGACTCGAGCATTAATGACTGTTCTCCCCATCAAGGGCGTACCGGAACAAGTAAAAAGAAAAGGACACAGTCCCCAACCCGAAGTCGTCCATCAGACTTAAGTGATTTGGATTCAGAGTCATCAGATAGTGATGATAGTCTGCTAGATGAAGTACTCGATTCTAGTATAACGAATTTGACAGGTAATGAAGGACAGTCCTTTCAACCTTTAGACGCCCTCCCAAATATCAAAACGTATCAACTTCAAACATGTTTCTCCAAACATGATTGAGAACACTGACTTCACAAATCATAATTGTTAATAAAGAAAAAATGTGATTTTTTAAGGCTTACAAATTTTCTTTATTTAATAATTTATTATTATGTACATGTATATAAATTTAGGACTTGTGTTCACATTCCAGTTTTACTGCAAATATCCCTCTAATCATTATTTTCTAAATAATGCACTGGCCTAAATAGAACTTACAACCTTGTCCCATTAAGCCATTTTGCTTCCTATACTTTTCACTAAGAAGGAATTTTCAATATTTCTCTTACAAATTCATCATTTTCTGTAAAATATTAAAATCCTACAAATTCAATACATGTTTTAAGTCTATTCACCCTCATTATTTATAAATTCTAACATCATTTATTTATTTTACCAACCTGAATTAACCTGTGCATTAATAGTTCAGCAGATGGTTTTGTCCAATCAGTGAAGAGAGTGGGTGCTATGGCAACCACCATCTCAACAACCCTGAACAGACATACAGAAATCTCAAAACAAGTCCCACAGATCTTGAGCTGGCGGCTCTCTATAAATATCTTCCTTTCTGTTCTTGATATAATTGTCTGTATCTAAAACAGAACATACTTTACAATTATATGAGGCAAATAATCAACTTTTAGGGGATAAATTATGCTAAAATTTTATAGATATATAATATTTGAAAATAATTTTGCTGCACCATGACAAAACAACATAATGGGTTTGCGACCAGCATGGATCCAGACCAGCCTACGCATCTGCTCAGTCTGATTAGGATCCATGCTGTTTGCTGTCAGTTTCTCTACTTGTTATAGGGTTTGTAAGTGGACAGCATGGATCCTGATCAGACTGCGCGGATGCGCAGGTTGGTCTGAATCCATGCAGGTCGCAAACCCATTATGTTGGTTTTGTCATGACGCGGCTCAATTATAATTGATATATAGTCTCTTTTAAAATACAAAGGAATAATATGTTGCCTTTTAAACAGTAAACACTATAGGTAAACACAGTACCACTACAGTCCTCATCAAGGAAGGACCAAAGTAACTTGACCACTTCCCAAACATGGTTTTTGCGTTATCTTATTCGAAGTGGACATATTCAGCAAGAATTTTCTAGATTACAACAAATTTCTACAATAAAAGTATCTTACCTAAAGAGGAGTATATTTGTATAGTGTATATCTTTAAAAAAATGTAAAATCATATTTTCTGATAAGCATGTAGTCAAAATTCCACACATTGGATGGCTAGATTTTTCACACCCAGTTAAGGTCTGCAATAATTTTTTTAAAATTAAAGCAAGCATCACAAATTCAAGGTTAAATCCTACAGATTTGCATTCACACAAAACATATATTGGTTTTAATAAAAGTAAATTGCAAAGAGGTAAAAAATTTACAGTAATAGTGAATTTGTATGGATGGGAACACAACATCTGTCATTTTAACTTTGAGCAATAAGCTTTGATGAAAAAAACGTACTTCTTGCATCATTCCAATAAACTCTGAGAACGACCAGTTTAATTGGTTGAGAAGTGTATCTATAAACCTTGTAGCCGCCTCCGGCTCAGAACGTAAAATATCACCTAACAAACTCTGGAACTTCGGTGATGGACATGGCTCTATAATTGAAGGAATGAAGGAAAAAGTAAAACACCATGGCATAATATATATTAATATAATTCAAACGAGACAGTATTTTAATGAATACAGGCTTTTAATTAATATTCAAAACTTATTCAAAAGTTATATTCAATTTAAGTGCACAGTAATAACAATTATCATGCAATAGAATCAACTTTGTTCAGAAAAAATTGTCAAACTAAATCTAAAAAGTAACTACATGTATTATTATAAAATGTTATATTATTTTCAGAAAACACAATCCTAATTTTCACACAGCACAGAAATATTGACATGTTATTGCCACCTTAGTGCAATAACTTGTTAACTCCTTATAAAATTCAATAGGAGTTAACCCATAATAGCATTTAGGTGACAATATGTCAGTGTTGAGCGAGTCTGGCCTACAATTCTGGATGACTCATGCAGTCTGACCAGACTCACTCATGATGGCAGCTTTACCGGTATTTTTTCCATATTAACTCAGATCAAACAATTCAAAATTTAAAACAAGACAAATTAATTACAAGTAAGTTTTGTTCTTTTTTGTATCAAGAAATGACTTATATTGTAATTATTCATCTATGTATATAAAGAAAGAGCACAGAAACAACAATGGTAAAAGGTACTTACTCTGTAAACTTGCTGAACCAAATTCTGTAAGTTGTACTTTAGATGGGACTAAATGTGGCAAGTGAGTGTATCGAAAACCGAACCCACACCCCTGTAAATATCGTAATAAACAAAGTTCATAAAAATACATGTAGTTACTTCTGTATGCAGTAATTGTGGTTCAGATGCACACAATGTGAACTGAATGCTAGTATATATTTGTTACAGGTTTTGGTGTTATGCCAATTTTAAATTGTTTTTTGATCATATCTCAACACCTTATCTGCCTTTCCGGCTTTCCTTGATGACTAACCAGTTATTACCAATTTCTTCATAGGTGAGGGACTACTAATCTCACATAAATTTTTAAACAGCAGTGAGAGAAAAATGACTATAGTTAACTTCACTTATAGCAAACACGGTTATAGCAAACTTCCGGTTATAAGGAACACTTTTATTTGGCCCCAATTTTGCCCTTCTTTATTTATTATAAAAATATACCGTTATAGTCAACACGGTTATAAGAAATTATCGCTTATAAGGAACTCATTTTTAAGTCCCAATTTAGACAAAAGTACAGAAAATTATGCTTTTATAACAAACTCCAAAATATCTGCTATCCATAAATAGATCCCGCAACAACTATCGTTTTATCGGCATAAATTAAAACTCGACCGAATGTACCGTTTATTGTTTTATATACTTCAATATGGCTGTTAAAATTAATTTGTAAAGCAGTAGGTAATAGTTTTCCATTTAGGATAGTTTGAGCAGCAGTTCTTGTCACAAGATAAAACGATACTCCTTTTATTCTTTGATTTCTTTTCTTTAATAGTTTTACTTAAGTAAAATAATTATGATCATTTATAATCGGTTTTTAACATAATCATGTATGCTATTCCTTGCTATTCCAATAAAAACTATAAAGTAAGCTTGATTGAAATAAAAAGGAAATCTATATCTTTCATAAGTAAAAGTCACCATAAAAATAAAATAGAAGATATTCAATATAAAAGGAAGGAAAAATCGAAAATCTTGTTTATACTTAATCATAAAAAGAAAACAAAAATCAGAAACAAAATATGACACATAAGGGATTTTAAAATTCTCAAAAAGTACGTTCTCGGGTATTGTGTTTGAAACAAATAAATGACTAAATTTTCTGAAACAAATGCTCTTCAAAATGGAGAACGATGGTAAACAATCAGTTTGTTATTAGTAAATCTGTTCACTATAAAAACTCCTCATACAAAGGAACTAATTCGCTATATGCTTATAAGGAACTCTGGATAAAAAGATTTTGAATGTCCCAATGACTTCGTTTTAAGCTGAGTTTATGGTATTAGACTCAACATCCTAGGTCAATTGGCATGGAGAAATTAATATTAATAATAATAATAATAATAATGATGAAATCTGATATTCATTTACAAAATAAATCCTACAAATATATGTGGAATTTTGAAAATACAATTCATGTATATTGTCACCTTAGTGCAGTAATGGGTAAACTCCTTATATAATTCAATAGGAGTTAACCTGTTACTGCACTGAGGTGATGAAAAATTTATTAGGAAACTTATACCCACCTTCCAAATACGGACTAGAATCCAGTTGGTTTGAGCCCATGACCTGTTTTCATATGGAGATATCAGGGCTTTCAACATGTGCTGACACCTGGTGATAAAACAATAACATAACTCATAACAATACATGAACATGTATATGCAAATCATGCTAATTTGAGAGACTGTTGTGTGTAGTTTAATAAATGTCCATCAGTCCTTTCAGGCACTAGAAGTAAGGGCCCTAATGTTAGAGACTGTATTTAATCAGACTATGTATATACTACATTATAAAAAATGGCAAAGAGTATAACAATGTGGCATTTCAGATTTCCTAGCTCTGTTATTTTATACTCTGAGTCTGAATCCATAATTGTAAAAAAAAATTGAGTTCATACAAAAACAGTTGATCATATGCAAACATTTAAGCACAACTGTGCTTTTCTATGGATTATGTTATAACATTGGTGGAAACATGACCTTACATAAATTTGAATTAAATGAAGTGCAAGTGAAATCTAAAGGATTTTAGTATATTAAATGAAAATCTCTAACAGTTACACAGCAACACTTCATATAAATATGCAAAATTTAAACAACATCTGTATGTTTAAGTTGAATTGCATGACAATGCATAATGTGCACACCTCATGGTGAATGTTACAATCGAATTTCATTTTTTTTTTTTGCATTTTTCTTTTATTTATGTCACTAGTATATATAAAACATAGGACTTACTTTTCAACTGGTAAACTTTCTAACACTTTCAGTGATTTTTCATAACAGGTAAAACATGCGAGTGCTTGTATTATGTTATCCCTGGTATCTGTTTAAAACAAAAAATATCACAATCAATTATGATTTACTTTTTGAAGAAAAAAACATACTATGATTTTACTATTATGCAGTCTGGAAGCAGATATGGATAGACAGTATGTTTCCATTGTGACCTGAGACAAAAGGCAAACTTATGACCTTTACCTTGAAGAGAAATAACATAAATTCTTAAGATTAAGAATGTAATATATCTAAATACATTTTTCCCTTCCATTTGGTAATATCTAAAAAGTTGCTAACATAACAACATATTTTTTACTAAAACAATATGATGCATTATTTCAAAAAAATTCAAGGTATTAAAATAGTGTTCCCATCAATTTATTAATAGATGTAACATAAACAGAAAGAATTTTTCAACCATTTTGAAGCAAATGATGAATTTATAGGAAGTTATTACATACCAGTTACAACAATCCTTGAGTCGGCAAAATGACTGACTAGAAATGTAGCAAACCCTTTGATCAACTCATCATAATCTGTAATTATATCAATATGTGTTCATACATTTATTTTATCACTTCCGTTTAATAAACACAAACATTTTACCTTGGTAAACCCTTTTTACATCAGAACAATCAAATTACACAACTTACTCACATGTAAGTAATATATGTTCCTAATGAGATTCACACTAACTGCATTAATGGCAAGTGATTACAAGAAAATGACCGTTATCAATTCATATACAGTCATTGAATTTAAGATTTTTGTTTTTACTGGCCCGAATTCCAGTTTTGAATTTATTCTACTACATGTATATATTTTACTAAATTTTCATAAAATTTACACTGGCCTGAACTAATTTTCACTGGACATGGTCCACCAGGCCAGTGTTAAATTTAATGACTGCATAAACAATATAATTGTCTTAAATGTGTGCAAAATTTGATAAAAAAAAAACAGGTGTGTCAGTTGTTCAGACAATGTGGACTTAAATCATAACACTGTTTTGTTTGTTTGTTTTTTCTTTCAATGCAAAATTTGATGAATCTAAGAAGCAAAATTTCTCTACATTCTAAATTTACTCATAAAAGTAAGTGATTATGGCAGGGGAGATGTTTCTCTCTACATATTTATACTTTCTAATGTTTGAATATGTATTTGCACTTAAAAAACAATATATTTTCAAAATAATATAATTATGCTTGGTTAGGACTGACAATAAACAAAATGCATTTAATATTCACTTAAATAAATAAATCTCTTTAACCCTTAACCTGCTATATTTCTGAAATGGACTTGTCTACTCTCATTTTCAGAACTTTCCATTATCAACTTTGGGAATATTAAGATGAAAATTCAAAGGTGGTCAAGTAACAGTATAGAAACTAGTCAGGCTGCAGGAATATGAAGGCTGGCTAGGCATCATACTGGTGGCAAAGGCTCATCCCTATTGTTAATTTGTATCCTGCAGGGTAACTGGTATATAACAGCACTATTTTGTTACATATGTATAAAAGAATTTGACAATTCACATAAATCAGCTGTTTATATTAATTCTTTCATAGATTGTCAATTATATTCTATAGAATATTGACCCCAAAAAAGGCTGCCACATTTGGCAAGAGAGGTAAATATTGTAAAAATCAGGAACTATCTATTTACCTGGCAGTGATTCAAACAACATGTAGGGATGAAAGAAGTTCTTCAAGGCATTATGGGAATATATGACAATATCCAGGTAGAATTCCGGCATATACTGGAACAGTAGTTTATACTCCGATGCTTTACTCACAGTCTTTAATGCAGACTTCAGTAACCAGGCAACATCTAACTGCTTTTGCTAAAACATATAAAATATATAATGTATAACAGAATGCCAGTTTTTTTATATATCAGAAAATGACTTGAACACAGTGGTTTGTGGTTCTTGTCATAACATGGTATATTAATGTTTTCTGTTTTACATTAGCAAGCATAAATATATATTTATAATACTGCATGTTTGTAACATCACTTTTCATTGGATAAATGTGATGTTTGTATAACTATAGATACAGAGTTGCTGTCCATTTATGAAGTAATTTTCATTTTTCTTTTTTTCTCACAATAAGAAAGTTTACTGTATTATATATTAGTTATAAAGATTCTTGAGGGGTTATATGCTATGTTAAAATTCAGCATGTTTACTAACTGAAGCATAGCAAAATATATATTGATTCACTTATTTTAAACTTTGAATGACTTAAAATACAACAAAAAAAAACAATAACTGTCTAAGGACAGCGATGCTCGACTTATCGAAAAAAAGTTATCGCAAGGGTGTTTCATTGAGTATAATAATGCTTACCTATATGAATACATAAAATTGTCTGAAAAGGTACAAAGGCTTGTTATCAAGATGTTTTATCGAGTAAATTACTGCTTTTTTATTATGAATGCATAAAATTGTCCCAAAAAAGGCACAAACCCTTCAGTAGTTATGGAGATACCAGCTTCCAAGCAAAACTTTACCAAGAATTTCTAAGCCGAAAAAAGGGGCATAATTATGCAAAAAAAGTTATGGGACTTGTGCAAATCATATAAGATAATCACAGAGAACAAGTGTGTGAAGTTTCAATCCATTCCCTTCATTAGTTATGGAGATACTTGCTTACATGTAAAAACTTAACCACAGGGACACAAACGCTGACGCCAACAAATGGGTGACTTCATTAGCTCAATTACTCTGCAAATAGTCCAGCTAAAAATTGAAAAAATTTTGGTATGCATGATTTTGAGTTATCTGCTTGTGACTGTCATCTAAAAGAGTAAAACAAACACACACACTTTCAGGGGAAGAAAACCCAAAAAGAAGATCGGTGACCCCTAATTTTTGAGACCAATATATCTACTAACCTTGGAATAAATGACAGCTCTCACCCAGCAGATCTGTCTCGCCTGTTCAGTTATCTTCTCTAGGAACACAGACTTTGCTCTTATTAACTCATCTCTTACATCATCCATCTAAATCATAAACATATAAAGTTAGCACTAGAGTCAGTCTTCACAGAAGACAATTTAGCTGTTTACTTTAGGTAAAGGTCTGTTATAACAACCAATATGGTTACGGCAACTTAAAATACAAATTTCTGACCTACTTTAAAGAGGGCACTTGAGATTTGTTTTTGTTTTGTTTGGTTTCACGGTGCACCAACACAATCTAGGTCATATGGCACCGAAACAGGTAAGATGATTTTGGCTTACCTCGGGTGTTACAAACTTAGCCAAACACCAAGGGTCAAAACCAATTAACCATCTGGAGTTAAGAGAAGCATAGACACAAGTAATTTGAACCCATTTCTTCACCTCTTATGATCATGCAGGAATAAGGGTAGTCTATGTAAAATAATACTAAATACATCTAAGATGAATAGCTTTAAAGACTGGGAAAATCTAATGTCAAGTATGAAAGTATAATTACAATAAATTTTGTATGAAAGTTAATTACTTTAGTTTATTTATTCACCTTATATTTCTTACATCAAATGAACCTTTAACAATCAGGCATTCAAGATCTAAGGTGCTAGGTTACATACTACCTTAGAGAAGTAAATGGTTCATTCAGGTTTAGAATAAACAAAGCTGACAAGTTTAGTTCTACAAATAACTGTCTGAAGTTAAAACATTTGACTCTTACCTCTATAGGACAACAATCCAACTTTTTCAGAGTATCTTTATAAGACTGAATATACTCCTGTATATGTTCTTTTAACACATTCATCTGTAAATATTGATATATACACTTTTAAAATATACATGTACATTTGTATTTTACTTTGTTCAATATATATATAACAAACTACATTTGTATCTAAATGTGTCAAGCAGTGTTAACATTTGTAACTCACATATATCATCTCTACTATAAACTCAATGACAAGAATCTTGTCAAAAAAGGAACAATTCTATTCAATGCACAATGATACAAGGCACAAACAGTTTTTTCATTCATTAATTTTTAATTATTCTTATTGGAACCAATCTCAATAACATAAATAACATCATTTTGCAGATGTAAACAAAATGGAAAAACGTAGATCTTTCAACATTATTTCAGTATGTTACGGAAACATTCTTGGGCAGAACAGGCAAGATTTAGAGACAGGGCATTAACATGGCAGGAAAGGTATGGTAGGGTATTTCGTTTCTATCGTATATATATATATTCTCATCATATATACTCATCGAGGCTTGAATAATCCTTTTGTGATAAGCTAAATTGATAACCTATTACTGTCTATATTTGGTGGGTATTTTCATGTAACTTGTAACTATTTTAATGTAACTGGTAACTATTTTAATGTAACTTGTAACTATTTTAATGTAACTGGTAACTATATTAATGTAACTGGTAACTATTTTAATGTAACTGGTAACTATTTTAATGTAACTGGTAACTATTTTAATGTAACTGGTAACTATTTTAATGTAACTGGTAACTATTTTAATGTAACTGGTAACTATTTTAATGTAACTGGTAACTATTTTAATGTAACTGGTAACTGTTTTAATATAACTTGTAACTGTTTTAATGTAACTTGTAACTGTTTTAATGTAACTGGTAACTATTTTAATGTAACTTTTAACTGTTTTAATGTAACTGGTAACTGTTTTAATGTAACTTGTAACTGTTTTAATGTAACTGGTAACTGTTTTAATGTAACTTGTAACTGTTTTAATGTAACTTGTAACTGTTTTAATGTAACTGGTAATTGTTTTAATGTAACTGGTAACTATTTTAATGTAACTTGTAACTGTTTTAATGTAACTGGTAACTGTTTTAATGTAACTGGTAACTGTTTTAATGTAACTGGTAACTGTTTTAATGTAACTGGTAACTATTTTAATGTAACTTGTAACTGTTTTAATGTAACTTGTAACTGTTTTAATGTAACTGGTAACTATTTTAATGTAACTTGTAACTGTTTTAATATAACTTGTAACTATTTTAATGTAACTTGTAACTATTTTAATGTAACTGGTAACTATTTTAATGTAACTGGTAACTATTTTAATGTAACTGGTAACTATATTAATATAACTGGTAACTATTTAAATGTAACTGGTAACTATTTAGTGGATGGTGGTACTCACCTTGCCTAGTTGTTTATGTGCTGCTATATGATACAACATCATTACACCATCTAGTAATTCCATTAATGTATTACCACTTGGCATTTCTGTAGAAGGATACTCAATGCTGGCTACAAAAGAACGTATTTAACAAAACTGTAAATATTGTATATAATGTTGACTTTACATTATTTGATGTACATTATTTCTCCCATGCAGAATAGATCAACACTTTTCTAGAAAACTAGAGGAAAAACACCAGAAACTTATGATTAATTTGTTTGTTTGTTTGATTGGGTTTTACGTCACACCGGTATTAACTCAGATCAAACAATTCTGTAGATATATAATGCTGACCTTACATCATTTCTCCCATGCAGAATACATCAACAATTTTATGGAAAAAACACAAGAAACTTATGATTAACCATACCCATGTTCTAAAACATATTCAATTACTTATTTGTGTTCATTATGTCTTCATCAGATTAATTTAACCTGGTCATAATATTATCAACTTATCATACACCTTAAAGGTTATATAAACCCTATACAAAAGTAGACATTTTATGAAAGAGTATTACTTTAAGAAATTATTCTGAATATTTTTTTTAACCTGAGTCAATCAATCAAGCAATCTATAAAGCATTGAGTGAACTTGTACAGAAAATGCCGATTTAAATAACAGAAAGTTATCGGATGTTACAAAACCACCTTTATAACAAACAAACCACAGCTCTCCAATGAATCTTTAAAATGTATATATCAAACTAACTTAAATAAAATAACTTACCTGATTTGGATTTTTCTAAAGGTTTGACCTCCCCATCTTGACATAACTGCAATCCCTGAGCTTTGTTCACTTCAACTTGTTTAATTTAAGAACAAATTTGTAACAATCTAGTCTTAACTAGTTTATAATCTTTTCTGCTACAAATTTTTTGTTTTGTTTGGTTGCACTCAAATCTTAAACTATTTCAGTGATATAGACATGTACACACAAGCAGTTAAAGTAATATCCGAATAAGTATTCTCGCATTCTTTACCAGTAGTAAATAGTTCTTACCCAAAATAACTTTCGGGTCAGATATATCATTTTAAGCACTAGAGTGTAGTACTGTAGAATTATCAAACTGTTGCCTTGCTTAACAGGATTTTTCTATTCATTATGATATTTGCTTGTTTTCAAATTGAAACTAAATACAGCAATATAAGGCATGTAAGTAATAATAAGCTACCAAAGTTCTTACACTACAAAACATACTAAAGTAAAATAACAAATTTTATGATAAAAAGATCAACAACAAACAAAACAACTAACAATACAGATAGTGTAAGCCTAGTTAGAATACATCAATGTTTCATTTAAGTTATGGTTGTTTTTGAGGTGCTTAAACTTTTAAGATGTAATACTTAATTCAACTTTTAAGATGTAATACTCAGCTTCGGTTTTTAAGATGTAATACTTACATCCTAGCATTCTATTAAGGTGTGACATTGATCCTCCACAACGTTGTACATCATAGGAATCCCTACTGTCAGACCAGAACTCTTGTATTGGCATAAATGCCTCTTAAATATTTTAAAACATTATTAAATATTTTGCAGTCAAGATTAATCTTTACACTGTTCAAAAGTTTATCTTTTCTAACATTTATGCAGAACTTTTTTATAATTTTATCTTACATACAATAAGAATCAAAACTTTTATCTCTAGACTCATCAGTTCTTGTTTTATAAAGCATCATACAGATGTACTGAAACATTGGCAACATGAAAATTTGTGGTCAATGTTGATTTAAACGAATATTAAAGTCAACAAAATAAAGTGCTACATTGTTTGTTTGTCTGTCTGTCTTTACAGCACACCAACACAATTTAGGTCATATAGTGCCGAAATAGAAACTCTAGAAATAAGGTTATGGCTCAGAAGCATTAATCACAACAAAAGATGATTTTTGGCTAACCTCTGGTGTAACAAACTTAAAGCAACACCAAGGGTCAAAACCACCTCACCTGCTGGAGGTTAATGATGCATAGACTCCAGTAACTAAATCCCATTAAATTGCCTCTTACTATCATGTAGGGATATACAGTGAAAGCAATTATGATGCCTAACTTCTTAAAGGCATCCCCTAAACCACAAAGCAAAAAGTGCAACATAGCACAAAGTATTCTCAATTTTGTTACTACAGATACATATTCGGAATAAATTCATTCACCTACCAGAACTGAAGACAAATCTTGCTGGATCTTCTTTCTGGAAGTCATCCCAGTAATATCTTAGTGCTTGTACCATACGATGGAAGAAACATAACGTTACAGGCATTGGCCAAAGTGTCAGAGAATTCGGCTGAAATATACAAATTTTTTGAAAGATCAAAAGAAATACATTATGATGCAACATTTCATAAAAAATTAAAATTGCAACCTTAACCGTCTGACTAACTGTATACAATTTCATTCGTTTCTGTTGTCATAGAAACTACATAAGTCCTAAAGAAAATGCTCATTTTAAACAATGAAATTTACATATATACTGTTGTTTTTTTTGTCAGTAACATAATGCAGTAACTTTAATGTGATCAAATTACAGTTTAACTAGACATCAGTAACTTAAAATCCTTACCTTATTCTCCCTGATAAACTTTCTAAACTTTTCAAGGAATAACTGTCTTGAAGTTTTACCCTGAAATTGAAGAAATATCTTAACAAATACCTTTAGGCAATACATTGTACATCCCCCCTAATTTAGGAAATACTGATACTTTAACAATCACATGTTGTTAAAAAGATATCTATGTACTTCTCCTATAGGGAAAATCATTATCTGAACTCAGGTTCCCTTAAAACATTCCAGTTTAGTTGAATCAATTTAGCCACTTTGTAATGAAAGCTAAATCATACTTAAATCTGATTCCAGGAATAACCGTTTCTATGATAAAATATGGTGTCCCCAGTAGGGCTTGGACAAAAAATCTCTGTTTTGACAGGCATACACCTTTGATACTCAGTACTAAACCATCTTTCTCCTTGTTATTTGTTACTTATACAGTTATAATATACATGTAAATTACAATATGATTTTCAAATGTGGGTAAAAAAAAAACAACTTGTACATTGTATTTATACAGTGGCAAGATTAAGGTCAATGGCCAATTATAATATTAATTGCACCAAAAGTGGGTCAAAGACAGAAATGGCTGGGTTGCATTTGTACACCAAATATCATGAGGCTGCAGATAAGAATATTTTCTCCCATTGACCATTAATGTCGAATATTTAACTAAGTCAGTGAACATGTAATCAGATAAGCAACACCTGCCCCCCCCGCGTGCCCACCCGCAGCCAGAAATTCACCATACCGTAAAATTGCTAATAAACGCCCCCAGGGGCTAAACATTTTCCAAAAGGGGGGCTATTATTACAACACAGTTTTTCCTAAATAAAAAAATCACTGTAAATACATTTAGTGTTAGCAAGTGTTGGTAATGACATTAAAAAATGTTAAGGTTTTAAAGCTCATATTATACATTTTTGTGTTTACTATAAAATACTATGGATTCTGAATGATTTGAATAAAATTATGGCTTTAATTACGAGTTCAGCACTGATGAGTAGATTGTTTTCCCTATCAAAAAGCCTGGGGGCCTTTATTAGGGGAGGGGCGTTTATTAGGAATTTTAGGGGGGGGGGGTACTATAACTCAGTTTGCACCTGTGCAACCCGGCCAATAATACAATGAGAAGATACATGTAACACTTACATCAGCCAGATCTCTGTGATTCAGAAGAACTTTTAATAATTCTACTTGAATTTGTTCTATCTCTGAAATAAAACAGTTTTTTCTCTGTCAATACTTCAATAATTTTTAAGGCTTTATTTTTAGGTTTCTTGATTCTTTTATCTGTTAATCTCAAATTAAGACACAATAACAAATTCAAGTAATGAAATCATAAAAAATTAGTATATTAACTGTACTGTTTAATTTTGTTTAAACAAGTGTATAAATGGCTAAAAAAGTAAAAATAAATAAAGACAAAATAAGTTTATGCTTTTTTATAATTCAACACACCATCTACTATGACCTGTTTCAACAAAACAAAACATTTTTCCCTACCTTCAATCCTTTCTCTTAAAACATCAACAGATTGTGTGTAAAGATCTTTATTTCTCTGTTCTTCCTCAGATACTGTCTCATCTGGCTCATCATCCTGATAAATATACATCCTTATGTTGGTGGTTCATAATGTTTTACATATTCATTCAAACAGTCAATAAAACTATATATTTGTGCCCAACAGGTGCAGGACATTTTTTAGCTGTTTTGAATCAGGTTTGAAATTGTTTACAGAGCATGATGTTTGAACATGTTCAGTGGAAATGGGGTTTCAAATTGTTTACAGAGCATGATGTTTAAACATGTTCAGTGGAAATGGGGTTTCAAATTGTTCAGAGGGAATGAAATTTGAACATGTTCAGTGGAAATGGGGTTTGAAATTGTTCAGCTAGTATGATGTTTGAACATGTTCAGTGGGAATGGGGTTTGAAATTGTTCAGCTAGTATGATGTTTGAACATGTTCAGTGGGAATGGGGTTTGAAATTGTTCAGCTAGTATGATGTTTGAACATGTTCAGTGGGAATGGGGTTTGAAATTGTTCAGCTAGTATGATGTTTGAACATGTTCAGTGGGAATGGGTTTGAAATTGTTCAGCTAGTATGATGTTTAAACATGTTCAGTGGGAATGGGTCTTGAAATTGTTCAGCTAGTATGATGTTTGAACATGTTCAGTGGGAATGGGTCTTGAAATTGTTCAGCTAGTATGATGTTTGAACATGTTCAGTGGGAATGGGTCTTGAAATTGTTCAGCTAGTATGATGTTTGAACATGTTCAGTGGGAATGGGGTTTAAAATTGTTCAGCTAGTATGATGTTTGAACATGTTCAGTGGGAATGGGTTTGAAATTGTTCAGCTAGTATGATGTTTGAACATGTTCAGTGGGAATGGGTCTTGAAATTGTTCAGCTAGTATGATGTTTGAACATGTTCAGTGGGAATGGGGTTTCAAATTGTTCAGCTAGTATGATGTTTGAACATGTTCAGTGGGAATGGGTTTGAAATTGTTCAGCTAGTATGATGTTTGAACATGTTCAGTGGGAATGGGGTTTGAAATTGTTCAGCTAGTATGATGTTTGAACATGTTCAGTGGGAATGGGTTTGAAATTGTTCAGCTAGTATGATGTTTGAACATGTTCAGTGGGAATGGGGTTTGAAATTGTTCAGCTAGTATGATGTTTAAACATGTTCAGTGGGAATGGGGTTTGAAATTGTTCAGCTAGTATGATGTTTGAACATGTTCAGTGGGAATGGGGTTTGAAATTGTTCAGCTAGTATGATGTTTGAACATGTTCAGTGGGAATGGGGTTTGAAATTGTTCAGCTAGTATGATGTTTGAACATGTTCAGTGGGAATGGGGTTTGAAATTGTTCAGCTAGTATGATGTTTGAACATGTTCAGTGGGAATGGGGTTTGAAATTGTTCAGCCAGTATGATGTTTGAACATGTTCAGTGGGAATGGGGTTTGAAATTGTTCAGAGGGAATGAAATTTGAACATGTTCAGTGGGAATGGGGTTTGAAATTGCTCAGCCAGTATGATGTTTGAACATGTTCAGTGGAAATGGGTCTTGAAATTGTTCAGCTAGTATGATGTTTGAACATGTTCAGTGGGAATGGGGTTTGAAATTGTTCAGCTAGTATGATGTTTGAACATGTTCAGTGGGAATGGGGTTTGAAATTGTTCAGCTAGTATGATGTTTGAACATGTTCAGTGGGAATGGGGTTTGAAATTGTTCAGCTAGTATGATGTTTAATCATGTTCAGTGGGAATGGGGTTTGAAATTGTTCAGCTAGTATGATGTTTGAACATGTTCAGTGGGAATGGGGTTTGAAATTGTTCAGCTAGTATGATGTTTGAACATGTTCAGTGGGAATGGGGTTTGAAATTGTTCAGCTAGTATGATGTTTGAACATGTTCAGTGGGAATGGGGTTTGAAATTGTTCAGCTAGTATGATGTTTGAACATGTTCAGTGGGAATGGGGTTTGAAATTGTTCAGCTAGTATGATGTTTGAACATGTTCAGTGGGAATGGGGTTTGAAATTGTTCAGCCAGTATGATGTTTGAACATGTTCAGTGGGAATGGGGTTTGAAATTGTTCAGAGGGAATGAAATTTGAACATGTTCAGTGGGAATGGGGTTTGAAATTGCTCAGCCAGTATGATGTTTGAACATGTTCAGTGGAAATGGGTCTTGAAATTGTTCAGCTAGTATGATGTTTGAACATGTTCAGTGGGAATGGGGTTTGAAATTGTTCAGCTAGTATGATGTTTGAACATGTTCAGTGGGAATGGGGTTTGAAATTGTTCAGCTAGTATGATGTTTGAACATGTTCAGTGGGAATGGGGTTTGAAATTGTTCAGCTAGTATGATGTTTGAACATGTTCAGTGGGAATGGGGTTTGAAATTGTTTAGCGAGCATGATGTTTGAACATGTTCAAAGGGTATGGGACCTAAAATAATTAGAGGGTATGGGACTTCAACATGTTCAGGGGGTATGGGATTTGAATATCAACAACATCAAGTAGTAACCTAGTTATGACATAAAAATTCCACAGCCACTCACTAGTTGTAACTTCCTCTATATATCACAACAAAATAAATTAATACATATTCCAAGTTTACAATTTTTTCCACCTATCCTGACATCAATTACCAATCATTCAGCTTTTAAATATTTTTAAAACTAGCAATAACAATTAATTTACATATGTAAAATGTTGATAAACCTATAAAATACAGTGTATCTGCTTATTTTCTTTTATCTTCACAAAATTCAATTGACTTTATAATATGAATGGCTAATGAGTCAGGTTTTACTGCCGATCAAAATTAAAAAATGTAGAACAATAAAATTAGAAAAGATATAACTAAGCAATGTAAAGTTACCTGAGAGGTCATGTCCCACCAAACTGTTGGTGAAAGTTGCTGTAATCCTGCATCATCTAGAGGTTTTATGTGTAGAAACATTGGAAACTTGACCTTGTCAAATGTTAACTCCATGTTAAGGACAAGTTGATATAGCTACTTCAAACATATGACCAAAACAGAATAATTACCTATTTTTGGTGTTTGGTTTTAAGCACACAATAAGGCAAGTTAAATAGCATTTTGCAAGTTATCATTCAGAGCCTTTTTTGAGCCATTTTGGGGAAAGGCCCTGGCATAAATTCAGAACAATATGAGATATTTTAGAAAATCTACCTTATACATGACGTTTCTTTCATTAACAGGTGTATGATCATATTATTATAACATCAAACTTTCCAAATTTTCATAAAAAAGCTTATCAGTTGGATTTTGGGGATGCTGATGTGAATTTGTTTTTGAAATTGGGAAAAAAGTGGCAATTTCGGATTGGGAATGGGGCCTCATTAGAGCCCCTAATGATTGGGTGGAAATGCCCTGTCATGGCAGAGAAAGATCACCAATTGATTTCAATAATATCAGGTATGCATAGAAACCTTGTCTGAATTTCAAATCTTTTCAGCCAGCTTCTTTCTTTCAGACAACTGAAATACATTTTTGGTCTTATCTTGCCAATTGGTTCATTTAATTGGCTATCCAGTAGTTACTCTGCAAATGCTAAATGATTTTTGAATCAATGGTGACAAACAAATGACAATTAGACTTAGTGTCAGAGATCAGTTGTTACTTGAGAAATTTCCCACGTCTGAGGATCAAACCAGCCACCAATAGATTACAAATATGAGCTGCGTCATGACAAAACCAACATAATGCGTTTGCGACCAGCATGGATCTGCATCGCTTACAAACCTTATAACAAGTAGAGACACTGATAGCAAACAGCATGGATCCTGATCAGACTGCGCGGATTCGCAGGCTGGTCTGGATCCATGCTGGTCGCAAACCCACTATGTTGGTTTTGTCATGACGCGGCTCATATATAATACTCTCCCTATTTAGCTAAGTGGGCATACATTCCTGATAATTTCTAAACAAATAAATTAAAATCTATGACCTTGTATACATGCAAATGAAATCTTGATTGGAAAAGTGCAAGTTATTTCAGGACAAAGATTTAAACCATTCTAGACTTTCCAGTCAATAATGTCAATAATGTATTCGTTTGTTAATATTCATAGATATTCACAGATGAAAAAGCTGATTATAAAAAACATGACATATATAACCATCATGGAAGGTAAGCCTACAAACACAATAAAATACTTAAATCAAACTGTTAATTTCAAATATAGATGTTACATATAAACAATCATTCTAAATCCTCTCACATAAAATATAGACAATAAAATGAGTAAAATTTTGAAAGGATATAACTCATGTTCTAGGAGATATCTTCTTGTCTGTTGATGTCTCAATACAGCCAGAACTAATATCAAATACTGCCTCTATAAAATATATATATATACGAGGGATGTCCCAGAATTACGTGGACTTTTGCTATAACTTTTTTATTTTTTAATGCATTTTTTAGCAAATTTGTACACAATACCTTTTACATATCCTTAATGAATATGTCCATTATTTTTAAATTTCTAACATTGCTTCTCTATATTTTACGTCGCTATAGTAACGCAGTATGCGCAGGGCGGGGCAGTCCAATATTTTGTATTAATAAGTTGTCTTTACTTTGGTATATCTTGCGTATTTATACGTAATAAATGGCGCGAAGTCGTAAGAATATGCAGTGACGTCATATGAACGTTCGTTTGAAATTTTGACGTCATAGCTGTTTCCGTTATTGTTTACAAGCGGACAACTGACAACCGTTGCTCTTGGATATTTAACAAAAAAATGACGTCCACGCTATTACGCGGAACATCGGACTATCATCAAGTTTTGTGTTAATCTTGGGAAGACGCCAACACAGACGCAGGAAATGTTGGAGACTGCAAAAGTGAGACCTCCTGTTTGTCGATCACTCATTTTCAAGTGGCATAAGCGTTTTCGAGACGGCCGGGAGGACATTGAAGACGACAAGGGTCGTGGGAGAAAGTCAACGTTGATTGCGGCGTCAATTAAGGAAGTCAAGGACGTCATAGATCGGGACAGGCGTTACACTGTAAATTTTGTGTTTAAAAAAAAATGTTTTTTAAAAATTAAGCTAATCACAATTTATTATTTTAAATGCAATTTATCCCTTTCAACTTTTAAGAAAGTGAACTCAAACTGCTATAGTAAGCGGTGCATGATAGGTTATTTCCCTTGTTAACGCACAATAAAAAGAATAATAATAATAATAATAATAATAATAATAATAATATAGGTGTATTGAGTTAGGCGGCGACTATGTTGAGGGAAACTGACATTCGACGCCACGCATTTATTAACAACTAGCGACGCCACCGGAATGACGTCGTAACGTCGGAGTGGACTGCCCCGCACCCGCTACCCCTTGTCTCATTACCCTGCCCACAGACACTGATTCAGTTGCCGGACAACTTTGAAATTTTTTGTACTAATGCAATAAAGTTGAATTTTGTTCATGTTAATTTTGTTTGTTTTTATTTTCAGTAGTTTTTGAGTTACAGCAAAAGTCCACGTAATTCTGGGACACCCCTCGTACTATAATAATTTTAAAACAACAATAACTTATCATAAACATTTACTTAGTTACTGATTGGATTTACGAAGCCTTATTACTTAAACAAGAGCGATCAGTAATCACATGTGTCGCCTCATTATGGCCAATTTTATGTTGGGACAAGTTTTGTGACAGACGGACAGACAGACAGACAGTGCACAACTAGATTTGGTACTGATCATTCCTGTAAAGTTTGGATAAAATTGCACCAGTAGTTTATGAGGAGTAGTCCGGACAAGCTTTTGTGTATCTGGCAACACACAGAAAAAAACACCTTTTTATCAAAGGGCCATAACTCGACCAAAAATCATTCAACCAGAAAACCCGTGCAATATGCGCAAGGACTTGAGCTACAGATCAATCCTGTAAAGTTTCATTGAAATTGCATTATAGTGGTATAAGTGAAGTAGTCCGGACAAACTTTAAAAATAAAAATTATGAAAGGGCCATAACTCTGTCAAAAATCATTGAACCGGAAAATGCTGACAATATGCACAACTAGACTTGGTACTGATCATTCCTGTAAAGTTTGGATGAAATTGCACCAGTAGTTTATGAGGAGTAGTCCAGACAAGTTTTGTGACGGACAGACGGACAGACAGACAGACGACGGAGAAGTGATCCCTATATGTTGCCACTACTCCGTAGAGGCGACACAAAAATGATAAACTGCCAATCATAATAGATATTTTGTCTTGTTTTATTATCATAATATTTGCAAGTTATAAATACTGGTAATCTAGGTTATATGCCTCTATGTAAATTTAAGAAAAAATTTGCTTGCTTGATCTTAGTAAGAAAAGTGTCCTGGAAAGTAGTCTAGAAATTATCGTGTGTATGATAATAAGAATAAAACAAAGGATTAAAAATCATAACACTACAAATTATCCAAAGCTTATTATGACATTTAATATAGTCCTAATATTATTCATGCAATAACCTTTGAACTATGTGATGCCCAATAAAATCATTATCCATTCCAATCTTAACAATAAGCTTTGTTTCCAGTTTCAAATTCCAAAAAGTCCATAACAAGAGCTGTCGGTAGGACAGCAACGCTGGACTATTCTTAGTGCTTGATAGTAAAAGAGCCTTGATAATGTAAAATTTTCCGAGTTAATAACAAAAGGACAAATTTTTTCTATAAATCCATGTTATAGTTATAGGCCTTGGAGAGAGTCCTATTATACTCTCAAAGAAGAGTATAAAATTTCAACTTGTTTCAGTAGAATATGAAAATATCTGAGGTGGTATGCAAACCTAAATGTAAATTCTAAGTTGAAAAAGAGGCATAATTCTGTCAAAATGCTTAATACAGCTACCTCCTCCTGTCTACAGGTTGGGGTTATAATGGTTAACATGTGTGCAAAGTTTCAAAGCCATATGTCAATGGACTTTGAAAATATTTGAACTGTTACAAAAACTTTAACATAAATTCAAATTAAAAAAGGGGCATAATTCTGTCAAAGAACTTGATACAGTTACCTCCTCCTGTCTACAGAATTGGGTCATGATGGTGAACAAGTGTGCAAAGTTTCAAAGCCATATGTCAATGGACTTTGAAAATATTTGAGGTGTTACAAAAACTTTAACATAAGTGGTTATGCCGACACCGACGCCAACGCTCGGGTGACTACTTATTCTTAGCGAATAGTCAAGCTAAAAATGCATATACTACCCCATGTAGCCGTGTTATCATTTTCAGAGCCTAAATTATCTATATAAAATGTGTATCATACCCCGAAAAAGCCTAGTTTTCATCTTCAGTGTCCAAATTATCATTATCAAATGCATATCAATACTACATCAGCCTAATTTCAATTTTCAGGGTAAAAAAAATCATATCAATTCCACTTGTACTTGAAGTAACAAAGTTCTGTCAAAAAATATGTAACTAGAAATGTGTCCAAAGGACACGGATGCCCCCACACGCCACTGTTCTGTCAATCTTTTGACTCTAGGTCAAATATGTACCACAAGTTAAAAACTAAAAATCAACAAGCAAATTCGTTGAATTTATATCCCCCGCCGAGTACTGGTTATTATTAACACAACAACTGAAGACATAAGGCTTTATTTATATATTAATCATGGCATAAACAGTAATATTCTTTGAACTTGATAAATATTCAGGGCAATAACAGAGCCATAACTTTGTGTTAAATAGTAAAATCTGGAAATGCCAATGAGATGTATGCATACTACATAAATAATCAAGGGCCATAACTCTGAGTTATAAGTATCTGACTGGAACAAGGCGACTATAATGCACATCTCCTCTTAGTATCCCATAAAGTTTCATTGAATTCCAGCCAGTAGTAGCAGAGAAGTAGCGAGGAAACAAATAATTTTCTATATGGATACTGCATAACTAATCAAGGGCCATAACTCTGAGTTAAAGTGTCTGACCCCAACAAGCCGACTATATGCACATCTCCTCTTGGTATTGAAGGTTCCCATAAAGTTTCGTTGAATTCCAGCCAGTAGTTGCAGAGAAGTAGTGCGGAAACGATTTTTACTCTATATGCATACTACATAACTAATCAAGGGCCATAACTCTGAGTTAAAGAGTCTGACCGGAACAAGTCGATGATATGCACATCTCCTCTTGATATTGATGATTCCCATAAAGTTTCTTTGAATTCCAGCCAGTAGTTGCAGAGAACTACTCCGGAAACGATTTTTACTTCATATGCATATTGCATAACTAATCAAGGGCCATAACTCTGAATTAAAGTGTCTGACCGGAACAAGCCGATGATATGCGCATCTCCTCTTGGTATTGAAGGTTCCCATAAAGTTTCGTTGCAGAGAACTACTCCCGGAAACGATTTTCACTCCATATGCCTACTGCATAACTAATCAAGGGCCATAACTCTGAGTTAAAGTGTCTGACCGGAACAAGCCGACGATATGCGCATCTCCTCTTGATATTGATGATTCCCATAAAGTTTTGTTGAATTCCAGCCAGTAGTTGCAGAGAACTACTCCGGAAACGATTTTACTCTATATGCATACTACATAACTAATCAAGGGCCATAACTCTGAGTTAAAGGGTCAGACTGGAACAAGCCGACGATATGCGCATCTCCTCTTGATATTGATGATTTCCATAAAGTTTCGTTGAATTCCAGCCAGTAGTTGCAGAGAACTACTCCGGAAACGAAATTCGGATAGACGGATGGACGGACTGAAGGACGGACATACCAACTCTTGATGTTTATGAGGCAAATCAGCTCATAAACACCACCTGGACCAACGTCCATAAGCAAAATAAGCTCATAAAAACAAAAAAAAAAGCTCTTAATTTGAATTTTATGAGTTTTTGTTCTTTATTTAACTACGGAATGAAGCTCATAATAATCAAATGTTTGCTCGGACGGACGGACAACGCCAAAACTATATCCCCCTCCCGATTCCATCGGCGGGGGATAACAAAGGGCCATAATTCTGTTAAATTTGGTCGCAGCAAAAATTCCTTCCTTTACTACCATCTACACATTAAGGTTGTTAATCCCTGTAAGTTTAAGCAAATCTGCCATCTGGTTTAAGAGGAGTTGCATTCACAAGATTTTGGGTTGGACGGACGGACGGACAAGTGCAACGCTATATGCTCCCACATTGTGGGGGCATAATAAAAATGTCATTATATACCCCATTCCCACTGTAGAGAACAAAACTGATTCAATTAGACTAGTGCACAGCTGCAAAACCTATATCAGACTATAATTCAGTATTGTACTCAACAATTTATCATAACTGTCAACAATTTATAATAACTGTATAATAAACAAGTCTTAACATTGGCTCATAAGTCATCTTTTTGGATAACAATCTCTCTGAAATTTGTAAAGGGACAAATTTGTCATGATGGTGCCTTAAAATGAACTCTTGAGAGCATGATGGCAACATGTCCCTGGCCTGTACTCTACATAACATCATGTAATGCAGTACAGTGGTCCCTGGGAAGATGGACCCTTATTGAGTATAGAGTAAACACACTTACATATATGACACTTACATTGTTTCTAAAGTCTGTAGTTGTTGGGGTATATCTGTATGAAGACAGGAGTGATACCATTAAGTTCTCCACACAACCTCGGACCTCAAATCCCTGAAAAACATGCACCAAAATGTCACACAATCACACATGTCTCAACAGGTTACAAACAGGAACAGTGATATTAAATAAAGACAAAAATGATGTTAAAATCTTATATCAAAGAATAAGTCTACTTGGAGAAGGCTTGTACTAATCTCTGAGATGGATTTTTCTCCTCTCTCTAAAACTTTTGCAAGGAACTGATATCACTTTTATATATGCCAGAGCAGAGGTACAGTGTGAATTACCTTAGTTAGGATTTCATGATCAATCACAAGGAAAGTGAATTTATAACACAAACCTGCATGAAAGCCCACATGTAGTCTAGAAGCTTGGATATGATTGGCTGATGACTTGTTGCCATGGTGACATCATTCAGTCTAAGTACAAGCTTTAACAAGCAAGCTTCTGTAACGTATGTATTTCTCTACAATAAATCATTATTTAACAATAAATGACTAGTCTCTAAAAGTAATTTATTTAAGAACTTTTTAAATACTGGATGATATGTTGATGACATTTTGAGTTTCCTGGAACTGGAACAGTGTTAGTATCATAATTATGAGAAAATGTGGTCAAACCATGGCAGACTGAAACAAACAAGCTCTAGAGTCAAATAAGAAAACATGGTCAACACCATAGACAAACTGAAACTAACCAGTACTAATGTCATAATTATGAGAAAATGTGGTTAAAACCTCAAGTAGACTAGAAAAAACCAGTACTGGTGTCATATGAAACAAGAGCACAGCATGTGGTGTTAAAACTTATCTGTTAAAAAGTCATAGTTAAAAAGGGGCATAACTATTAAAAATATTACTTTCAGAATTATGACCCTTATCCGTCAACTGCATCATGCAAGTTTACCAAGTTGCATGTTGATAACGATTAAAATATTTGAATAACAGGCTATATTTAAGTTTTTGCATGACAACACAACACCAACGCAATCATAACTGCTTAACTTTTTTCTCCTGAAACAGACAAGGGAAAAAATGTCGTCACAATCATAAGCAGACTGGAACTAACCAGTGCTTGTGTCATATGAGAAAACATGGTTCTTACCCAAGGTTGACCTCATGCAGTAGGCTACCTATTCCTAACTATTGGCATATTAGCTTTATCAGTCTCATCATGTACAATAATCGAACAGCATTTAATACTCAAATATCTATACAGCACATTTATAAGTAGTATTGACTCTGTTGATGTTAAAATGATATTTTCCTATGCCTGCAGCATACAGTCTGACCAGCATGTACATTCATATAGTATGACCAGGTTCTGAATTGTTAACTTCTTAATTTTATCAGTTCAAATTATTTTACTATTTCACCAGTTTTGGAACAAAATATGTTAATATTCTTTTTGAATCAGAATGGAGATAAATTTGATCTGGAAATAATCTACTGAACCAATATATAATACAAAATCATTTAAATTAATCATGCCATGAAAAAAAAAATCTTTGAAAGAAGAAATAAATACTTACCAAGTAAGGTGCAAGTTTATCAAAGACTTGGGCAACAATCAGCAGTACGGAACTTTCTTTACTTCTTGTTTCTGTAAGTGGGGCGGGCTTTTTCTCCTTTGATAACATTTCCTTGTCAGGTGATTTAGGAACCTGTCACAGAGAGAAGTTACGATAACCAGACAAATCATTTACATACATTTTACAATAAATAAAATGATCTTTCATTACCAAATTAATCACTAGAAAGTAATGATTTTTAGCCCCTAATGTGCTGGATTCAAAAGTAAAAAGTCTTTGCTACCAGTATAGAGTCAGGCCAGCCTGCACATCCATGCAGGTCTGACCGACTATAAACTGCAGGTAGCTAATTTTTTTGTGTTTTTGACACTAAATGCCTTTTAACTTCAAATGTACTGATTCAAATTCAAAGCTTGACGAATATATATTACATAAATTATCTATCATTAATATTTTTGACAAGAAAGCCATGAACAATTCAGTTTTGTTTTTTTGTCTCAGTGACCATAATCCCAGAAAATGACCCTATCTACAACCCAATTCAACAGAGGAGGTCTATATAAGGAACAAATAACGCAACAGATACCTTAAATATGCGCCAGAAGATTGTGCTGTAAGATTAAATATGTTAGCATTGTCATATAAACAATACAAATTTAAATTTAAACTGGAGTTGAAATTTTGTTGCTTACATGTAAGCATTGTGAAATTTAGAGTAAACTGGCAACTAGTACTCCAATAAGAAAATTTTCAGGACCATAAAAAAACTCACCTCAACCACTTCCATGTGAATTTTCAGCAGTTTCTCTATGTAGGATAGTAATATGTTGGTTTTCACAACATCAGTAACAGGTGAGCTTTGAAGGGGAGAGTAGCCTGGCACTGGATATCTGTCTGAAGTCAAGGGGCATCATACATGACAAATTGCAAGATCAATCTTTAAAAAATCTTTCCAAAAAAAAAAAACACACACACTTGCCTACTCATATATCAGATATATTATCAATACCTTATTGCCTTTAAATTCACCTTTTCTAAGCATCTGGAATAAATATGCTTAAACTTTGACACTACACTAATCTAAAATCAATAGAGAGCATGCAGTTTTAGGGTAAATAGTGAAAAGTTTAGTGAAAATATCATACACATGTATCGTACAAATCAAACTTTTCAGCAACAGAATCAAATTACAAATAAATCTAAAGGGTATAAAGCTTTATATTACGCTGAAATATTTTTTTGTTAAATTTATTAGTAATAAAATAATGTTGCTTCTATCATCTCATGACTGATTCTCAAAAGAGTTGTAACATAGAATGTCTCTATTATTCAACACAGAATGTTATGAATATTGTACCTGAACAAAATAAAATGTTCCAGAACATTTTCAAATATACATACCAGTAGGGATTTAAAATTTTAGCAATGATTTCATGCATTCACCATTCCCTCTTAAGTATTTCTTTTATACAGGTATTTTGGAATTATTCTATTAAGAAAATTGAAACAAATGTTTTGGTTTTTTTAATTTTGCGGCAAATATAAAGCTTTACTAACTTTAAGAATAATGTAAATGATAACTTAGCTAGACATGTTCATACCGTTTCCTGTAAACTGTTTGTAAAGACAGTGTAATTTTAGATAAAACTTATACTCAAATCCATTTTTACACAGACTTCTTTTTTTTGGTTAGGTTTTACATTGCACCAACACAGTGTAGGTCATATGGCGACTTGCAGCTTTACTGGTGCAGGAAGGTGCCCTTCTGCATTATGTCAGGCAAGAACGTGCACCTGAGTAGAGTAAGCTAGCTTGATAGCTTTCTTACATTTAAGAATCCAAAGTCCCTGTCGGGTTTCAAACCCACAGAGGTGAGGAGTAAGTGGTTTGACCTTATCCCCTCGGCCACGAACACGCAAATTATACACAGAAAATAGATTAATAGAAAAAAGTTATAATGCATAATAAAAATTTAATGAAATAAATACACGTAACTTACAGAATGAATGATGACAATAAAACTTTTCATTCCTACAATAATATAAAAGGATATCTCAAAGGTGTAGCACCAAAATTGGCTCTAAGACTTTCTCCCAGTGATAAACTAACAGCTGGGAAGTAGGCATATCCTGGTCCAAGTCTTACACACGAAAATGCTTCCCCTAAACTCTTACCATTTCTGAAACATATGGCAAGTAACACATGAAATTTCAATACTTACACTCTTGAACACTTAGCCTCCTAGAGGAAAATGATTCTACCTATGTGACTAGTACAGACCAAGATCAACCATACCGTTTGTGATTGTCTTATCATGGTCTGCACTGTCTGCTTTTTCAGTTATAACATATTTTGAAAAAATATATTTAAAAAAAAATTATTTATGGTTTTTGTCCAGATTGAAAATTGGACTGATCCATTTAACATATTTAGCATGGTAAGCGATCATGTAGAGTCTATTGGCCGTGTAGAAGATTGCACATGATACTTTATGTAATTTCAGAAACAAACAGGCTCCATAGTGGAACAATCAATTTTATTACTTTTTCAAATTAACAAATTTAACAAATACCTCCATTGAATTTCAAACTCCCATCAGTGAAATGGTAATGATTTAAAATAAACAGACTTAGAAAGTTTTAGCAATGTCATGGATGTATTACGCAAGTGAAAATTAAACTGAATATATTTTAAAGTAAAATAGAAGTATATTTCATATTGTAAAATTTATTTTTCTACAAGTTTACACAAACACCTATTCTATTATAAAAATGAAATAAAGAACTCTACAATAAATGCATATGAATGAAAAACAATATCTTTTTATGAGTAGTAGAATACTAGTGATATGGATTATATTTCACTGATGAAATACCTGTAAAAGCATATAGAACCTGTATCACAGTCAATTGTACACGTTATCACATCTCCCGTACACCATGCCTGAATAAAACAACATATCATACAAACACTTTACTTGATTTTAATAAAGTTGAAACATGTACAAAGCCTATTTCTTTCTTAAAAATCCTTGAAAGATGACAACAACAAAAAGAAATTATCACATAAACCGTGGCACAGAAGTGTAATAAAGCCATTTAATAAAAACGATTTTACACTAGTGTAATAACACTTTCACATGATGTCATTTGCTTTATATATAAACATAGCATTAAAGTGCACTAATGTAAGCGTTACACTACATGCGCGTCAACGAAAAATGACTCTTTTTTAACAGTTTACCATTCTTATGTCATATATGTTATAAATAGAATATTTGAACACGACCCACATTTTTCACTTTTGAATATAGAAGAACCGAAAGTGTGTGTTATTATGCAATAAAATCACTGTTGATGTTTTATATTTAGATATGTGACGTAATCATTATACATGTGACGCAACCACTAAAAATGCGATGTGCTGAAAATAAGTATGGAAACAAATCAGCCCCAGTTTTGCTTTACATCAGGTATGGCAGCAATTATTTGTTGATGTCATGTTAGAATCGAAATAATATATCCAAATCCGTGATTTATCGCTTGATAACATCACTGTTTGTCGTTCAGATGCTCATCATAATAATTATCACTCCGGCTACGTCCTCGTAATATAATTCCTCACATCCAAACTCCAAACAGTGATGTTATTGAGCGTTATAATCACAGTTCACTGTTTGGGATATATTATTTCTTATATATATATTTGTGATCTCGCATATCAGACAGGACTATCTCCTGTTATCACCGGTGCTAGAAAACCCTGTCTTACACCCCCAATGTAAGACAAGTCTCGTGCTTTAAATGATGTCATTGCGGAGCGTCTTTTATAATTGAATTGGGTTCTAAGGATGACGTCATTTTACCGTTATGAATGAAGTTTGTATAAGATAAAAGTATGTAATAAAAATATCAGTTTTCATAATTTCTGTTCTGAAAATAATTGATATTTAATATGCAAGAAAAAAAAATCAAACACTGGCTGTCAGTACAGACATGAATATCTAGCTCTCAGGTAACTGTTTAGTGGAAACTCGGCAGAGCCTCTTTTGCACCGTAAACAGTTACCCTCGAGCTAGATATTCCAGTCTTTTCCGGCAGTCAGTGTAAGATTCTTATAAGATTCAATACTGAATTTATTGAACTTGTTGAATAAAACAATTCTATGCTCCCCAAAGGCTCCACCATTATAGAACCAATTAGATAAGCTATTTCATTGAACATTCTAGTGAGATCATGCACTGTCTTAGCTGATTATTTTTACAAATCTAATATAAAAATTCCTTCAACCAACATGGGTCAGTTGCTGGTTCAATGTAACAAACATATAGGGTTTATTTACTGCACTTGCCTCTCCATATTTCTGTGTTGTTTTGTTCCATTTTCTCTGCCTGCTACCATCATAGGCGTAGGAATCCTCAGTATCTCCAACACCTTCCTATACAAAAGTAGTCCAAAGTAAATAAATCCATTTAATCCAATTTGTGTTGTTGTTGTTTTTGTTCAATAGATACAAATATACTGTAACAGGGGACTATACAAACACTATGTGACTAATGCAATGTAATATACATTACCAAAATTACATCACAAAAGTAAGTGCATTACAAACTTTTGAGGGAGAAGACATGACTCATATGGATCTTGAAACTTAACTTTTACTAAATACATCAAATTACTAGAAACTTTTTAGTTTGGTTTCATGTCACACCAATATTGTAAAGGTTATTTGGTAACTTTTTTGAATTTCCTGGAAGACTGAAACCTTTGGTGCCCCTTGGTGTATTACTTCCGTCACTCACCAGCACCTGAGAAGAACCACTTATTGCTTCCTTATTTGAACTAGAGAATTTAGAAGTATTTCTGACACTTTACTTACTTCTTGTGAGAACTTGCATTTTATGGTACACCAGCCTATCTGCATTACACCCTTTGATCCAAGCATTACTTCATACGCCCATTTTCCTATTGAAAGAAAAAAGTAAAATTTAAGAATTTTAAACTACTTCAAAGTCTATAGGTAAAGATTAATTCATATTGAAAAAGCTAAACATAAAAACAGAGACTTCAAGAATTTCCATTTAAAACTTCTTTTATTGTTAGTTACAAAGACATAGTTGCTGCATTTGTCTGAAGTTGTTTTCAACCTGAAGAAGGTAACACTATATTCAATACAATAATGCCAAAGAATCAATTTCTTGATGCAGTTGTCAGAGGTAGGTACAATCGGAGTGAAACATAAAGTCAGATGAGAAACATGGTCCTGACCCCAGTATGACACAAAAAAAGCCCACATCCCTGGACATCAAGCGACTGACACACTTTATCAATTAGACAGCTCCCCTTCTAAATGAAAATATTTGAGATAGCTTTGTACTTACCTCTATATACACAACAGTTTGCCTTCATACTGCTAAAATTACTCTGGCTTGACAACTAAAGATAGAAAATGAGTAACATTTATTGAATGATTTGTTTATTCTATACTACAAACAAAATATCATTATACACTAAAATAAAATAAATTTCTATTTTTTTTTTTATTTCATGTAAGAGAAAAACGTGATGAAAAATCTACCTGTCAATCATAGCAGAAAAATCTATTTTTTAAACAATACATGTACCAGTATTTTTTAATAAATTTAACAGCTAAAAATATGACTGGTGAAGATGATACATGTACCAATGTTTTTTTTCACCTTGGGGGGGAAAAAAGGGTCTTGGGCCATTGGAGAATTTAAATGAATGTGCAGATGAGATAAAGGGCAACTTTTCTACTAAGTATAAAATAAGCCTTTATTTTATTTTTTTCTTAATTTTTTACTTAATTATTTTAATGTATATATGAATATCATCATAAAAAGTAAGTAAAATTTTGTTATCATGGAGGGAGAAAAAAAGCGGACCTGATTAAGCCATATATTTTTACCAAAATTATGATAATCTGCATAGCCGCACCAGTGAATTAGATAGAAACTGGCTTGGACAGGTCCCAAAAGGCAGTAAGTTTAACTTTAAAAGACACTTAACACGAATTTGCCTCTGGGTGTAATGCTTATTGTACAAATGTTGATTTTCTTAGCTATTTCACACATCACTACCTGATATATCTGAAGCTAAACTACTTAGAGGCATTTCTTATTCAAAAGATAAATTTTAAGCCAATGTTACTTCAATTTATTATCAAATTTTCTCTCAGTTCACAAGTCATACAAAACTCATTTCCCTTTACACAAATAAATCTTAAGTGAAAATTATTGAACTAAATCTAAAAAACTTTAACTGAACTTTCCCAGAAACAATAAAAAAAATTAAAAAATGAAAATACCCCCAATCTGTCTTGATCAACAATTAATGTTCCAACATTGGTGTGAATGTCAAACTGGAAAGTGACATCAACTGGACCAAGCCGACCTTCAACCGGTTCTGAGGTGTCTGAAAAAATAATAAAAATACCCTACAGTCTGTCTCTGGTTTTATTATGTACTGATTTGTTTCAAAATATTTCATTATGTACAAAAGTTGAAGTTCCCATGTAAATGCACTAAATATACGGTACTAGTAAATGGCCAGTTTTAAGTTTTGTATGTTTAAGTCCAAGTGACCTTGACCCTCCACCTTTTGACCTGAAAATAACTTTGGCAGGTAGAACTCATCAAAGTACATTTACATCTTAAGTCTGAAGTTCCTTGGTCAATGCACTTTGATCTGATGGCCAGTTTATGTTGTATTATTACAGGTCAAAGCGACCTTCACCTTTGTCCTTAAAGACGTTGAAGCAGGTAGAACTTGAAACACTGCATGCTTTTATGTTAAAGCTATGATACTGATGACCATTAATGAAAATCAATATCACTCAAGTGTATAACTGGGTCAAAACAATAGCCAAAAACTAAAGCTACAGATCTATAAATTAACTAGTACATGTACTAGGTTTTGAAGGTATACTTTAACAGTTTTACGAATATAGTTGGGAAAAATACCTGTTATTTGCTGGCCTTTAACTGCATCTTCAGTCCATTTTTCAAGATGACTGCCAAGGTTGCTAACAGTTACAACTTTACTGTAACAACAAATGAATACATTTTTTCACTAACAAAACGTTACAAATTACATTTTATTGATATCAATTAATCAAACTTGATTGATTAAGGCAAACATTTGCAACTTCATCAGACCCACAATTGTCAACATTTTACTAATAAAGAAAGCACTGATTTTCTTATAAAACTAGAAACTTGAAATTTTATTGGAAAAGTATTCACAAAGTCATTATTATTCATGAGGCATTTTTTTTTGTGGTTTCTTGGACAGGTCAACCCACAAATTTAAGATCCAGTAAAATTCTATTTAGTCTGCTGTACGATTTATCTAAAATTATTTGCATTTTAACTTTTTGCAAAAGCAAATTCACAAACTTAGGAAAATGTCCTTTTGAAAAAAAAAAAAAAAACACAAAAAAAACACACATACATAAATACATGAAATTTCAGACACATAAAATTAAAGTTAATTCAATATTTTTAACAATATTTCAGTGATCGCTTTACATACAATAAGATGGAGAAAGCTCCTTAATTCTTTACTATATCATACCTGCTTTTAGGTACATACATGTACTAGTGTCTTCAAATAAATCAATTTCAATATATGTGCAGGATGAATGATATTATACATGTATGTATTCTTTCAAAGGAGCATCAGTTAGGTAAAAAAGCCTAAACATAAAATTTGAAATTCTTACATAAATTGAATGAAGTACTTAAAAAGGAAAAATTTGCATAAGAAAAGAAAGGAATATACACACAATGTACTCAGAATTAAAATAAAATTCGATTTTGTGTGCGATTTTTAGCCTGATTTGTGTGAAAAGCACTCTTGCTCAATATAAAATTAATGTTAGTTCTGGAAAATAAGAGGGGGAGGAGATCTGAAAAATTGCAAGTTTTTGGTTCAGCCGTACATCAAATGGTACTGGCATACAAATCTTGAAAAAAGCCCATCATGTTAAAAAAAAAAAAAAAAAACTTAGGGGAGGTCCTTTAAAAATTTGCAAAGAAAAACATGTACAAAATTTGAATTATTAAACAGCAACAAACAGACCTAACTTTTCCTACCAAGCTAACAAGTTATGCTAGAAACTTTTATTGATTATATGTTATATGACAAATTGTGATGAAAGGTTTACCTCCCAGCATCCGCACTCGCTTCTGATGCCAATTCTGCTGATGGAAATACCTTTGAAATAACATCTGCCGCAAATGAGTCTGCATTACATGTAAATTATAAATTAAAACATGTGTACATTTTTTGAAACAAAATTGTAAACTTTATTTTTCCTTTAAGGCTTATAAGCAAATAATGTCAAATTACCTCATCAGCTTGCACCAGTATTATAAGTTTAGAATAACTTGCCATTACAAAAGTCAAAAGACTATTGAAGATGACTTTAAAAGGTTATTCAAATTTCTTTTCAGTGAACAAGAAACACTGACATTATAATTTATAAATTGATTTGTAAATTAACAAGTATTCAACATGCAAATTAAGCACTTGAATAACTAATGAATTTAATTGAAAATCATTAAATGTACATGCTTGATAAGTAAATTTAATTGAAGGATGTTCACTATTTTGATGCTAAGTAAAAATACTGTTATTTTGATGCTAAGTAAAAATACTGTTCATACCCACAAAGTCAAGCAGGGTATTCATGGGCTAAATTTCTTGTCATTAATAATATTGCTTTGACAATATACGGTAGACAAGAACATGTCAACCAATTAAAATTTGGGAAATTTATTTGCATTATAAAAATCTGTCATATAAACAAGTTATATATAGGTACTTATATACACTGCTTACCAGATGTTTTTGAGACCGACAGTAACTGAACATGTTCAGCTTTACTACAAGGCCTAGATGCCTGTGATGCAGTTTTTGACATGGTACCTTTACAATCCTGTCATGTTATATAAAACCTGTAAAAAATAGAAATATATATTTAAGCAAAAATCATAAAATATGAGATAACTCTGACTTGAACAATAAAATGATTGTTGCCCCTTTTTTAATATTCTAAATACATTCTAAAGGAAATATATTTGGTCAGGCACATAATTATATTATATATTTTTTTAATTTAATCACTAATTTCTAATAAGTTTTAGCAGAAATAAAAAAAATTTAAATCATGATAGTACTTTTTTGTTGTGGTTATTTCTTTTTTATTAACCATAAATTTTACAAAACTTGTTTAGAAATAATAAAATTATTTTGCAAATACATGGTAATACCAGTCCTCAAGTATTACTTTAGGTGTTAATGCAGGAGTTTCTCACTAAAACATAAGAATATAAAATGGTGGAAAGTTTAATCAGAATTTAATTTCTTTCTGGGCAAGAAGCATTCACATGTGCCTTATGTTCCCTCAGGCGTTTTTTCTATATAATTCAATTCACATCAAGTTTGTTCTTCCACTTTTGTATAAAGGTTATTTTCCACCAAATTTGTGGGGGATTCCCGGGGAAAAAAACCTCTGGATACTGAATGTGAAATTATATTTAAAACAGTAACATATTTTTTAGAATTTAACTAATTTGTCAATACTCGAACAATAACATGAAGAAAAAATTTTGTGAAGAAAAAATGGCTTAATTTCACAAAATTCTAGTAAGATAGAAAAAAAGGTATTGGTAACACTTAGAATTAATTCTATTAAAATTAAATTTACTTGATCAAATGTTCATGAATTTGTTTACTTGTATCTTGCATAAATGTTCTAAATGGAAATGAGCACATGTTGCTTCAGTCTACTTTATCTGATCTCTATGCTTTACCTTAATTAACACCTACATTGTTACATACATATGTTTTTGAGTTTCCAAAAAAAGTTGATAAAAACTAACTTAATTATCAATGTGTAAAGATTAAATGGAATTTCTGAATGAACGCAACATTGATATTAATTCTAAAATCTCTCAAAATAATATATTGGCCTTATTTCAGTTTTTCAGAGTTGCTTATGCAGACGGGTGCATTTATAGTAACAACTATAAAAATTGTCTGAAGAAAAATGAAATGAAACAGAGCTACTTTGATATAGCGAATATATTCCTTTTAAACTTTCAGCTGTATCTATTGCAATGGTGATAATTCTTAGTTAAACATATGTATATGATTCAAAAACGTATGAAAATAACGTTAAACCTTAGCATTTCTACATCTTTGTATGGAAATGGCTAGAGACTGACATTATCACCGGAAGTGCCTAACAACAACCAGCATGTCTTAGTAATTTCCGCGTAAAATGAGTCCTTAATGTTATGCCGTATTATTTGCAATCTTTCCGATTATTCTTAAAAAATGCTACCATAATACTGTACATTTAATTAATATGATTCTTCAGGTATATTCAAAATATCTTTATAGGTATTCAGGACATTTTGAATAATATGAACTACGTCATTTTTATTCATCCGCCGTTAATTCATCCATCTTGGTTTCGCCGGTGTGTAATCTTTGACAGAATTATTTCAAGATTACAGTGTCGCCATGGATGAAGAATATGATGTCATCATTCTGGGAACAGGTCTTACGGTAAGCTTAAATTAAACTGAAAGAAATAAGTAAAATGTTCATTGAATATACTGGATTAAGTGTCAAAAATAATCCCCGGAACACCCCACCCCTTTCAGTCTGTTGATAAAAATCAATAAAGACTAATGGTTGCTGATTCTTAATCGTTTATTCGTTTAAAGCATTTCAAATAAGCAAGTATATGTTGGTATTTAGTTAGATTGCAATCCTGATATCATTTATTTGATGTATTTTATAGGGTTTTCCCTAGGAATTTTAGATAATTTGGGCAATCTTCTGGAATATAGACCTTTATAATGTTTAGTATACAGATATAATCATCATATATACTAGAAATCACAGGGAATCGGCACAGTGCCGAGTCCCATTTGCTAGTAATAATTAATGAGCCTACTGTAATATATATGTACACTCTTGGCGTAGACCCTGGGGTCTAATCTAGGATATGGACAAAAGATAAGATGACTGATGACACTTCACCCCTCGAATTTTGAAGACATTTCACCCCTCACGCCAAAATCAGTAAGATGTTAAACCCAGGTTTTTTTCAGGATTTTGCAAAAAATGACCCATAATGGAATTGGGAATTTTTAAAAATTGGAAAAAATGCATAACTTGAAATTTTGCACTGATTAAATGAATGCAAAGAATCACTGTCTAGAATGGCATCTTCAAACATTTAAGCACCATAACGGTGAAGATGCCCTTATTTGCGAAGATTTTAGAATATGTTATTCAATAATTTTATTTTTTAACTGTCGATAATCAATTGGGATTTTTTTCTGTGGATTTGGAAAATGATATACTATTTTCAATTGGGAATAATGACCGAATATCGGCTATAAAATAAGTAAAAAAAAAGGAAGTGGTTAGCCGTACGGGCATGTACGGCTAGCCAAAAGTTCTAGCCGTACGTGAGTCACGTACGACTAGCCAGGACGCACTGTATTGTCTAGCCGTACGGCACTTTTCAAAATTATATGGAAGTCGAAAATGCATACTGTATGATATTTTGTGTCTTAAAACGAGGATTTAAATTAAGTCTCCGCATTTGTCCTAGTGTGTTCACTTTAATAAAGGTGCCATTTTGTAAAAAAAATTAATACTAACAAGCATTGTGTAATCTATCTTGATAAAAGTGTCAAAATTGCATGTTATAAGTTATACATGTAACGTCCTTGATTTTCATGCTTATGATTTGTTGTTTTATTTGTATGAAAGATGAATTATTAAATCATTTTTGTTAATTAAGAACATATGGATCGAATAAATAATGATCGGAGTGGAATAAATAAATAAATAAAAAGAATATTGAAAAAAAAAAGGTGAAAAGCAAAAATAAAATTTTGATTAGGTCCAGCAATTTTTTTATTCGGATCAGTCTGACTGTCCGGCTTTTATCCAAGTAGCATGTATACAAAATGGCCTCACTAAAGGTGCCAAAAAATGAAAAACTACGTCAGAGGAGCACGCAGAACAGCAGTAAAAGTATGGAAAGACAAAATTTAATGAATGCATCTAGAATATTGTGCATGTATTACTTAAGTGCGTGAATGGGCATGCTGAAACGGAAACAGGACCATGAGTCGTTTGTGTACGACAGGGAGGAGTTGAAAATGCACTGTAAAGACTGTGCTGATTTTTAAGGAGAAAAAAATTAAAACCGAAAACTGTCTTAGAAAATTATATAATTTCAGTCTGACAGATTTGGTTTCGGTCTGACAAATTTTCATGGTTTGTCAGAACGAATGTCTGACACTCTTTTTAACTTTAGTGAAATCTGTTAGTCCGCTTAATTTTCAAGATTTGCAAGACAATTTTTTGTCATTATTTCTTGTATGTAGATTCTAATTAAATAAAGTAATTTTAACTTTTTAATTCAAAACTACTTCAATTATATTTTCAGGAATGTGTTCTCAGTGGATTGATGTCTGTTGCTGGAAAGAAAGTCCTGCATATGGACAGGAATAACTACTATGGAGGTGAAAGTACTTCTCTTACTCCACTTGATGCTGTAAGTTTTACTTTTTTTAATAGCTTTTTGTGAATGCCTTAAGCCATTGTTTCTCATGATTTCTATAATATTTAATTTTCCCATTTGAGCAAACTTTACAGAAATGATACTAAGATAATCATTTACACAAAGAGACAAAAAATTTGAACTTCACCCTTGAGCATACAGCAAATTTGGCAAGCTGAATATCACATTTAAGATGATGTCTTTAATATGGAAAATCATGGCAGGATAAACATGACCAATATCTTAGACATTCTTTATCACTGCAGAATTGCCTCATGGCACAAACTGCTTTTGTCATGAAATATTTAAGATATAAATTATAATTCTTGATTTTTATGTATATAGGTCTACAAGCATTTTGGCATGGGCACAGCCCCAGAAGATTTGGGTAGAGGCCGTGACTGGAATGTGGATTTGATCCCTAAATTTATTATGGGAAGTGGTAAGTTGAATTTGAAATGACACTGTTTCATAAAATTCATATTATTATATCATTGTTTATATGTAATCTAAAATGTCACCATTTATTTGTAAACTTTAAACACATGGAAAAGTACCATAGAAATAGGTTTTGACTTTGGGGGCATGTTGTTGTTGTTCTCATAAGTCTTTTTAAACATCTTTAATGTTATATATGTAGAATCTTCATATAATTGAAAACACCATTATGTTGTAATTATGATAATCACATGGAATACATGTACAGTTAGATTGATACCTATATTAAATGAAGATAATATTTTTGTTTAAGGAAAATTGGTGAAACTTTTAATACATACTGGTGTAACTCGATACCTTGAGTTTAAATGTATTGAGGGAAGTTATGTGTACAAAGGAGGTAACAACAAAAAGATTTTCAAAGTCCCAGCAAATGAGAAGGAAGCTCTCTCAACATGTAAGTGTTTAAAAATAGCAGCAGACTAGGAAGCAATTTTGAAAGAATTTAAAGTGTCATGTCTAAAGGTGATTTAATAATATCATTAAAAAAAGTTAAGGAAAAATAATTATAGTTAACATTTATGGATATTTACAATCTTATATTGAACTGAATGTATTCAAATTCTGTCAGATTTTTTATTAGTAATTGAGAATGTGATTAGCATTACTGTTGGATAGTAAATTCCAAATCACCTAATTTATACACTTGGCTAGGGTTTTTTTTGCTGAAGTTGGCTGTTTATAAATATGTAAGTCTTCATGTCCAAAATCTTCTGGAGAAGAAATTCATGTATGACCTTGCTTTATTTTTTTGTTGGATGCTTGGAAAAACAATATTAAGCACAAAGACTTAAAGTATCCATATTTGACCTTGACCTTTAATACACCTTAACCAACCAGTATCGTAAGCATTGATTTTTTAAACCTTTTCAAAACTTTTTGCATTTATAATTAAATTTAAATTTAATTTTGTTTATTATTTAGGTATTTTAAATTGTAGCTTTAAAGGGGAAATTTTTGAAAAAGAAAAAAATTTTCGAAACCCCTTCCCCCAGGGTACACCCAAAACAATTCAACTTTAAAAAAGCCCCAAAAAACAGGGGAATGACCTTGCCCCCCAAAAATTTTAAACAAAAAAGATATTTTAGGAAGAAATAATGTTGATAAATAACAACGGGGATGTGTGGGGGAAATGCTCTTGCTCTATATAGAAGTGAAGCGTAAGTTTAAATATAAGTATTAGTTTTAGTACCCAACATGTAGATAGGAAGTCACTGGAAGTGTGTGACCATAAATATTAAGAGGCTGTAAAACTGTTTTGTTTCTTCTTGATTACCCTTTAATTTAGTAAATCATTATCAAACAACAAAATGATTGATATTTTTCACAGATAGCAAAAATGCTAAATAAATGTTTCACACATGCGACATTAGATTATTTAAGAAAAAATAAGGAGAACTATTATGCTCAAGTTGACTAAAACAATCACTCTAGTTGCATTTTTTGATTCAAGTTGGTATCTTCAAAAAGCTAATGAAGGGGTGGGTTGAAAACTTGACACACTTGTTCGCTGTGATAATCTAACCATGATTGAATCATACATTGATTGGCTTAGGTCCCATAACTCCTGATTTACTTTTTACAAAGTTATTACCCCTTCCTTACAGTCAAGCACTAAGAATAGTTGAGTATGCTGTCGTTTCCATAGCAGTTATGGAAGTTCTGGTATAGTGGTGTTCTAAATGTTTCTCTGCCCATGATTATGCCTCCCCTACCACCCCCCCCCCCCCCCCCCCAACACACACACACAAATAAAGAAATTTGAGGTCATGGTCATTGTCATAGTATAGACACTCTATATTTTTCTGATCGCTAACAAGGGTTTTACCAACATATGTTGATATCACAAATACTGTGTGGAAGCTTAAAAGATAGCCTAAATTTAATATTCAGTAAATCATAGTGACAATCAAACAAATATTTTATGTATAAAGGTTGCATATTTCAGTTATAAAGATGCTCCAATGAGAGAATTTGTTGAAAGAGTTCAGCTGTACTATTCTTCATTGACCCGGTATGAAGGTGGAAAGTCCCCGTACCTTTACCCACTTTATGGTCTTGGTGAGCTTCCACAAGGATTTGCAAGGTAGGTTTTATATGTGCATATTTCACACTTTTTACGTACTGACTGTCATGGTGTGCTTCTCTGTTTTAAAAACAGCTTTTTGTTTACCTTTGATATGTACAAGATTTGTGTAAGATTTGTAAGTTAAATATGTGATAATGTGAATCAGAATCTGACATTTGTGGATCAGATTTGATTGCCACAATACAATAGGTAAAATGTTTTGCTGGAAGTTTCATTTTTTTTGTGCTGAAAGATCATTTTTCCAAATTGACTAGAGCTGACTGTCTTAAACAATGTGAGGGCATTTCTTAAATGAATTTAATCAAAATTTTGCTTTTCTTTAAAGGAAACTTTGTCTTAGGAAACAACATTTTAGGGATTCAAATACGGTATAATGCAGGACCACTTGGTCTGATGTTGTTCTGGACCCACTTTCATTCCAGACTTTCAACAAAAAGTTAAAGAAATATAAATTGTTATTTTCTTTATCACAGATTGAGTGCAATATATGGAGGAACATACATGTTGGACAAAGAGGGGTGTGAAATAGTTTATGGAGATGATGGAAAGGTAATTGGTGTGAAGTCTGCTGGAGAAACAGCAAGATGTAAAATGGTCATATGTGATCCTTTATATGCAATGGATAAAGTAAAAAAGACAGATAAGGTATGTTAACATTTGTATATAGTATTTTAGTTCATAACATATAAGTCTAAAACAAACAAATACATGTACTCATTTTAACTATGGTAGATTCAATTAGTAAAGTGGGAATTAGGGCTGGGGCGAGTATCTGAGTACTCGGATAATCACGAATCAAAGTGAAAAATCGAGTTTGAATATTCGTAAGCCCAGAGATCTTAGATCGCGATCTAATTTTCTTTTATACATTCACTGTTTTTCACACACTATAAAAAAATCGAGAAAAATACGATTTGAGTATAAATTATATGAAGTTTACCTAAATACAATTTGCTGGTGTACCATGATGCTGAGCTAGGAAGTAATTGGTTTCAAAAACAAAACAAAAATACTCATCCAAAGAATAAAAACATAAACCTTGTTTATATTTCATGTTTAATGTTTAGTATTGTTTTTTGTTTTAAATAAACATGTTTTTATAACTAATGTACATATTTTTATGTGTGCCTTGATAACAAAAGATTTGTGGTTCGATTTGTGAATCGTAAGTGCTGAATCGTGGTTTGGATCGGATCGTCACTTATCCGACGATCCACACCCATAGTGGGAATTAATTGCATTTCTAAGTGTTGTGGGAAATGTTAGGAATAGGCATTGAATTCTTTATTGGAGAAAAGATATATGGTGATGGGGTCTTGCCAAGTGCTAGTTAATGCACTCTGTATCAGTAATCATCTTTCTCCATCCTATCGTTATCTGAATATTGTCATCAGCTAAATGACATGCCAGGGAAGTAAATATCTTGTCTAGGACACAAAATGGATATATGAGCTCTGTTGACCAAGATTAATGTTCATATTGTCATTTACCAAGGACAATTGTATATTGTAGGTAGTAAGAGCTATATGCATTCTAGATAAACCAGTACCTAACACAAAGGATGCCTGTTCCACTCAAATTATCATACCCCAGAATCAAGTTCAAAGAAAACATGGTAGGTTACTTTTTCCCTTTAAACACTTAACACATAATAAAGAAATGACAAAATTTACCACTGTACCTTGTTCATGATTATGTACACTGCTTTTTATTGAACTTTGAGTTCTTTCAATTGTATTGGAAAGTTAATATGGTTTATAATATAATTGTACCCCTCTTTACTTCATGGTGTCTTCATAGGCAGTAAAGACTGTAAAGTTTTCATGTGACTTAAAAGTTTGTTTTCCCAGTCCCCTCACTTTAAAAAGTGGTTTACTATTATTTTATTTTTTTCATTTGTGTAACCTGGTGGTAAAATGCTATTGAAATAATTTCATAGTTGGATTAAATATGACATACATGGTAAGTTATATATATTGACAACACAACATATTTCACCCTTAATATTTATTTTCAGACATCTATGTGAGTGTGGTCTCTTCAGCACACAGTATTGCTCCAAAGGGATTTTTCTTGGGCATAGTCAGTACCACGGTAGAAACGGATAATCCTGAGGCAGAACTAACTCTTGGGATAAATTTACTCGGCAATCCTCTACAAAAGTAATTACCTTAGTCTTTTTAGCGACATTTATTTATATAAAAATGTATATGAACAATTATAATACTGCATGTTTGTAACTTTATTTTTCATTGGATAATCGTGACGTTTATATAGTTTTTTCCACGGCTGAAGAAATCTTACTTTTTTCTCTAAAAATAATGCTTGCTGTATTATAAATTTGTTATAAAGATTGTTGACAGGTTATAATTATGGCTGTATATAAACAGCTGTTTGAAATATAACCAGAGCCGTAATAATAGCCATTTATATAAGGCCATATAACCTGTCAACAATCTTTATAACTAATAATATAACTGTTAACAGCAAGTGACCAGTAATATCAGAACTTAAGATTCAGGGTTGACTTTTAAGATATAAAAAGATAAAAATAAGCTACCTATTGTCGGCAGTCCAACATGTTTCCTGAAATCACTTCAAACTTGAATGAAACTTGTGATCATATTTGCTTGACTCCTGATAGGGATATCAGGAGACAATCAACATTTTAATCTAAATCAAACAATCATTGTTTATAAGGAAAATTAAAAAAAAATACCAATTGACCAACAATCAGTACAGATGAACAGGTGGCATTGATAAGTTGCCAAAGTTGCTTGGCCAATTGAGGCTGAGGATTAAACATCAAACATGATAAAAATATTCTTCTTTTGTTTTTCATTTATTTTTAACTTATTTAAAGGCAATGGAGGCTGAAAATAAAAAAAAATAAACTTAGAACAACTTCTTGAATGGAACTCATGAAAAATGTTCTGATAAGTGGTGCTGTGCTATCTAAGTGTTTTGTTTATCACATTTTACTTTTACTTTTCCCAGCAGACATTCTCAGTATTTTATAAATTATGCAGCTTGGTTGAAAAAGGACATCTCTAATGTGACCTATTCACTTACTTCTATATTGAAGAATTTTGCCCTTTTCTTAGGGAGCAACCCAGGGCCAATCATGGCCCTCATGCTATTTGTTTCATTTATCTAATGTAGTACTAGAAGCCAAAAAGGGTTGTTGCTGTTAGTTGTTTTAGTCACTGATTTTGAACTTTTTGTTCCTAACAGCTGTGACTTCATTTCTTTATTGTGAGAGAGCAATTTGAATGGAATGTGTAATCCCAGTAATGATTGCCCAAGTAATGCAATAAGTAGCATCTTGTAGTCTGCCGTAAATAACAAAATTTACATTGATATAATAGTAACAAAAAGAAAAATACTTTCCTGTGTGCATATAATGGAAAATTCACATAAGCAGAAAATGAACAGTGTACTTCAAGAAATGATAATTGTGTTATTGTTTATTTTCAGATTTGTCACCATCAGTGATCTTTATGAGCCAGTTGAAGGATCAGAAAAATCTAATGTACGTTATCATTATTCTCTTTATTTATTGAAAGGGATGTTATGCTCATATTTTTGTTGTCAAGTTGAACTGAATTTACTATATATTTCAAAATATTGACTGTTATAATGGTGATTGACCAACAGTTGATATTGAAAAATGTTTTGGATAAAATATAAATCTGCCTAAAATATAAAAAGACTGTCCCACTCTTTTTATAAATTGAACCTTACAGGTAAACTCTTATATTTGTAGAAATTTTCCTTCGGCCATGAGAGTTTTTTTTATCACCCATGCCAAGTAAATTATAAAATTAAAAGAAATTTTGGCAAAAGGTTAATTTATTTTGACACTCACTTTACTCCTTTGGATGGGCATAATGTCGAACAATTTTAAGTGGTACATGTATTTTTGATAAGGAATAAACATGATAATATTTCACATTTTTATAGTACTTTATGATATAATGAAGGAAATATATGAAGAGGTGATAAAGGCTGAACAGAAGTAATTAAAATATGATGTTCTTAGAGTCCTGAAAAAGTTAAGCTGGGATATAAGTCAACCAAGAGCAATAAAGATACCCCATGAAAATTTGACCTTAACAAACATATTTTCATGTTCTTTTGAAATAATTATATGTTAACTTTCCATAATTTATAATGATAATGGTAGTCTTTATTTTAATCATTATTTATTTTATGAATTTACGTTTTGTTTTCTTCAGGTGTTTATTTCCAAGTCGTACGACGCAACGTCACACTTTGAGAGTACATGTGATGATATCTTAGATTTGTATGAAAAAATCATGGGAGAGAAGTTTGACTTTGATAAAGTGAATTTTTCGCAAGAAGAAGAGCAACAAGAAAGTCACTAGATTTTTTTTTTCCAAGACTCAGAAAAATCGGTGTAATGAAAGACTTGACTGCTTTTATTTCTTCATTGTTAGTAATCGTTATACATTATATGTATTTTATTTATGGTGTATTAGTTAATTAATTAATTTGATAATGGGATCAATAGTTGGAAGAGCTTCTTGTAAAACTGTCATATCACATCTATAGTTGGCGATGGTGATGTATTGTTATAAAGTAACATGTCAGGAATGATGAAATTACTCGTTCAGTGCCACATAATGTTTCTTTTCGATATGTGTATGCACTCGTGTTGGTTATTTTGTAATGTATTGAAGCATTCAGGATATAACTTTTTTTCCTGATGTCAAACTGTAATGTTCTTAAAGTCGCAACACGTTTGTTTCTAACTTCAGTAATTATTCTAAAATCTGGGTTTTTTTTCCCAGAACATTTAACTTATACGGACACGGATATGACAGTTTTTTACAAGGTTCTTTATATAGTTCTATTCCAATAAAAAGTGCTACAAGAAAAAAAGAGCTAGTCTGCTAGGGCACAGTGAAACATTGTAAAAGTGGCATTTGAAAGCCTTGTTTGTGAAAAAACAAGGTTTTGTTGAGTATATACTCGTGTAAAAATGCGTGTATGGCAAGATTTGCTTGATATAAGTAATTAGTTTCTCTGTGAAATTTTCAAGGATTTTTTTTCATTCAATGATAACAAGTTATGAGATCAAAGTGAACATGATGAACAAATATCTACATATTTTTGTGGTTTGATTGAATTTGATTCTTCAGATATAGTATTGATGTGGTACAAATATTGTCAAATAATTTGATGTGATTATGTAATTTCGAAAATTCGAATCATCATATACTCAATGGTTACATAACTTGTACTATAAAATATCACACTCTTTTGTCAAAACACATAAAAATATCACTTCTTCTTTGAAATAACATTAAAAAATGCACATGAGAAATGTTCTGCCATGTATCATTTTAAGATGTAATGTCTGTCGCAAAATTTTATCAATTAAACAAAAAATGATACTAAATGTTGTAATTTGTACACGTGTAGTGGTATATGTTGTGTGAGTGATGTGTAAAAGGATAAGTGTGACATATTACCACCGAAACTTGATGTATAAAAAAACTATTCTTGTTTATTCTTAAAACATGTGGTCTACGTACTTTGACACAAAGATAAAAAAAAAAGTAATGAAAATTCTGATGGGTTATTTTTGGAAGTTTAGTATTAATTAATAGGCCTTCGGTAATTATATTAAGTGTTTTGTAATATCAAAATATATTCTAACATGTTTATAGACATAATTATCTAACAAAAATTTGTTTATTCAAAATTTATTTATTCAAATTTACTTTTGTGTCCAATACCACTAAGTGTTTTATCTATAAATTGATCGTGAAATGGTTCAACTTAATGAAATATTAACTGTATTAATTTGCACCATGCCATAACAAAATGTGTCCGTCTGCTGAGCATTGATTTACATACCAATAATCATTTCTCATCTCAAACAGATTCAATTGAAATACATTGCCTGCTCATGCTTTGAAATGATACATGTAGGGGCACCCTAGTCTTCCTCCACCTGAAAAAACTAACCTATATTCAAGATGTTGAAATGAAAATGTGCTTCTTATCATTATAATATTCTGTAATCCAAGTTTTCCTCTTCACTATTATTGATATACATTTGTTAACAGTTTCTTTCAATTCCTCATGGCCAATTTTGTGGTGGCATGGCTCAACTTATCTTTCTGTGCAATAAAATATTTAACTTTGTAAGTGCTTGTGTATGAGATAGGAGATTATTGAATGGGTGAGATTTTTATTGCTTACACATCATCAATGCTATGTTTCAGTTGTATCAAATATATAGGTATTGTCATCACACCTATGTTTGGATTTACTTTGCAAGATTATTTTGAATCCTTAACTTGCTGGAACCGTTAGTGATTAGCCTTTGCCACTAGTATAGAGCCAGGCTAGCCTGCAAATCTGTACAGTCTGACCAAGGCTCTATACTTTGGTTATTTTGATAATGGAGTCCCTCAGACTTTGAATGGACTATTCCAATTTCAAATCTTGGCAAGTACATCACATAAATTCAGTAGGTTACGGGCTAAGTCATCGTGGCGCTAAATAGTAGACTACTGTTCTATGCTTGATAACTAATTTACCTTTTGTTCATTATATAAAAGAAGATACTTAAATATTGAAATTAATTTGTTAGCTTACAGTTATAATTTTATGTAACATTCTTATTACATGTATGCTACAAATCATTTTATAGATGATCAGTCATTTAAAGTGCTTTTAGAACTGTTCTTCTAAATGGCGAAATTTGATCATTTAAAATAACAAAAAAAAAAATGGTTGTTGGTTTTTGCCTGTAAGTGTATTTGTGGCTGATTAACTAATAAATTCTCTTAAGTATATAGAAATTTGTTTATATTTTTCATGTCCTAAGATATAAACAAGGTGTCGAGGGGTAAATGTTTGGTCACCGCCCTTCACTGCAAGGAGTTTGATTCTTGGTAAAAGGATGTTGAGTAAATTTACATGTCTGTTTTTCTGCTTGAACCTTCTCCAAGTAGATAAAAAAAAGCTACCATTTTAACAGAACTACTGACCTATAAGCTAGCTGGCTTCATAGGTTCACAATATAAAGAATCATACACTAAACTCCATGCAAGAAATATGTTTACTTACCATTATCTTGAGGCTAGTTTCCACCAGACTATAAACTCCTTGAAGAATTAATTTTATCTGATGGTTTCCAGTATCAATATATTTGAGCCGCATCACGACAAAACCAACAATGGGTTTGCGACCAGCATGGATCCAGACCAGCCTGCGCATCCTCGCAGTCTGATCAGGATCCATGCTGTTCGCTTACAAACACTATAACAAGTAGAGAAACCAATAGCGAACATTATGGATCCTGATCAGACTGTGCGGATGCGCAGGCTGGTCTGGATCCATGCTGGTTGCAAACGCATTACGTTGGTTTTGTCACGACGCAGCTCATATTTCATAAAGGTTGTACGTATCTCAGTACCACAACTTGCCCAATTCATTTTAAAATAATAGGAAGGTCTTATAACAATATCTTAATGTAGCTTGTTTCATTCACCTATCATATCAAAGCGCTTCTTACAGTAATACATAGTGCAAGGAGATTTGAGTCTTGTCTTGGGTCTTGATCTGTGAATTATAATTATAAAGCTAAGACATGTAAAGTTCTGAATTAGTGCTTCTAGCACTTCTAATCGATAGAACTGCATAGCCATAATCAGGAATTTTCCACACAAATAATTGAGTGCAAATGTAGGTAAAGAGTTACAAGTCTTACTTCTGGTCAAAGATCCTATAATGAACCTCAAATACATGCTTTATGTTCATGTAAGATAATGAAGCACAAGTATGAAGTTGTATAGAAATCTCAAGTGTTGCCCCAAAAGCAATGTTGTGGTGTGTAGGATAGCCTCACTTGATAACTGTTTATGCTATTATATGTTTGATATAGAATGGATCCTGATTTCTATGATTATTTTCAAATAATTCTGATGAATTTTGCCTTTCAGCTTAGAATTTAATCACCAGACACAGGGCATGTATTATGTACAAAATCCACCGATGGCCACGATTCGTAATCCTGCTAGTTTGGTACACTTAATTTTTTAATGATCCAAGCTTTCTATGTAGAAGAAAATTTAGCAGATATATTCAATTTATTTTGATGTTTAAAATTTCAACTGTTTTCTTTCTTAACAAACATTTCTTAACAAACATTTCTTAACAAACATTTGTTGATACTTTGTGTCATACACAGGTAGTATTGACTCTAGGACAGGGACAAATTTAAGGAACAAGCCATATCATCCTAGCAATGGAAGTGTAAAATCAAATAATATCAAGTCTTCTTCCTAGATTATCTAATATAATTGTCATTTAAAGAAGCACTAACATGATAACAGAAGGGCTTAAACTTGTAATTCTTGAGAGACAGGTTCTTAAAAACCACTATGCTTTTCATCAATTCACTGGTATAATAACTGCGGAAGAAAAAACAGTTCATTATATCCTGTAACAATTTTTAATTCATATAACATAATTATGTACTTATAAACAACAACAACAAAAAATCATAAGTAAATTTCGGGAATAATCATCACAGATATTGTATATTTGAAGTGAACAGTAATTTCCTAACAATGATCATCTGTTTACATTTCTACATCCCCGCAAGGGGTTTGACATTAATGGAAGAAAGATAGTTTATTTGTTTAAAAAATAAACTCGAACAAAAAAATCATTAAAATTTCTATTGTCTGTATAAATTAATTGACTGGATATTTACAACTACAATGAATATTTAATACTGAACTTTATATAAGTAAAGGTGTATAAAGTTATTAGATGCCTGAAGCTAAAATAATTTTTTTTTTTTTTTTAATTTTGAAAAAGAACAAACCCAAATTACATACATGAAATAAAATATGTTTGCATATTTGCTTGAGAGCCAATTGTGCTTGCCTTGAAAGTGAATCACTCCGATACTTACGCTAAATGGTTAAAATCCTACTTAAAATAGCACAAACTTTAAAACTTAAAACTTTGTATTTGAACATTTTATTCTGTTTATGTACAATATTCATGTCTGTTATTTAAAAGAGACATTCTATGTTGCAACTGTTGCAAGAATCTATTACAAGATTATAGAAGCAACATAATTTTACTGTTTATAAATGATATAAAAATATTTCATTACACATAGCTTTTAACCCTTTAAAACTAACACAAATGAATTATTTCACATAGGAAAATGATGCTTGAATAAACAAAATAAATCGTACAAAATGGCATTTTTCATAAAACTACATGAAAATGAAACACAAATTTCTGACTTTCAGGTAAAACTATGAAGGTTCTTTCAATACATAATAAAATATACCTGATAAAATTATTTACATACATTTAAATAATTGCATTTTTATCTTAAAACTGTAACAATGATCAGAACAATGTTTTAATTATACTCATAAGTCAAACAGTCACTTGAACTACATACTTAAGCCCTATGGCAAGTGCCATGTATACAAAAATAAATCTGTATTTTATACTAAGTTCTCCAAAGGTTATTTGTTTGGTGAAAGTTGGTAGCCAAGTTGGCTTAAACAATATCTTCTGCACACAACTCATCCTACATTTCTCAATGGATTTCAACCAATCTTTCACAAAACTTTGTGACTTTGTCATTTTTTTTAGGGGGGGGGGGGGGCAAAATCATAGACCATTATTTCTTTTCTACATTTGTAACATAAAATCAAGTTTTATGATAATTTCCGGTCACATGTTCGTTTTTTAACAGAAGAAAATGCTGTGCTAGAATACTGCAGAATAGAGATAATTGTTGGATTCCCACAGTCAAACCATTAACATTTACATGTAAATCAACAGTGGGTATCTGTCAATGGGAGATAATAGTTATTACATTCTACCACAGTCACAGTAAACAGTTATCTTGTGTTAACAGGCTGGCACAATGCATGATGGGAATGAACAAATGACTAGAAAAAATGTAACTGAACAGTCTCCTTAAAAAGGTACAAATGTCAGCAACCCAATGCACCTATCCACGTTTAGAATAGTAGATTTTTACTAATTTTAACAAGAAATACAAAAAAGTTTACTGCTGAAGTTAGCATTTACGCCTGTAAAACAATTATTTGAAAGTTTGTTGTGACTATAAACATAATGCAATCATTGAATGGAAAAAAAAAATCATTTGTCTAAAGTATTTGACATACATGCATTAAATTTTGATCTGACCTTTTAAGCAACCATTTGAGTATAACAGATTATAGTCACAAGCCAGTGCTACATTCAAGTCAGGCTCTATGCTGTTGACTGTTCAGTTTAGATACGATGATGTTTTAATAATCTATTATGACTTAACAATTCCTAAATACCCTTTAACATGCCGGAACTTAAAGTGATGCCAGAACTTAAAGTGATAAGTCTTTGCTACTAGTATATAGTCAGGCCAGTTTGTATGTCCGTTAAGGTTTACTAGGCTCTAATCTATTAGCTGACTTTGATACAATGTATTCATTTTGATATCCCTTTATTTCATAATGGACAGCTCCAAAACTGGAACATGGACTACCCTATTTCATCAGGTGAAGGGTTAATAGCATGGCAAATCCATCATACAATTTCAGCAGTTTATGACTGTGTTAACTTAAAGCGAAATCACAATGATGCAACATAATCTGTAGCAAAAAAAAAGGCACCACAGTGCTAACATTATCTAATAAAATCATAAAAGCCATAAAAGTTTTTAAATATCAAATGGAATAAATACAATGAGAATCACATTAGTAAATACAATGAGAATTACATTAGTAAATACAATGAGAATCACATTAGTTTTAAGTTTGTGTTGGAAGCTATAAGCTTACTGGAACACTCTCGAATCCATTCCTGGAACCAACCAGTACTAAGCAATGCAAAGTTTCTTTCTCACAGAAACAATGGCTAGCCCCTGACAGGGTTTTAACCCACACATCAAGGAATCCTTAGAATACTTTTAAGGTGTGGGGTTTTGATGTGTGAGTTTTTTTAATACATTCCTTACAATCACATTCAAGCTATATGCACATAAATAATGCTGTTTTTTTTAATTTAAAAGTCATCGAAGCACCATATGAAAGTTACAATTACACTCGTTACATACATCATGTACATTATAATTTACTAGGCGGCTGATTTTTGTCCAAATATTTCTGATACTGTGAATGTTGCTGGAATATAATTCTTTCTTCTTTGATATTTTCTATCTGGAATACACAGTCATATAGGGCATGAATTAAAGAATACATTCTTTCATCACCATTGTCACTATATGAAGAAAATGGGTCAAGGAACGGGGTCGTGTAAGCAAAACCAATCTTGTGTTTGATATCTGCAGCCGCATACTGTCCGCCATATCCCCCATGTCCAAATATATGATTAGGCTGAAATAGACAAAACAAATACTGTAACATTAAAACTTTGACTGCTACTGCTACAGAATCTAGCCATGTGACCAGCGCAGATCAAGATCAAGGCTGCACATCTGTGCCCTCTATTCATGGTCTGCACTGTTCAATATTCAGTCAGTACATATACATTGTATTTTCAAGTATTTTGAAACTTTCCCTAAAACTGGTAAATAATTTTTCTCAATATTTAATGATGGACAAGTCCATTTAAGAAATTTTGCGGGGAAAAGGGTTCAGAAGTATGAGTAAATATACAATGTTTATATATATAATTATACTACTGCTAACGATATCCAACAACATTTAAAACTTTTCTTATCACAAGAAAACTTTCAACTTAGTGAGGAAAGGATACTGATAGATATTCAAAGTCATTCTAAAAGTAATAATAGAATTGTATAACATTATAGCCACAGATTGTAACCATGCTAAATATCTTAACTAGACTTTTATTTGGGCTGAACCATTCATAATTTTTAGGGAAATTTTTAAGTATGTACAGACTGAATAGCCAACAGTACGGACTATGATCAGGCTGAAGTGGTGTCAGTTGATCAATGCTCACATGGGTTAAATCAGTAGTGCCGGCAGGGTAAGGGTTCGAAAGAAATTTGCAATTAAACTATCTTAATACCATTTAAAGTGACGTCATGCCCATCCAAGTGTAAATGGTGTGAGTGTCAGTAGAACTTAAATACACTTTGCAATTTATGCTTTCATATGCAAAACTAATCAATAGTCAATGTGACCCACAGAAATTTCTATAGATATTGTTTGGAATGTATCAGTTACATTCAATTTTTAAAAGAGTTGGGCAGTGTATTTATAAGTTAGGTACTTTTTAAATTTTATCTTAAATATTTTTCATTATTAATTATTGGTCAATCACCATTATAAAAGATCAATCTCTTGCAATATACTGTATACCTAATTTAACTCCACTTGACTACAAAAAAAAATTGAACATAACATCACTAAAAATTCATGGATTGAGAAATAAATATTTAGCTTGAAATTATTACCATTCTTTCACTTTTCTACCTTTATCAATGTTTTTGACAGGTGAAAAAAACTAAAGTCAGTTCAAGTACATACTTATTTCATTTTATAAAATTTTAACAAGCTGTCATTTATTTCTGTCAATATTTTCATTCATTTTGGAAACAATAAATATGCTGCAGATGACAAATTTATCAAAGTGACAATATCTCAATAATTTAAAAGTCAATTTCATTTCAATATGCATGCTTAAAACATTGTATTAATTACTTCATGTATATCAAACAAAAACAATACTTACACTCTGGTTCCCTGTAACCATTGTAATAAGATGGGTACCAACACTCCAGGCAGCATCTATTCCAAAACTAACATCTATCCCAGCAACCAGAGGATTAGTAAATCTATTTATAGCTGCCTGTGACAATAAGCTCCTCCCATTGTGCACACCTCCATTACCCACAATTCCGAACAATTTTGCCATGTTTGCTGCTGTAGCGTGCCCATGTGTTGACGGTATAGGGAGTTCTCTATTATCAGGGTCATTTATTTTCAATGTCTAAGTAAGAGAAAATAAACATCTGTATATAAAAATAAAGTATGATTATTGTACATTTAAAAACAAAGCAAATACATTCATTTAAGCCAATGCCCTTAATTTATTAATTAAAAAGGTGAACAGTTAGAAACTTGTGAAAGTTCGTATTTTATACAAAAGTTAATTACCACAATTTGGAAAAATATTCAATTTTCGCCTCTCAATTTGACTTATCTATTTAAACCATCATACATTATTAAAAAAAAAAAAAAAACTAGCTACTTTTCTTGCTCTTATGGTATTTGAATACCAAATAAATGAAATTATTTCATAAATGTACCTCAGTAAAACAACATTTTGAAAAGCTACCATGCACTGAATTATAATTCTTACGAAGTGTAAGTTCAGAAAACTCTTACTTTTTAGATATTATGTAAAATAACAACATGACTACTGTAAGCTTCAACTGCTTATTTATGCAATGATGAATGTATTTCAAGTGCAGGCAGGAAACAATAGCTTAACAAACAATTAAACTAGCTGAACAGTACAATACAGTATAGCAGGTAATGAGTGCATTCAGACTATATATGAGCCGCATCACGACAAAAACCAACTAATGCGTTTGCGACCAGCATGGATCCAGACCAGCCTGCGCATTCGCGCAGTCTGATCAGGATCAATGCTGTTCGTTATCAGTTTCTCTACTTGTAATAAGGTTTCTAAGCGAACAGCATGGATCCTGATCAGACTGCCCGGATCGCAAACCCATTATGTTGGTTTTGTTGTGACGCGGCTACCAGTGCTACCAATACTAAAATAACATTGGTACTACTGGTGGAAAGTCAACGGTACGACTTGCCAACACTACCATAGCCCTAGTTTGTCTACAATTTGATATACCTATTGCAAATTTTGTCCACAAACATTGTTATCATTGCTTTGCCAACGGTAAGTAAACTTGGTTTACCAATGGATTTAATCTGAATACACCCAATGTTTTACAGCATACTAATATAAGTCAAGTCACATGCTGGCTGTCTAGGGTTCCCTCGCCATGGAGCATATCATGCATTTTTAAGGCATTGACTAAAACTTAGACAGAATCCCTGACATTCTTCGAACTATCTTGAAATAGCTTCCTAGTTTTGAAGAGTTTAACTTAATTTCCAAGGTTTTGAACCAATAAAAGCGGAGAGCAAATAATAAGGTATTAGGTACATTACCCATTTATTTACTAAATATCTTGTCCATCATTCAATCTGGACAAAACCATTCATCATTTTATAGGATAAATTAAAAAGTTTCTACTGACTAAATAGCAAATAGTGCTGACTATGACGGTGCAGACTGACCTTGGAGTGCTGGTTGCTGCCGCCAGCAGGGTAACAGGGTTAACAACTCTGCTAGCTAGGTTATAACAACTCAAACATGTAGAAAATGCTTTGATTTTTAAGGAAAGACAATGTGTATATCTGCACAGGTATAAGCATATCAAAGTCTTTATTATGCAACAATAATGTTGTTTTTTTATCTCCTATATAATCACACAAATCAAGATGACAAAATATTTCACTTCAACTATGGTATCTAAGAGTAGCTTTAAATCAAGTTTAACAACTGGTTAACATACAAATGTAATTATAAATGTATGTGGGTGAATGGAGGTTTTTATTATTTTAAAGAATGTTCTTAAAAATTTATCTAAATTTCATAAATTTGCATCACTGTGACAGCTATGGTGAAAATTTTACATTTTTAACAATTTTAGAAGAATGTAATGTTAAATAACTATTTCGATATTTATAACTTTTAGATTTTCAAATGATTAAATAAATATAACAAAGTTGTCTAAAGAAAATATTATCACCTATTGATTTTAATACTTTATGGCTTGATTAAGACAGACAAACAATTTTCAAGTCTTTTTATCAAGCAATCATCATTCAATTTATGACACTTCTTTCAGTATAACTGTTATGGAAAAATATTCCTATTTTTTTTTTCTTGTATGTCATATTTTAAAACGAGTCTTCCAACTTACTTCAAAGAGGCAATATCATGTATCATTATGAACTTTGGACTTAGCAACACCAAGTTAAATTATTATCTTGAAAAATACCTCTAAATACTTCATCTTAAGCAAATTCAGGTGCCAGCTGTGAAACAATACACATGGACAATATTATTTTAGATTTGATAATCAAACTCAATTACACTAATAATTAAAGGAAAAAGATCAACATCAGACTTATGTGTTTAGCAGATCATCAACAAAGAGGATACCACATGCTATTGATAAACTCCTACACTAGTAGACTACCAGTGTGACAGGCACACACTACACTAGTGAAATTAATTCCCCCCACAACCCCAAAGCAGAGGCCCAGCTGGTGACCTTTGGTCACAAATGTGTGCTTTTATATATTACACTCACTGTTTTGAAATCTTGGGGATTATTTGCTGTTTGCATGAGTAAACTTATATCTCCCTTGAATTTCTTCAGCATTTCAGCTTGGTCAGGGGGTCGGGCCATGTTCACTCTTGTGGCTCTGTGGTACAAATGTTTAGGTAATCCTATATATAACTCTATATCTGAAATATATAAAACACTGAAACTATGCTTAATTATCAAATTTTTCTTCTATTTTACCAGTTGGATTAAAAATCCCGCTAAAACTAAAAACGTCATGTGAATGTTCCACTGTAAGATCCTGCTTTGTTTGATCAGAATTATTTCATGCAAGACATTGCTAACAGATTCGACAAAGTTCATGCGACGGCAGTTATTTTGCATCTTTATATTCAGCTGAAGGCAGAAAATTAGATTTAGTAAATAATTGATTTATCTTAAAGTAAAAAAAACAAAAACAATTTGTTTGTACATTGTATATATTATTTACGTTACAATATCTAAATCATTACAAGCATCTACAATTAATTAAATTAAAAATAGTAAAATAAAACTGAACTGTAAACTTCTGGTAAGTGGAAGTCCCATGAGTGAGCTGAGTGAGCATTGTTATTAAGATTCACACCCACAGAATAAATTTGCATTTTGATACAGACATTGGACTGGACTCTAGAACCATTTCATGTTAATTTCATTTTTTTTCTCTTTCTTTTATTTCTTTAAAGTGAACTATTCTGTCCAACCAAGAGTAAATTGTCAGCGAATATGTAAAAATTAAAATAACTTGATAAAACCCTAAAACCTGAGAGCCAATCAGAAATATGAAAGATGTTCTCATTTTGTTAGATGACCACAGAAAAAATATTGCTGAATGAATTATTATGCGATAGTATTACATTAACCATTATTTGATCATGGCAAAAGATTGATTTTTTAAAATTTATTTTAATGAAAACAATTATTTAGTATTTTCTCAGGGACTTAATTGAAATTGATAAATATCAGTTATTGATCATTGACCATTATAATAGCAAATCTTTTGAAATGTTACTTATTCAACTTCAGTTGACAACCAAGAAATGAGCATTATGACACTTTCACAAAATCGCTTTTAACACAAGATATTTCACATACATTTATCATTAGCTCAACTGCCAGAAAGTCTATTTATATATTTATAAATATTTAAGATTAGCAAAAATGTTCCTATATCTATTTAGGCTTGATTGCGAAACAAGTTCTTGCAACTCATAATAATCACTTTAGAGTCCGCTTCCTGGAACTTAGAAGCAGTACTGGTGTCATATGAAGAAACATGACCAATTGACCCAAGTTTTATATTAAAATCAAAGTTCAGGAAGTTATAAAGGTAATTGTTAATATATATAACAACCATTCATGAGTATAACTGTCTGAGTAAACATTGTATTAAGCTACTCTTCCATACTTGAGAAATGAAATATACTGTCATCTTAAAAACTGATGATATTTTACTACTTTTAAATGGTTATTGAAAGTTTTAAAAAGCCAATATTTTAAAGGTTCTAGATTTTTTTATTTTTTTTTAATGAAAAAAAATAGTGTTCCAAATCTTTAAAAAAAATATTGAAAATCGATGTTTTTCTCTCTATTTCTACAAACAATAAAATAATATTTAGTTCTTTGTTTTTCTGCTTAATGTATCACTTTTTATTCTCAAAAACACATTTTGTGATGAGACACTTAAGAAACAATTGATAAATTATAGCTTTAACACTATTGACATGCAAATAAGCATAATGTACAAGCAAGCTATATTTCAAAATCTCTATTCGGGTGGGTTTCTTTTTAAAGGCCACACTCACAGATTTGAAGTCAAGAGCAGTATTTGTATCTCTAATTTTCTGTAGATCAGGATCTCCTTTTAAAAACTTCTGTTGTTCCTGGGCATACTGTGTCTTGTCATAGGTCTGAGTCAATAAAACTCGTGTGGCTCTATGGCTCAGAGATTTGGGGAGACCAATGTAAATCTCAATATCTGGGTAACAGGAAAAATTAGCTACTTTTTAGAGTAATTACAGCAAGTTTGTATATCATTACTGCTTTGCAAAGTTAAAATGATACTTTCATAAAAATGTCAGTATGAGTACATTTATTTAAATGTCAGTTAGAATACTCAATGTAATAGTTTTTTCATTATGAAATGATTCTTTCAGAAAAAATAATTGTCTTGTTGTTATGAATCAGATATGAAAATAATAAACTTAATATTCCTGACATTTATGGAATGACACTAAAGTTGTTCTTTATCATATAAAGATCCAAATCTAATCAAAATACATGATTAATATTGATCTTTTAGTTTATGAAAATAAGTAGTGTTAAGTACAGTTGTTTGTTGTCTATGTTATTAACTACTCAATATCAGACAGGCTTTAAGCTAGTACCCTAGAATTACATATCTTAATAACTTTGACTACCTATCATAGGAAATGTTGACTGAACAACTAACTTCTTGATAATATTTTCAATATGTTTATATCAATCCATAAGAAACACAAAATTTCTACAGATATTGTTTACAACACATAAGTAGGGATTGAATTTTTTTTTAAATTATGTCTCTGTTTTAAAAATTTCAACCTGAGTATAAGTTTGAAATTTGATGTAAAACTTCATTGCAAGTAAGAGTTTGTTTATTAAACCCCCAAAAATATAACATTCAAACAAACTATTTTACATACAAACTTTACAAAATTTTACATACAAACAAATTGTATTACATACAAATTGTACAAAATTTTACATACAAACAAATTGTATTACATACAAATTTTACATACAAACAAATTATATTACATACAAACTTAACAAAATTTTACATACAAACAAATTGTATTACATACAAATTTTACATACAAACAAATTGTTTAACATACAAACTTTACAAAATTTTACAAACAAATTGTATTACATACAAACTTTACAAAATTTTACATACAAACAAATTGTATTACATACCAAATGGCTGAGCAATTTCCTCTTTAAAATAGTCTGATAAACTCCTTTGTTTTGGGTCGGCATGACGTACAATCTGGTCCAGATATAACCCAAAGGTCAACGGATGGTAGCCATGTTTCTCGCCTGTATGAAAAAAAAGTGCTGACATATTCTTATTTCATACTGTATACTGCTTATACATACATATACTATGCTCAAATTTGATAATTGAAAATACTGATAATTGCAAAACAGTCTCTTTGTTAATATAAAATAAATTAACAAATACATTATAGGTGGTCACAATATGAATAGTTGATGCCATTAAAAAAACCTGTTAGTTTTTTTCTGAAAAAGGACCAACTTTACCTGACTCTTAATAGGAAATGCTCCTTCCCATACATAGCTTGTACAGTACATTCTTATATTCAAATTAGTTATATTTTGTTTTCAATAAATTTCTGCAATAAAAATATTTTACTCAAAGATGAGCATGGTATATGTTTAAACAAAGATATTTACCGGAGTTGAAATCATATGCATGATATAAGCAGGAGACCAGTGTGCAACAAAAATATCATCTTTATGTGCATATATCATTAAGTTTGCTCCTAATACAATTGAGAAAATATTTCATTTCAAAGAGAGAAATTTTGAATGATTTCACACTCATTTAATGGTAAAATTAATTGTTAAGTATATTGATTATTTTCTTCATAAATAGCAAGTTTTCACTATAATGATAAAATGTACTTTGAGTGATATATTAAACTCATTTTCTTTTAATAATTTAATTGGGAACAATATGTCCATGTATAATTTAAGTGGTTACCTTATTTCAGGTATCAGTGTTTCAGTCTGATTAAAATTTTCCATATCATTCAGTTGTAACAACAGTGATAAATATCAGTATGTTTGTATGTTTTGAGCACTATCACAATTAAAGTTATATGGTGCCAAAAGAGGAAAGATGATTTTGGCTAGCCTGGCGTGTTACTAACTTACAGTAATATCAGAGGTCAAAACCACCTCACCTGCTGGAGCTAAGAGATACAAAGACTTCAGTAATGCTAACCCATTTAGTTGCCTTTACGGAAAAGGGTGGCTGCAATTCTGGTGCCTTAAAACTCTTAAAGGCAACCCTTAGCCACAAGGGGAATGTCATTAGATATATAATTGTTAGCCCAATTGGCAACCAACACATGTTCCAAAGACTAAAACTCACAAATTCATGGCTTAAAGACACAAGGTTTCAAATACTGAGGGACACAAAGGTCTTTGTCAAAAGAAAACCATGCAGCAAACATTTTACCTGGAGTCCAGAATGGTTTTTGAGCTGCAAGCTTTTTACCAAGTTTGACGGGATTGTTTATATCAGCAAGCCAGAATGGTTCCTCTAAAGTTATAAGTCCTGCCTATGAATAAATAAAATACTATGTAACAAATTTTTACAATGGATTTGTAATGTTAGTTCAATTTTCAATTGTCAAGTCCAGTGAGCTGGTAGTGTTGGCAATCTATAAATAGAGCTAGTGTTAATACTGACTTACCTACAATGGCAGCTGTTTATGGCACATGAAATTAAATATGTAATAGCAGCTGAATTCTTATACTTTATGGCAGATAAAATTGATATTTGTTGCCTACTGAAAATTATTCTAATATTGTAATATTCCTTAACCTACAAAGGGACTAGTCTGAAATTCATGTAATTTGTTTAGTTTAAACAAATTATTTAACTGATTGTAAAACAAGTTCTTGCAACTTATATTAATCTCTTTCTTTCTGGAACTAACCAGTACTGGTGTCATATGAGGAATCACGATCTTGATCCAAGTAGAGATCCAAGTAGGACTCAAACCCACAATCTCTGGGTTGAGATCCAAGTAGGACTCAAACCCACAATCTCTGGGTTGAGATCCAAGTAGGACTCAAACCCACAATCTCTGGGTTGAGATCCAAGTAGGACTCAAACCAACAATCTCTGGGTTGAGAGGCAGATACCCTAACAAATAGACCACTGTTTACCTTTTCAAAATAATTAAAGTCCATTAAAAATATATGCTAGGTTTATGGTCAAATGTTTATAAATTGTATAAATGGAATTATTAAATGGTTAATTACAATACAGTTACATTGTATATCTTATATGCTTACAGAGTATTAACCCTTTCTTTACATACTACCTAACTACTTTTAACAATTATACTCCAGTCATCAAGCCCTACCCCTCAACCCTACCCAAAGCTCAAAAAGAGATGTGTGTGAATGAGGTGAGAAGGGGTTATAGTGCAGGAAATTAGTTGTGTTTTATCTGAATAACTATAGAATTGATTTACCATTGCTTTCACTGACTTTTTTTCTGGTCCTACATGTACACACTAAGCTTTAGGGGAAGAGAGAAAACAGGCTACACATTACAACAGACTGGTTTGTTAATATGTAGTTCTGAGACTAAACTGTGTTTTCTACTAACTTTCATTTTTGGAATTGTCTTAGCTAATAAGGCAGCATGGTGGCAGACTGGTCTACCTTTATAATAGTAAAATAGGTCTGTACAAAGAGTTTAACTAATCCATGCATAAAGAAATCTCACCTGGTTTGAGATCAGCTGCTCTAAGGTTACATCCTTTTTCCCATTCTGTGCAAAATCTGGCCAATAAGTGCATACTGGTTTCTTATAATCCAACAATCCTCTGTAAAACATTCATTTTCCATAGTTACTTATACCCATTGTAATACAATTAAGAACATAACAGAAAATTACAGTAACTGCTAAACTACCAGTACTTGCCAACAAATGCCCTTAACATAAGTACAATGTATATAAGGTAGAAAAATTAAAAAATCAATGACCTTTTTTCTGTGAATTTTCAAGTACAAATATATTTTTTTCTTATCACCTTACATCATACACAAGCAAAAGTGTAAGAATAGGATAATTGTCTCTTCATTCATTACACTTGCTTTACTGGTACCATATGTCTCTTAAATCAAGCTAGAAATTTTATGAAAGCAGTGTGACTTAGTATCATGGCTTTTGCATGTAGCAAATAAGTTTATCATTCAGAAAGATTTGTTTAACCAGTAAGTAGACATTGATAAGGCACTGTTTATAAAAACTTGTTTTATATTTTCAGTATATTATAATAAATGTTAGAATCTCGGTGGCTTAAAGGTTAAGACAGCTGACAATGACATTACTTCCCTAGTAAGGCTATGGGAAGGCACATTTCATCTTCAATAAGATTATTATGCATCGCATTAAATATTTCCATTTCACCTTCTTAGAAAAAATAGTCAGTTCACAACTTTAAGAACCCACAAAAATGTTCTTTGTGACAAAACCACGAAATTTCATGCCTGAATTAACAGTAAATAATAATATTATGATATTGACCTGTCAACTAAATGAGCTATAACAAGAGCTGCTACAGCCTTTGTTGATGAGAAGAACGTAGATAATGTGTCTTCCTTCCAGAGTCGTCTACAGCTTATATCAGAGTAGCCTCCCCATAAATTCACTACCGGAACACCACGATAATATACGGCAAAACTTGATCCTTTATCCAGACCCGATTTCAGATTTGCCCTAAAAAAATAAACATATTTACATTATTCAAATGTTTCTATCAGTAAATACTGTAGTAATATATTATTATCAATATGTGATGTAAATAAAACACCTGAAAAAAGTTTGTTTTCTAAAATATTTATGTTGTAATAACTACCATTAAGGCATATTCATTAAGGCATATTCATTACCTCAGAAGGTTGTACATCATGTGTGTCATTAAATTTCATTTTACTTCATATTCCATTTTTTTATTAAAAATTCTTTTGTAGAAATGTGATCAAAATACGTACAGAGAAAATAAATCTTCACTGAAATGCAAATTTATTGGTACAAATCATAATTTTTTTGAAAATATTTCTGAAGAAACTTACTCATATGATGGCATATCTAGTACAGACCTTATTTTGTACATTACATATCAGCCTAGTGACAGTTTTCACATGAATAATGATTTAATTACCACTGTAACATTCTCAGCTGTTCACAGCCAACAGAATATTTCCTATACACAGATATATAATAATTATGTATGTTTTTTTTTACATTTATACAGCAGTCAATCTGAGGTCTAGTGGTTAAGTGATGGACCAGCAATACAGGAGTTGCTGGTTTGATTCCTTGATCCATCACTAACAATACCAAGGGTCTTTTGGACGAAACCTTAACAACTGATGTCCAGGCATTCAAAGAACTTGTGCATGTGCAACCCAAAAATAACCAATTAATTATTCTGCGGCATCCCAAATAAGGGCAACTGAAATATAACAGTAATTATACCGCAATAGACACATTTGTACCTGAAAGTTTCCGCAACTTTTTCAAATCCAGGAGCTGTAAATCCGTTCACTGTCAAATTATTGGCTTTCTTCATACTTGCTGGTTTTATAACTAAATCCTTGACTACTGTGTTAATCCAGAAGATCCATTTCTTTAACATAAGTCAATCTGTTATAAAAAAAAGGTTTTTTGAATCATTTTTCAAAACAAAAAGATAGGAAATATTGACTGATCATGCCAAAGTTGCTGTTTTGGTAAATTTATCACTTTGCTTTGTTGATGAGGGAAAAAAAGAATTTCAATGTTTGGCCTTGGCTATCTTTGCATAGTAAACACAATAAATATTTAATCCCTGCCAAAGAATAGAGGTGCTTGGCAAGTACCAAAACTCAAAATATATACATGTACATGTATCTAGCAAGAATATCAATCAATAAATGTATGTTTGTCACATGAGGACATTAGGACAAACTGGTACTGGTGTAGTTCAATTTTTGAAAAGAAAGCAAATTTTACTGTTTCAGTAAATTAAACAAATATATTATGTTAAGGGTTAATAACACAATCATTTAAACAAGAGCTGTCAGAGGAGACAGTGATGCTTGACTAATTAAATACTGGACGCAGAAAAGACAAATCTATGAAAAAACAAGAGGGCCATAATGGCCCCAATATCTATCACCTGAATATAAAGTCTCTTAATGACAAGGACCAAGTAATATAGTAAACTATTAATGAAAAGCAGATATAAAATCTAAATCTTAAACTTATATCACAAATTTCATATTTGTATATGAAATAGTGCACATGTAAAATCATTACTGGTTGCTATTTCTCAAGTAATACAATAGTTTCTAAAGAAGTCACTGGTTTCTGTACAAAATTAATGGAATCCTTGGAAGTCAGTGGCTGCTATGAAATTCAATAGTAGATTCACTTGTTGCTATGAAAAGTACATGTTTGCTATGGAAGTCACTGGTTGCTGTGGAAATTTACAGTTTGCTATAGAAAGTCAGTGGCTGCTCTGAAGTCACTGGTAATTATGGAAGTCAATGGTTGTTATGGAAAGCAAACAGTTGCTATTGGTATTGATTTGTTGCAATGGAAAATCAATGGTTGTTATGGGAGTCACTAACTGCTTTAAGAAATTAATATTTGCTGCAGAAAGTTATTGGTTGCTATGGCAGTCAAAAGTTGCTATAGAAAGACAGTGTTTGCTATGGAAGTCAATGGTTGCTATGGAGAGTCAATGGTTGCTATGGAAAGTCCCTGGTTGCTATGGAAAGTCACTGTTTCCCTTATAAGTCTATGGTTGCTATGAAAAGTCACTGGTTGCTTAGTGAGTCACTGGTTGTTGTTAAAAATCACTGGTTGCAATGAAAGTATATTTTTGATATGGAAAGTCACTGGTTGCTATGGAGGTCTATGGTTGCTATGTAAAGTCAGCAGTTGTTATGGAAGGCAATGGTTGCTGTGGAAAGTCACTGGTTGATATGGAAGTCACTGGTTGCTATGGGAAGACATGTGTTGCTAAGAAAAGTCGATAGTTGCTACGGTTGCTTTGGGAAGTCACTGGTTTCTATACATATACATTTGTACTTTGTAGGGTCGACCTAAAATGTTTGAAAGGTTTATAACACTCATTAGTCTTCATCAAACAATAGCACTTGATGATAGTGGTATTTGCATATTTTCACAGTTGCAGTGTTTTATATAAATCAGGATTATCATCATTAACAAAACTTGTGTTGATTGTTTGTTCCTAAACCAATTTTGACCACAGGGACATGATTTATAATTTAAACTTTTGTAGAGGAACACAAAGTGATGTTCAATGTAATGTTACTAGTGTAAGCAATATATCTAAATTCTGGGCATTGTGCTTCAGAAATGAAGATTTTTAAGACAGTTTTACCTTACAAGACTATTTTTTACAGTAATTTAAGTTAAAGTGACCCTACGTGCCTTGCTACTTTTAACCCCAGGGGTAACACTTATATTACTTTTGTAAAGGTCCACTAAGAACTGCTGCATGCTAAGTATTTAAGCTCTTGTAATTGTAGTTTCACAAAAGAAGATTTAAATTTATTTTTTCCAATACAAGACTATATAAACTAAGTGACTTCCATGGAGGGCCAATTTCATACAACTTTTGTAAAGGTTCACAAGGTGATTACATGTGTAAATGTGTCAAATATCTAAACTCTGGGCATGGTACTTTCAAAGAAGAAGATTTTTAACACATTTTTACAGATATAGAAATCTATGTGAACTACAAAAGTAAGTGACCCGCGTCAGGCAGGGCCATTTTTACTTGGGGCATGACTTGAATAACTTTAGTAGTACACATGTAGATATCCACTAGGCAAAGCTACATGCATTCAAGCTCCTTTTTCAGAAGAAGAATTAAATGTTTTTTCCGATACATTATAAGTCTATATAAACTAAGTGACCGGGCCTGGACAGGGTGAGTTTTGATCCCATCTACGTATACATGTTGTTATAATATATGTCAACACAATTGTCACTGAAAATCAAAGTTTTAACTATAGACTACTGAAGATACAACACTGAAGCGCAAGATAAATAATTAAAAAAAAAACACATGGAATCTAGAAATCACATTGGCAATGAATAGCTCTGTTTTGTTTTGTAAATAAAATTTACTTGACTTGTTAATTTTTAGTCAAAAATGGGCAATATATTAGACGTTACGGGCTTGTTATTGTTTAGTTAAATTGCAAAGTTGTAACAATATCCAAAAAAAATCATATTTTCCCACCCAAATAATACAAAATTAAATATGTTTAATATAAAGTGAGGCGAATCGTCTGTAGTGGAACGAGTATTTAGGGGGCGAATCTTTAAAGCTGGATATATCTGTGGGCGGGTTTGGTGTTTAAGGGGAAACAATATATATAAATGAATACAAAATGTAGGAATTCATTGCACAGGTGCATTGTAGGTTAAGTTTGGGCAGATACCTGTAGGATGATCCAATCAATCGCTGATCCTATGCCTCGATCTACTTTGTGAACTTTGATCCTCGCCTCACTTACGATTCGCCCCTGATTGACTCGCCCCATTCGCTCCACTTTAATTAGTGATTGTATAATTTACCTAGTTTTCTTAATACTTTGTTTCTGTTACTGTGAAAGAAAATGCTTAAATAAAATTAAAAGTACTAATGTATTCTTTTACAATTCAAATTCATGCTACAATTACATTATAAATACTAAAACAAGTGGGCCAAGATGGCCCTAGATCGCTCACCTGACCCATGTTTGAACTCATCTAAACAATTACCTAGACAACCGTCCTGACCAAGTTTGATGACAATTGGGTAAAAATGTGACCATTAGAGTGTTAACAAGGTTTTTCCACATTTAGGCGTTGTGGCGTAGTTTTTGACCCTAGGTGACCCATATTTGAACTTGACCTAGAAATCATCAAAACGATCTTCCTGATCAATTTCCGGAAAATTTGGATCAAAACTGCACAGACAAGATTTTTCTATTTTTAGCTCCTGTGACCTAGTTTTGACCGGAGATGACCCATATTCGAACTTGACATAGAAATCATCAAAACAATCTTCCAGATTAATTTCCAGGATATGTGGATCAAAACAGCAGCCACTAGAGTGTTAACAATATTTTTCTATTTTCACCTCATGTGACCTAGTTTTTGACCAGAGACGACCCATATTCGAACTTGATCTAAAAATCATCAAAACAATCTTCCTTACCAATATCAAGAATATCTGGATCAAAGAACTGCAGCCACTAGAGTATTAACAAGATTTTTCTATTTTTAGCTCCTGTGACATAGTTTATGACCGGAGATGACCCATATTCGAAGCTGACCTAGAAATCATCTCACTAATTTTCAGGGTATTTGGATTAAACTGCAGGCACTAGAATGTTTACAAGATTTTTCTATTTTTAGCTCCCGTGACTTAGTTTTTGATCTGAGGTGGCCCATATTCGAACTTGACCTGTATTTCATTGAGGCAAACATTTTAACAAAGTTTCATTATCATCCAATCAAAACTGTGACTGCTAAAGTGTTAACAACCCAAATGTTGACGAGCACGACGACGGCACCTTGACCACTTCGTGGTCAGATGAGCTAAAAAATCTGTCTATCTAACAACATCTCCTCCTCAACCACAAGGTCAATAATAACACAAAGTTTTTAAGGAATGATCTTGGGATATTAATCTTATTGCAAAATTGCTAAATATCATTCAGAACACTGGTTGTCATTGCAACAGAAAGGCAAATCTTTATCATATCATCTCTTCTGAAACTCTATAAAGGTGAGCTAAGATACATGTATATTGTTGGCCCTAGAGCTGCCGAGCTTCTTAAAATATTAGCCCTGCCCTTGCAACTCATGGGTCTTCATTAATATATGTTTATAGTGAATTCTTATTAAAAATATCTCCTTTCAAACCATAAAGGCTAGATCTTAAGTAGATATTTTGCATGAAACTGTGTAATGGTCAACTAAAAGAAATTGTGTCTGTTGTAATTAATTGACATAATTAACTAAAATTAATTAATAAATTATATTAATTAATTGATTTATTGACTCTGAGAGTAAAGATAAATAAGAAAGCATGAAGCTCTACATCCACACACATTAATAGAACATTGTGACTCACTGTACCCATATGGGTATCGATTCTATCGGACAGTGAACGGGACGACATTAGAATCGTAAATGGTAATAGGCAATTAAAATTCACTTATCAACAAACCCTTAAAATATTTTTTAACTTTCCTGTTTTGATAATCAATTATCGTATGCTTTAGGCTACAAAACTGTAAACATAATCAGATAAAATCTCCAATACTACGTACGTCTTTTAATTTACTTTATTTGCCAACTATCCTATATTACGTTTATCTAAGTATCCACCGTTACGTGCCATTATTTTATTGATATAATTAAGATAAAATTTACAATTTGCATCAGAAAGAGTGTTTTTTATCAGGTAAAATAAATTTAGATATGTGTGTCTTTGTTGAATTCGAATCTTGAACGCATCACATTTGATTGAAGATTACAGTTTCGTGCTTATAGCTAAGAAGTTGCGGCGAGCTTGCAAAGTATTGGTGAGTACATGTAATTTTGAATATTGAAACACTTAATTAATTGATTTAGTAGACAGATATGGAAAATATGAAAATTGCAGATTCGGCTTAATTGAGTCTGTTCAAGAGAGATCCCCCTAAGCACCGTCTTAATTAAGCGGCATTCGATCTTTCTTTCATTTGCTGTCATAAAGTGGAATATATGTACGTAGAACTTTAATTAATGTATGTTTTAGAACTTATGGGTTTTACAAACCTATGACAGAGGAAACTCACCTATGATTAAAAATCAAAAGGTGTCCTCTTTAAGTCATGAATATCATTCAAGATAAGGCCTTGTGGACTGAGAGTTATTTTGTAGCGTATACTTGACCGCATTGCTTTTGTGTCCGACATTATCAAGGAACGCAGAAAATGAAATGTGCTACTTTATTTAATTTATTTCATAAAAAGAAATTTACTCGATATCAAGAAAGCAAAGAATTATGGAGGGCGATCGTTGCCAAAATTCCAGACATGTAATGTGTTCCTTTTGAAAACTACTTTTGAAAATGCGAACATGTATGTCTAGAATTTTTTATTGCATTCGTGCACAGCAAATGATACGCCTCTTAATCCAATCTTTTAATTGAAGGCACCCGCTTTTAAATAACAAGTTTACATGTAAATCTTAACAACTGACCTAACATGGAGTGAACAACACATTTACAAGTTCGTATCTACCATTGCATATAATACATAAGCATGTTTACACACTTGTAGATATATATCTGTACCTGAAAAACACAAATGAAATGTAAAACTCGAATGCAGAAAATATAATTTAATAAAACGTGTTCCAGTCGTAGAACTACAACAGTACGTTTACACAGTTACATGTTTAAAATGACAAAAGTAGATTCACAAAGTTAAACGATTCTAAGTCATGCATGACGCCCCGCCTCTCTCTGAGTATTTACGATCTTCTATCATGGAAATGTACGGACAGGTATAATACCCGTCGCCTCTCTCCTATTTCTCAATAAAGTGAAGGAAAACACGGCGTCCATTCTTACTTTTTTTATTTCTATAAAAAGTCCAATATTTTTGGTATCAAATGAAAGATTACTCCATAAGCTTTCTATGAGTGCCTCGGAAATAAAAATGAATTAAATAGATGTATTGAATTTTTAGATTTTTTTTACTCTGAAAATAACACTCTCGAATTGGTAAGAAAAACACGGCGTTCCCTCCAAACTTTTTTTTAAGTTCGTAATATATTTTGATAATTTTGGATTGAATTAAAAGTGTGCTTCATACGATTTATGATATATAATTATATAATGCCTAAAAATAAAAATAAATTAAATCAAACTGAATTAACTTTTCGTTAAAAAGTTTATCATGTTACTTTCTGTAAAATAGAGAAAATAAGAATCCCTAAAGAACGCTCAAAACGACAAAATTGAGAATGTTGCAGACCCGGTTTGATTGAGCCTGCTCATGGACGGTAATGGAAAGAGCAAGTTATCGTCCACGCCCCCTAGCAACGGCTTAAGCAAAATTCAACATGAACTGGTACAATTTTGAAACATCCGCAGATGTGTTAATATGGCGATTATCATGGAACCTTCAATGTGACACGTAAGTGCCATACCATGAAAAACGGCATATGATCCCCAAGTAAAAAAAAAAACACACTCTGAAATTCAGTAAGAAAAACATGGCGCCCCCTACTTACTTTTTTTATTTCTTGGTCAATTTTGATAATAAACAAGATCATCAAGGAAAGGCGGCGTTGATAATTTTAGACTCAAGTAAAAGAATCCTTTATGAACTTTCTAGTGATGCCTTAAAAATGAAAATTAATTATGTAGAAGTATTAAAAAAAATTGTTTCTAATTTATCGTTGTTTATTATTTTTCTCTTAAATCCACACTCATATATTCGGAAAAAAATAACGTCGCTTCCTTTAGATACTTTATTCAAAAAGGAAATTGAATATTGAATGAAATTTAAGACCATAAGCTTTGAACAAGTATATTAAAAATCTGGAAACAAAGTGATCCCTCGGAAGCATTAATCACAACAAAATTACATAAGAATTGCAGATTCGGTTTGATTGAGTCTGCACATGAGGGATAATGAACAAGTGCAACATTCCTCACGCCCCTAGCACCGGCTTGAACGGTACTCAATTCTCAACACTTAAAAGCGCTGGCATCAATGATCCCGAAGGACCAGAAAAACACTGAAGTGAAGTACGGGGCAACTTTTTACAGCTGCCACACGGCACTTGACACCTGTTGTTGTGTAGTATTAAAATCTGGAAGCAAAGTGATCCCTCGGAAGCATTAATCACTACAAAATTACATAAGAATTGCAGACTCGGTTTGATTGTGTCTGTACATGAGAGATAATGAACAAGTGCAAAAAGTTTTTATTCATACTGAAAATACCTTATTAAAGATTGTACATATGTGCTACGGATAAGTATTTTCTTGATTTCGGAAAGGAAATCTCGGTGGCCGCTTTAAAATCCTATTTTTGCAAATACTTGCATAGTTTTTGTTGAAAATGAAATTTGTGCCAATACATTTTTCAATGATACCAAGAATATTGGATGGTTTTTACATTACCAATAAAATTACTCCCTTGAAGTTGGTCATTGTTTCCCCTAAAAATTTCCAAATCGCCGATGTTTCTCAGGAATATATGATAAACAAGATCAACAAGGAAAGGCGGCGCTCAATGAACGCAACCCTACATGACCCACAACAAGAACAAGTGGTAAGAAGCCCAGGCGGACCCCAAACAAAACACAGGACAGGGCACTAGGCATAGCACGGACAGGCTAATCACTAAAACGATAAATAATTTGTAACTGATAAGAGCACGATGTTAAATAATAAGGTAATGCACAAGTTATCTTCATCATAAATGGTAAAATCAGCAATTTTCAAGTGATGTTGCTAGTGACAAAACTTTTGTAACGAATGTAACATATATATGTTATGAAAAATGCCGTATGTTGTCCTTCAGTTTTATTTAAAAATATGGGAGAGGCGCCGTTTTATACTTGTCCACAATAGAAGTTCGTAAATACTCGAGAGGGGCGGGACGTTATGCTTGACTTAAAATCGTTTAACTTTGTGAATCTACTTTTGTCATTTTAAACATGTTACTGTGTTAACGTACTCTTTTAGTTCTACAACTGGTAACACGTTTTCTTAAACTCTATTTTCCGTATTCGAGTTTTACATTTCATTTGTATATTACAGATCTATAAGTGTACAAACATGCGTATGTATTGTAGCAATGGAAGATACGAACTTGTAAATTTGTTGTCGTTTTAGATGTTAGGTCAGTTGTTACGATATATATGTAAACTTGTTATATAAAGGCGGTAACCTTCAATTAAAAGATTGAATTAAGAGGCATACAATAAAAATGGTAGGCATACAAGTTCGCATTTCCAAAAGTCATTTTAAAAAGGAACACTTTACATGTCTGGAATTTTGGCAACGAACGCCCTCCATAAAGAATGACCTATGTTGATACAAATCACTTTGGAAGTGATATAAGATAATATCTTCTTTTGTTTTAATAAACGAATTCATGAAGTGGTGGGGTTAATATGTTAATGTTGGAAGTTCTGTATATTCTGAATATTTATTCTGGTACTATGAATGAATTAAACAAATAAAACAATGATATGATATATAAACAAAGACACATATTTTACAGAAGACATTTCATAAAGTACATATTTTATTCTACTTGTTATAGGGTTTGTAAGCGAACAGCATGGATCCTGATCAGACTGTACGGATGCGCAGGCTTGTCTGGATCCATGCTGGTCTTAAACGCATTACGTTGGTTTTGTCATGACGCGGCTTAATATTTGTTTGGGTCGTCAGACCAAACAATATAATGGGAGCGAAATTTCAGACCCTAATGTTCTTATTTGCAAATGCCGAAAGTAGTCCAAATTCCTCGAAGCGGTTACTTCCCTCCATATATACTATATAACTCCATATTAACGCCGAAAAATTAAGGGGAGATCACTGCATAAAGATTGTCAAATGACAGGCGCATTAATTTTCGTAACGAAAAATAGTTCCCGATTGGTCAAATATTTCTAATATTGTGTTATTCTTATAGATATACATGCTTATATTCAGCTCCATGATTATTTACTTCAGTGTTAAACAACAGGTTTACCGTGAACAAAATATATCGAAATAAATAAGGGTTACAAACTCTAATTTAGAATAATATGATATTCTTCAAGCTAATATCTTATAACTACCCATGGTCGAGGGGCTTACACGCTCGTTTTGGAAGCAAGAGGTCTGGAGTTCAAACCCCAGTTCAGGCAACTCATGTTGTTGTTGTTGTTGTTGTTTTTTTTTTGTTTTTTTTTAATTTTATTATTTTATAATTGTTTAAGCCAAATAAACATTGAATTGAATATCAGTGTTGCAATTAGTCTTTTAGTCAATTTACTATAGCTATAAACACTGGAAACAGCATTGGTGACACTACACAAACAAATTGGTTTATAATCTCACAACCTTCACCTTTCTGACATTCTGAGACCCAAACAAATACAGCGCCTTCAGTGCTTTGATTTTATCTTGCTACCGCAGTGAGTAATTACTGTAAAACGTTTAAATAAGAAAAGTCAAAGTCAAAATATTTATTAGCATAAAAATAATTATATACATAAGAGAGTTTACTATTATACCCTATTTACATAAATAAAGCATGTTTCTTACGTAATTTTCTTTGATTTCGTATTGGAAGAAAGTATCAAGTTTCCAAGTTGTATTGATATCTTAAAAGCCCATTACGCCCCCACCCCCACCCCTAAAAAAAACAACAACAACAAAAAAACGCTTTTATCTTTATTTCTCAAAAGTGTTGTTTTACAGTATGTTAAATTCTCCAAAAACTACTTGGCCAATTACCTGATCCATTTCTTGCTGACCTTTCTTGCCTTTTGGTTTTTGGTAATTAGTACAAATAGTGATACAGAATGTTGTATGTTAGTCAAAATACCACTTTGTTAACATTTCCTATCATTTCAAGTTCAGCGCTACTGTCTAGAGGACTTGTGAAAAGCGTCTTACATGCTCTCCCATATTTTTTTTCCATTTCTGAAGCCTTTAAGGCCCAATTGGGCATGTGAGAAAACAACAATATAACAAAACATTACGAAACAAAGTAAAGTGACACATAGTTAAATGCAACCGTGGCGTGCGTGGTAATGCTATGAAATATGTAGTTAAGCAAATAAAATGAAAATAATAGAAATAATACAAATGCAATTTGGAATCGGAGTATGAGATATCAATAAAATTTAGAACCATATTCAGTTAGAAATCGTATATTACTGTTTATTGCAGCCTACATAATTCAGATGGACTTCAACATAAAGCTGGTTGTTTTATTATTTGTTTGTTTCCAAGCGATCCACAGTAGTGAGGGGAAGAAAAAACCAGCAACTTTGAATGTAGGTATCAATAATTACATTTAATAGAAATAAATACATGTAAAATGTATAATAACACTGAAACAATAAAGAAAATGCTTATAGTTAAGGAATGTAGTGAGAAATTCGCTTTCGAAACAATAAAAACAGTACTTGGTTAGACAGATAATCCATCTTTAGGTTGCGGGTTCGAGTACCTTTGATGGCGCTTATTTTGCTATATTATAGAGGAAACGTGTTGTTACGTTCATCACCTCTGCTGAGTTACTAAGTATGGGGAAGGGTTTGTAGTTACTATCTTTAGTTATGGGACACTAGTTACATGATTGATGCTAAAATATTAATAATTAGATTAAAAGTACATGAAGTCTCGAGAATGCAAATATTTATACCTTTAAAGCTTTACATTTTAATCTCCTGTTACAGATTTCAAAAATTGACTCATTGGCCATATAGACTGGCCACCCCTTGTGGCAATTAGTACAGTCATAGTGATTTGGAAATAATTTGTATGGAAGCCAAAAAGTACCACTTTGCTTACATTTTGTTTTCTTACATATTATTACATATTATTTCTCATTTAAGTATCTAAAAGTATTTTTTCAGATTTCTCCTAAAATGATGATCATACATTTCATATCTGACATTGACAATATTTGAATGTACCATGTACATGCACTCATTTGTATCACGTACATGCACTCACATAGATTGTGCCGATTATATTTGAGCCGCGTCACGACAAAACCAACATAATGCGTTTGCGACCAGCATGGATCCAGACCAGCCTGCGCGTCCGCGCAGTCTGATCAGGATCCATGCTGTTCGCTAACAAACTCTATTACAAATAGAGAAACTGATAGCGAACAGCATGGGTCCTGATCAGACTGCTGGTCGCAAACGCATTACGTTGGTTTTGTCGTGACGCGGCTCATTTTATGTTATTTCTTTGGTAAGGTTCTTACATTTAACGTTGCCCTTCACGAGTCCGAACAGTTTGCAATAGGAACGAGAGAGCCTCGCAAAAGGAAAATAATCCGCGCCCTGAAAAAATCAGATGCTGATCTCATTTGTCTCCAGGAGGTAATATTATATTAACTATTGTTATATAATTCCACACAAAATTACATGAAAATGGCTGAAATGTTCATTAATCTTACTGTTATTTCATTGAATTGTCCTTATATTACTGATATTCGTGGTAAAGCCGTTTAATATTTAGAAATTTCAAACGAAAAAACAACAAAACATAGATCATTAAAATAGAGAAACAGTTTAAAAATGTTTTTGGATACAACTGTTGGCTGACAAATAAAAACGCTGATATACAGAGATTCTGACCTACAACCTTAGACTGGAACGTTTAACTATTAACCTGTCGAATTCTTAAATGGACTTGTCCAGTTTCCATTTTAAAGTTATTCAGCCAACAGTATAGAGTTTTGGTGTTCGGATTGTATACGAGTATGAACATATATTACACAATTATCTGATTGTAGGTGTTTATTGGTGAGGATGTAGAAGCTATTGTTAATAACCTGAAAGAACAGTTTCCATATTCCTATAGTGAAATGCATACTGCTGTAAATAAATTGCCACCACAGGCAAAGAAGAAAACCTGTAAGTCGGTTAAATTGATATTTATAGTTTCAAATTTGATTTATTTGTATATACACGGATAGGAAAAAAAATGCTAAAAACATGTTATATTTTTAGATGTAAAATAAAAACAAATCGGGGTTTACTTTACTGGATATTAACTCCGTATGGTTTTCTTCAGCATCCGATAATTACCGACAAATTATTACCGATCATCGAATATTTGCAAAGTGACTATGAAAATATATATGCTTAATTATTGCATAAAACAATGCAATTCTACTGTAAAAGTGGTGTCTGCATTAAAAAAAATTATTCTTATGCACTATCGAAAAAATATATTATTTGGCTGAAATCAATATTCCTGTCGTTACATACGATATAGTTAACGTTTAATTGCCTTTCAGTGCGATAAACTATCAACACAAAGATGGTTTATTAGTTTTCTCTTTGTATCCAATACGATTCCGGCCCCTACTGTCATACCGAGATTTTTCATACAAAATTACTTTGATTTGCACTTTATCAGCTGCCAACCATTCACAAGTTACCTGTATGTCTGTCTTATCAGCCATTTGTTACTATTAATAGATTTTATAACAATAACATACAACGTGTAGTCACGTGATTCTGGGAGAAACTGTTTATAATAAATAAGATAAAAAATAGAATATGTCTCATAAGATACAAACAACCAGATAATTTAAAAGTGTCATTTCAAATATCATGCATGATTTATTTATCATAAAATAGCAACGCTTGACATTTTAAAAAAGTAAAAGCATCCCTAAATTCAATGACTGGTCCATAGGGATACGTCGTTAATTCATTTTATAAAAATTGTAATGTTGCTTTTTACGATGTCAATATTTGAATATTTCATTTCATTTAGCAACGTTATTGTATGTTTGAATTTTTGAGATTACTGAAAACATTTGTAGTCTTTAATTGCTCAGTAATTATTATGCTTTTATTTACAGAAATTAATGCCTTCTCCTACCATAGGTATAATATTAAACTGTTACAAATATAGTCGCCGGTTTCTACCGGCGACTAAATACAGAGATATATCATGCGCAACACCCATACCATTATCACTCACGTCAGATTCACATTTACAGGTCAAAGCTTGACATGGTCCTTTTTCTTGTGCGGAGAATAACTCTACAAGTATCAGGGATTTCAGTTTAACTTTAAATCTTGATTAGCAACAGTGAGAGGAAGTGCACTGCAAAAGGACCATACCTCCATCATAAATAATTTTCAAATTATCTTCCGTCTTATACACATCAAAAAGTTTATGCAATTTAATAAAAATGCTGATGTCCCAATTTCATTTATTGTACAGAGCGGTATCTTGAATTTAATACTGAAGAAATCGTCACGCTCAAAGCTGAGGCTTACTGGATGTAGTATTGCTTATTTCACCTCCATAAAAGTTATAAAATAAAACTATAAATCAGTGAATTAGGGGTCTGGCTAGATTTTAGTGCTGAATAATTTGTAATTTTAGGCGTCATTGAGTTTCAGTTTTGGCCCTTACCGTTAAGGATGAGTCTAAGCTCAGTTTAAACTCCATGATGTGACGTACTTACATTGTATCATGGAGGGCATTGACCCTGACCCGTTGACCTACTTATTGAGACCTTGTCAGATGAATAATGAGATATGCAATGATGTCCCTGCATTTGCTTTAACGAACTACATTTGTATCTAATAGTTATAGTATATGAAACGAGTTAGTTACGAGGATATAACACTGGCTGGGGCGACATCAAAAATTGGCAAGGCCGTTAGGCCGAGACAATGTTTTGCAGAAACATCCCAAGATGTCACCCAGCCAGTGTTAAATCCTCGTAAACAACGAGTTTCATATACATGTATACAATAACTGTTTTATCGCAATGGCATGTTTTCTTTTTTGTAATAGAAATAAATGAATGAATGAATGAATGAATGAATGAATGAATGAATGAATGAATGAGTGAATAAATAAATAAATAAATAAATAAATCATTAGCTACATACAGTTATTTATGATAAGTCAGAGTTTTTTTTCAAGTTGTTTTCGCTGCCGGAAAAAAAGATATACTGTACAAATGATATCCAATGTTAGAGGCGGATTGTAAACTGTTACCAATATTGATTCAAGATTAAAGGGCTGTTTTTCAGTGGAAATAATTCATTCAGCAGATATACCTTTCACCAGAAAATTTCATTTCATTAATTATCTTTGTTTATATTTTTCATTGTATTTATTTATTTATTTTATTTTATTGATTCCATTTTTGTTGCTACTTGGAATGTTCGTTGCCACTGCCCCATTGGAGCCTCTGTGAAAAAAACTACAGGTGCAAAAAAACTCAACCTCTATATAGCAGTGTTGAGTTTTTTCCTTTATGAATCACTGAAAAAACTGTACTGCTATATATCAATACAGTTTTCAAATGCTCATTGAAGTGTATTGAGTATAATGGGTTAATAAAAACAAAGGAAAAGTTCCAAACCATGCGATAATTTAACAGTATTGTATTGATCCAGCTGAGTGTGGTTATCTGTCTGATTTCTTCTCATTTCAGCGCCACCTTGTGATTATGCAAATTTGAGCGCGTATATTGCGTGTGTGAAAAACAGCACTTGCTATCCATTGAATATCTCGTGCATAACGACCACGTGCACGCCTGAGGTAGAAAACCTTTTTCGGTTTGAAGATCAAGGGTGTTTTACTTGTATAGCTGAATCAATGTGGAATGTTGAAGCGTGAGTATTAATTTATTATTAAACAAACTGTTGAATTATGCGTGATTGAACCTTTAATACATTCTCCAAACCAGCTTTCGAGTTTTGGTAATATACATTTTAAATATAAACATGCTATGCTTAATCAAAATTAATGATAAAGGTTAACGTTAATCCTCCACACATAGTTAAAGCTTTCCGGACTGTCCGTCGTACACAATTGTTTTTTATGACATCTTCACCTCTTGCATCTGTCCATTACCTATGTCGGTCATAGGAGGAAATAGACAGACACTTTTTTGAAATTTTCTTTTCAAATATCATACAATACATGTATTTGCTGCGCATAACTAGCATGTGGATCTGTACCAAAATATAATAAAAATCAGGGCCCTCGGAGCGCTTGATTTTTTGTAGAGTCATAAAGGAAAACCTTTAAAATAATTCTTCAACCAAAGTTTATGTGTAGCATTGTATCATGAGCAATTTCCAAGTTTGATAAGGGTACAAATAAGATCCACTCTGGAACCGTTTTGGTTTTACATAGAACCGTTTTACATCTAACCGTGCGACATATAGCACGACATATTGCTTTTCGTATATGTAGCATTGGTTGATACCTACAAAGTTGTGCTCAAATCATGTCTCTCGGGAAAAACTCTGCTGGCCACCAGATCTTACATGGTTTCATATAGGAAAACCTTAAACAATCTTCTCAACTCAATGCCTTCAGCTCAGATATTTTGTATGAAATAGTTTATAGAAGTTTGTAGCTTTTTTTAGCAGTTACAATCAGTTCAGGAAATATTTGAAATTTGTTCAATATATCGGCGAACTGTATCCCATATAACCTTTATTGTATATATCATATATATATAACTCTGATGATATGTAAATATATTGGACTTTGTTAGTGTCTTATTGAACTAATTAATAAATGTCATATTTTGTGATAAATCACATAAAGTTGAAAAAAAATCGTAAATGAGCAATAAACTGAAAGTATACAAATACAGGTACAGGTACATTTATGTTTATCATATTTTAGATGCGGAGCGGAAAAACCTATCATTGGAGGTAGGCAGGTGAATAACGGAGGTCTTATTCTGTTATCGAAGAAAAAACTGTATCGTACATCATTTAAAGACTACCATCCGACAACTAGAGAGTCCTATTTCAGAGGCTATATCAAAACTAAGGTAAACTTGCCTTATTCCACGTTTATCAGGGTTTCTACATGCATCGATGTTTATTAAGTTACTATGACAGTATAAAGTCATAATTATTGGGAGTTACGTCTATATACTTAAAAAGACACAAATATATGCCCGCGCACGCAGGCATGTACACTCGAAAAGATTCACACGCTATATCGGATTGGTAATCTAATGATCGCTAGCTACATGGGCTCGAACCATGTCAGGAGCAAGAAACTTTACACTCATTGCTCAGTACTGGTTGGTTCCAGGAACAGATTCAAAAGTGTGTCAATAAGCTTATAGCTTCCTTCACAATCGAACTAAAATAAATTCTGTGTAAACCAAATAGCGCTATAGAACAGCGATTTGATATCCGAGGAGACCGTAATATGATTCATATAAGATTCTATGAAAGAGAAAATATGAGCCGCATCACGACAAAACCAACATAGGGCGTTTGCGACCAGCATGGATCCAGACCAGCCTGCGCATCCGCACAGTCTTTTCAGGATCCATGCTGTTCGCTATCAGTTTCTCTACTTGTAATAGGGTTGGTTTGTAAGCGAACAACGTGGATCCTGATCAGACTGCGCGGATGCGCAGGCTGGTCTGGATCAATGCTGATCGCAAACCCATTATGTTGGTTTTGTCGTGACGCGGCTCATATGATGCATGAGAAATTCTTAGTTGACATTTTTATCCTTCCTTTTACCGTAGAATGAACTTGCTGTCACCATAAACTTATTTTGATATCGTTTTATTTTAATGTCCACACAAAATTTGGAGCAGTGTATTTAAGAAAAGAACAAATATAAAAAGACAGAAACCAACCCGAAACGTAACTTTGTTTATATTAAATGGTCACATAAAATATAGTGTTGCTTTGTGTATAGTTGTATATTTGGTACCATTTTCTAGATAAGAAATTTTGCCGACGTGCGCTGCACACATCTTAAGTCTACCAATTTTCCATATTTCTTCGAACGTAAGTTACTATTTCTTAAAAAATAAACATATGTGCATGTATGTAGATTTTTCCAAGAATTATCATATGCATGTTTCTTTGTACAGGGAATATATATTTTTTTCTAAAACTTGCTCACTGTGAACTATGGTAATGCTTCGTGTGCCGTTCGTCGTCTACAATTGAGCCGCGTCACGACAAAACCAACGTAATGGGTTTGCGACCAGCAGGATCCATGCTGTTCGCTTACCAACCCTTTTACAAATAGAGAAACTGATAGCGAACAGCATGGATCCTGATTTGTCATGACACGGCTCAATTTAAAAACTTTTAGCAAACATTTTCTTTGAAACCGATTACTGGATAAATCTTATCCAGAACTTTACAAATATGAATGTATCCTCTCAAGTCTGGGAATACAAAAAGCATCATCTAGGGGTTCTCTACCAAAGTTGTTAGAATTATGCCACTCGGGTTAATATTGGCCCTGCCATCTGGGTGATGAATTTTGCCTTATAAAAGTATGTACATGTATAGATATACAAAATTTCTTAACTGAAACCACAAGAGCTAGAGCTTAGATGTTAGGCATTAAAAATAGTCCAGTGGACCTCTACCAAGATCTAAATTATCGTTGTGTGGTTAAAGTCGGTCGCATCTCGGGACTACTGTACACTTATATAGTAAAAAAAAAATAACGTTCTCTTAGTATTAAGTACTAGAGCTTAGATACTTGGCATGAAACAGTGTCTGGTGGACATTTTCATATTATGCGGCGTTAAAATTGGCTTTTGCTCTGTGACTCTTTTTTGTAAAAAGAATCATCATTATTTGTATGTTACATCATCTAAAGGCCATTTATCTACCTGCGTTGTTCAAATTAAGCTCTTTGTGTAAATATTCGCACAGCCCTTAGGGCCAATCCATATATGCTAAATTGACTTCTAAATATACTAGTTGTGAGAACTTTTTTTTTAAATCGAGTTTAAAAATATATAATGTTCTTTACTGTTGCATTTGTGGTAAATGAACATTCGTTGCAAATTTTATACACGGGACTAGAGGTCCTGTAAACTTTGAAAGTTTGCATGACCTAGTTTTATTTAACAGATCCTTAGCGATTTGGTGTCATTGTCCCTTTTGTTCCAATATTCTGACCAAAATGTGAGCAATTGGAGACAAAACGTTCAGTATCTTTATTTAAAGGGTATGAAGCTATATATTTTTACTGCCAGTGAATTGAAAAAAAATATTGTTAATATTGTGATTAATGACAGTGGTACATGCATGAAATCGTAACCAAACCTATTCAAAATAGCAGCGGAATAATTTGTTCCATGGTGGCAGGAAAATGTATTTCATATTGTTTCAGCCTGGAGACCACTTTTAAAAAAAATCTTTTATAGAATAATTGCGCATATACATGTACGTTGACCTGTCCAATTTAGCATGTGTATAAAGCCTAGCAGATTGCGATGTTCTCAAGGTCGTTTTTATCATATTGAAAAAAATTAATCTCAGTGAAATATATTATTTATATTTCACACTTTTCTACAGTACCTACATTTCCTCTGTATAAAGGATTAATTGTCTATAATCGGGGATTTAGTATTTTAATTGACAGAAATGTAACATATAAGAAATACAGTCAAACCTGTAAACAAAGTCTACCTAAATAAGATACCAAACGTGATCTTTAGTGGTCTTTATTTGGAGGTTAAAATGTTCTATTTTATCAATGAAGGGTTGGGTGGACTTTACCACAGACCGTTCATTATTATTTCCAAAGTGCCAGGACGGTTAACTCTCTTCCGATGCTGATTATTAATATCAATTCATAATTTACATGTACTTAAAATTAAGCGGACTGAACCTATTACATTATTTAAATGATTTATTGTCACATGTTTAATATTGTTTGACTCAAGTAACTGCACATTTTTACAAAAAAAAAAGTTTGGGCCAATTAATATGTTTATTGTTATTTCAGCTGAACTGCAAGCAATAGGGTTCAACTCATTAGAAGAGGTACATACTCATCAAACAAAAGCGTTGATAAAAAGTTTGAAGAAAAAACGACCAGCAATAATATTGGGTGATATCAACACTGGTCTTGCATTTAAACCTAAACTCATGGCCCGAATCCCAGGTAAGAGTGCTTGATAGCAAATTAGCAATGGAGATGAACTTTGATAAATAACAGATTAAAGCGCATGCTAGTGTATTTAGTTTCTTTTCTAAGTAGAATGAATTTAATTAAAAGACTAACGTCACTGACCTAAGATAATAATGTTTCTTGGAACGGTCTTAAATTGGTCCTAAAGCCGATCTTAAGTCCCAGGTCATATAGGATTTACTTAGGACTTTCTTTAAAACACAGACTTGGTTTCTTTATCATTTATCACTTCACATTACAGAAGTGTGCGCGTTACAATTAAATAGAGGATATTTGTTTGTTTGTGTGTAAGATGAAATTTTATTTCATCGAGTGGGCTTTAAAAACAGTATTCTCACGAGTGGCGTAGCCACGAGTGAGAATACTGTTTTTAAAGTTCACGAGGTGAAATAAAATTACATCTTACACAACAAACAAACAAATTTTCTTTTTATTTTATGCTTAAAAACAAGTTAAAACGAAATTTCCTTAATATTTACGTTAATATTAAAATCTGTTTTCCCCATTTAGAGCCTCAAAAAAGTCGAATTTCTCATTAAATACAAGTAGTCATGGGCTGAAAAATAAGTTCCACAATCAACTTTAAATGGTGGCGATAGTATTCATTTTATTAAAAAAATATGTCTGATCGCTTGTTTAAATAATAAAAACAAACAATTCTAGTAGGAGAAAAAGTCCAACCATCCATCCATATTTCTGTTACTGACTGCGAATTTATATTAGACCTGGCTATGTTAAATGTAAGCGGCCGCCATTTTTAAAGTTGTGTATTTCACTGGATGAAAATAATTGTGTTTGATTCAGAGGGATATCATTTGGATTTGTTAGTCATACACCTTTTTAAAAGAAAGAAAACTTATTTGAGGATTGTAACAGACAATAAATAAGTGTTGACAGATGTGTAAACATTCAAAAAAGTGGATAGGAAATTGGAGAACTCGGAAGCCTTACGAACGCTGGGTTGTTTACATATTCTTCGACTGAAAGCTGCCAATGCTTTTCAAGTTTTCATAAAGCATACGGCAGTTATTGCTCGTAGGATACTTAAATATTCCCAAATGTCATCAAGAGCAGTTTTGCATGTGGAAGGAATGTATTTTTCAGACTGTAAAAATGAAACAAAAAATTAAAGAGACGATATTTGGTGATTGGTAACTTGAATGAATAGAAGTAACTTACTGTAAGTTTTCTTCTTTTTATTACTTGTGACATATAAGTTATTTATCAATTTCAGCTTTGCTTTTCTTTAAACAGCCTGACATTGTCGGAATAGTCAGCAAAAATAAAATTGAGGTGCCACATGGGGAAAATCTTAAAAAAGTAGTTTCGTCATTGAAAAGTGTGAAATTATATTTTGATAATTTTCACTGTGAAATTATCAAATATAATTTTCACGGATAAATCAGTAATCCACTGAAAAGCATAAAATAAATTATAGTATTCATCTTGTGAAAAATGAAACATACACACATAAACAAAAAAAAAACAGAAGCAATATGTCCAAGTGCTTGTATAAATGTTGTTAGGTATATTTAAAGCAGTTAAATGCACTCAAATTCCTGTCTCCCTCAGATAATATATTAGATGAAATTTCTTGAAAAAATTCATCACAATTTTGCAACGTCATATACGGTCATTTTCTTTTTGTTTCTTTATTAGAAACGTGGTCATTACATAAGAATGCCCCGAACATAAATTATTTTGAACTCTATCATATCAGAGCATGCCGACTTTATAACAGTATCAATTTTATTCGATTTTAATAACTTTTATTTCGAACTCAATCGGTTGTCTGAAACAGTTGGCTTCTTCTTTTGTACATTTATGCGTATTGTAGGAAGACACCATCACTGCCATGTTAAATTTCTGTATCTTCATCACTTTTTTATATATAGTGTTGGTATTGTTGAATTCTAGAAAAACACTTTGACATCTACTTACGTTTGTGTTGTGAATCATTTTCTACTTTATCTAAAAAGATAACTTCTTAAAAAGTCTGTTTGTCGAGATTTTATGACAGTGAGTTTGAAATTACATACCCTGTCTTTTATTTGATTGTTTCAAAAACATTGTCATAGAGGTTATATTCGCAATCATTTATTTACATCACTATAAACCAAATAACTACATATGATTTTTGAAGTTTCCTACTGTTAACAAATCTTGGACGCAATCTTAGATTTCTCAGCCCGCATCACGCATATCAAATATGCTACCATTGTATCATAGTTTGGGGACCTTTCTGTTGAAAATGTGTATAAATCGTATACATATGCATGAACATTGTGTTAACTGGAGTGCGGGTATTAGTTACCTGCACTCCAGAGCATGCCCACTGATTGGCTCATTTTTGGTTGGGTTTACTTATTTAGACGGCAGAGAAATGGAAAGCTGACGTCGGCGTTTATATGGCAATTTTATAAAATATATTTGCGATGTTGGCAAATAATATGGCAATAATGAATTATGACTCTGCTGTTATTGTTTATTGTATTGCGATAGTGACTGACGATATATCAGATTATTGCGAATTACACCCCAATTTTGGAGTATTAAATTTCCATAATGTATATTTGTATTGCGATTATGGCTGGTAATATGTCGACTATTGCTGAACATACGGCTTTTATAGTTAATAATACCATGTTGTGGCTGTTTAAAGTAAGAAAATATTACAATTGCGATTATTTAAGTCCCATAATAATACGATTATGACTTATGAAATTCAGATAATGTCTACATCATTGTTCTCGAACATGGCCGGTCATATTGTAATTTTGGCTGACGGAGTTGTTATGACTAACAGTATTGTGGCTCTGTTCAGTCCTATTGTTCTAAAGTTATAACAAGAATGTTTCACGTATTTCAACATCGTATTCTTTTTCAGAAAATTATATTGCATTACTAAAGCAGTTTACAACAAGACCAGCGAATAGATACACGTATAAAGATTGGACAGATGAATCTAATAAATCCATTACTGATCACGTGTTTGTTAGAGACCTTATCATACGTAAAACCAAGGTAATTAACATTTTCATTGAAATACTGACATTTATAAAAAAAAAGAAGATAAAAATGAATTCGACTCTTACTTAATCAAATTTATTAAAGAAATACATTAAAAGTGTCAATAGCTCACTATTTTTTTTTTTGTATTTTGCGCTGATTTTTTTCCAACAAAACTGATTTCAAAGGACTGCAACTTCTCAATGGATTTAGATAGTGTCAAAGGCTTTTCAGCGTTGGTTACTTATTACGTCAAGATCAACACGAAGCCATTTTTGGCCTCTTGGCCTCTCAAACTCTCTTGGAGATGGGGGGGGGGGTGCTGCCCTAAGCAGAAGGGGGCACATCCCCCCTCTGCACCCCCGATGTATCTTTTTGATAGGGGATAAGAAGCGTATAAGAAGCGTGTATATATGGTAATGGGTTAAGATGGAAAAGATATACATTTTATGAATGACATAATTATCGTGTCAATTGTTATACTGATCTTTAATTTAGAAATGATATAAAATATTAGTTGTTAATTAAACTTTTTTTTACTTGTTATGGAATGAAATTAAACAAGTTTTTGAGTTTCGGTTGAGTTAAACATTTTCCTTTGTTACATGGTGCACATTTCTGAAGAACTCCAGTCAAGTTGTATTTAAAATTGTTAATATTATAACGAGATGATTTTTTATAAGAAAAAGACAAAATGTTATTACCAGACTCTTATATTTTTCACAGAGATTATATATTCCTAAGGACGGAAAACTGCAAATGAGTGACCATGTAGGTGTGCAGTCGGTTGTGAAACGAGCATGTTGAACGGTTGTTTCTTTGACATCGTATATCGTGTATCTGTATTAAATAAAACATGAAATAACATTGAAATTGTAATCTGTTTATACTCTGTATTAACCTACAAAAGACTACTTTTTCATAGGTACCAGTGAAGTTAAAGTGTCCTTGTTTATTAATGGTGTCATGCGCAAAACTACTAAAGACATGTTCACATTAGTTATTAAATTTCCACATTTACAACTTCCCTACCTTAAATATTAAGAGGATATTTTTTCGTTTGAATGAAAAATGGAATATATTTTCACGAAATGTGATAAAATGCTACATATTTTCACGAGCCGGGACGGCGAGTGAAAATATGTGGCATTTTATCATGTTGAATAAATATATTAACATAATAAATATATTATGATCTCGGAAAATAATTTCCAGTCTCGTCATGTCTAGAGAACTTCAGTGGAGTACCTTTAAAGGCAATTTATTGTTTACAAGTATCGCTTATTTATGAAGCTGCAAAATGAAATTAAGAAAAAAAACAACAAAACATTATGTTGTAAGTTTGTTCAGAATTAGAGGTTGACTGGTACAGGGTTTATAAATTTAAAAACATAAAATGAAATGTACTTTTTGTGTCTTTAATTAGCATACAATTAATTAAAATAGATGAAAATGACCTTAAAGGTCGCTTAACGTCAGCAAAATTGGAACATTGAAGCTTCACTTTGATTTATCATGTTCAAGAACTGTGGTAAATGCAGGCGGCCGTCCCAACCCCCTGTCCCTCTTCCCTCCTCCTTCATCGGCTCAAGTAGAATTCAAAATATAACTACGAAATAAGTTAAATATACGTTAAGTTTAATCCATAGATGTGTTTACACGGCATTTTCCATTGAATCTCTAATGTAACATTCCATGAAAAGTTGCGTATGGTCTGAAAATAATGAAAATTAAGGTGCATCCTTAATCCCATGATTGCCCCATTTCTCCACAGATTCTTGTTACCTGTGATAGAAATATAAATATTTCATCAACTTTACATACTGATATAATAAACATGTAAGATAGATCTAGTCTTCGTTTAGAAAAAAAGTAAAGAACGGTTTACGACACTCTCTGGGAGAAAACTCACGTTACGTCACCAGTCTTATCCTTTTTTGATGGAGGAGAACAAGAGATAGCAAGTAAGTCTACGATGGCTGATTTGGTACACTTTGTGGCTCTACCGCCAATCCTTCGATTTGAGCCAAGCGACAATGTGATATCGCGACAACACGCCGCACGACAACGCGCCATTCGGCGTGCATCGTTAGCGACAGGACGACATAACGAAAGTCCAACAACGCGCTGTTTGGGGCTTTGTCATGCTTTCGCTAGCGACAACATGACGCACAAAAGCGTTCCAAAAAAGCCACCATGTAAGTCAGACTGACAACTTACCAAGTTGTGACAACTTGCACAGAACTCAATCAGTTTTAATAACCATTTAAAATCAACAATGCAATCGCATACAAATATTTTTATTACATTTTTTATCTGAACCGAATTCGTTCTTTTTCTCACATATCACATTTCATTATATTCATTTTAAGTTTCAGTCACTGTCTAGATATGTTCACCAATATTTACAAAAGTTTCGTAAAACATACAAGTAAATGTTGATAAGCACAAGTTTTTTCTTTCGTCTAATATTTTGTCTAATTTGTTTTTTAATGTGAAATTTACGAGCGGGCAATTTAACCCGAGTGATCTAAGATCAGATACCGAAGTATTTTTTTTAAAGAAAATAACTCGATCGTTGACCCCCTTTCTTTTGAAACATGATTATTTGTTTGAAACTAAAATTAAAGGAAAGGTAATATGTTGAGACATAAATGTCTCGTCATTTTGATGATCCTGAGATTTCAGACGTTATCTAGAAAGAAAACAAAACACGCAAAGTTGGTACAAAAGAGGTTATTTTTGAACAATTGGATGAAAGCCAGTTGTTTGCAACCTTGCGACGAACTTGTTGTAGATGAAGCATTTCAAAAGTGTCACCAAAGTATATGATTATTTGAAGGTACTTCAAGGTAGGATGATGAAGCTAAGAAAGGCGTTAAATGTGACATAACAACGAAAACTTATGTTAAATTAGCATACTTCGATTCTATGAAAATGATCCTATCTCTAAAGCAATACCAGGAAAGGTGATAGTCTGTCTATTCAGATGATTATGACAAGGTCTTATCTTTGATATATGCCATACTGTTACAAATACTTTTCGCTAAAACTCTAAATATTTATAAAGTTCCAATTAACAATGAGGTGGATGTTTTGAACAAAAATACGATACGAAATATCTTAGTCACGATTGTTTTAGAATAAATGTTTCTTTTCAATTTTACCTAAATTATGAAAAGCAAACATGCATGACTTTAAAATCTATCTAAAATTTCCAAAATTTGATTTCCCAAAAATACTGATTATTACATTAATAGTTTACAATTCACTAACTTGATAGAAATAGAATTAATGAGACAGTTTTAACAGTTTCATTCTAATATTACTTCTTTTGACATACAATAAAAAAAGAAAGAAAAAACTATAAGTATAAAAACATTTTGTAGAATCAACTAATGAATGTATAAAGATAAATCTCTACTCTGCACTTTCATTTGAATAGATTTAACCACAAACATTGACATATGCTCTTTTGTTTACACATATGTTGTAGTGAAATTTTTATTGTATCCATTAATCTTATCATTAAAATTGAACAGGTCAGGGATCTACGCATTATTCCAGATTTTTCTGCAACATTGCTACAGCGTTATCACGTTGAAACCAAAATTTCAAACCGATTTAAATTAAATTTAAATTTAGGAGATGTTTTAATACAACGTTTACTTGAGGTAACCGGAACTCAATATAGTTTCTGAAATCGTAAGTTTGAAAAATCGTCTATCCAAGAATAAAGAAAAACAAAGATTGTTTGTCTGCTGTCATATTCAATTTCACAAGTAAAAAAAGTTGATTATACCTTCCTATGTAAATCAAGCAGACAATGTAAGTGGTTCTGTGTACGGATTAAAACGCCAGGTTTTACAATGTGCTATGGTTAAATTTCGTAAAAATACGAGCAAAATTCTGCGACATTTTGACAGATTTTGTGTTTTGCACAATCGCAAATTGAAATTACATAAAAATTATTTCTTTCTCAAATGTCCTTGCTGATAATTACAAGATTTGCTCTTTATGTAGCCTCAGTAAATAACGGTTACTTTCATATTCTTTACTTGTGCTCTATATACTCATTACCTCCGCATCACTTAATTTTAAGTGTATTGCTCTTTGACTTGTGTCTGATAGCTTATGTTTTAAACCTGATATGTTAATATTTTATGAGTTCTGATTCATATGAAAAAACTTTGCGTTATGTTAAAGCGTGACTATTATACATTCGTTAGTATTCATATAGATACTTTCGGCTCCTGTTTGGATTATTATTTGTCAGATCTTCCTAAAAAAGAACTTTTAAATTAAAAACCTGATAAATTTTACTAATTTGTCTTTTCTTACTGATCGTTTGATAATGCTGTATATGTGTTGAAAGCATATATAAATACAAAGTATGGGCATTTTTTACCTATAATTAGCACCAGGACATAATTGCTGCCTTCACAATCACCTTATTCATAGCTTCTTCAATAGTCATTTAAGTGTATTAATATTGTTGTTTCTTCGCTTTAAATATGTTTAAACCCCTAGTATAAAAGATTTGTCCTGTATTACAAGTAATAAATCAGTAATGTATTTCTATACTTTATTGAAAACAGAAACCAGTAAAAAAGGTTTAATGTTTGCTACATAAATATTTATAATACCCACGTAGAAATAAGTGAAATAAGAAATATAATTGGTCAATACTAAAAAAGAGAGAAATAAAATCCGTAAAGAAAGTTACTGTCCACGGTCCCTAGATCCCACTTAAGTAGATTTCAACATTAAAACATGTTATTTCAACCACCTTTATGTAGCGATGTTGATACATTTGTTTCTGATATTTTGAGAGATAACAATACATTTCCATTTCAAAAATTATATTGCATTGGTCCTGCTATACTTTAAGCATAATGTCATGGTTTATTTCGCTACGGTTAATTAGAAATTGTTGAAATACAGATAGTTTCTTTGTTGGCAATTTTTGTTAATAATAATAATAATAATAATAATAATAATAATAAAAATTATAATAATTATAATGTCTTTATTTAAAAAATGGTATAACACATGAAGATATAACATCATTAAATATCTATTTTTTAAACGTGGCCTACGAACAATATTAAAATATTCAGAAACAACAGCTACAAATGAAACAATAACTTTAACAATGAGTTGATTTACAGCAAGCATAATTTGATTGATTTCACAACACACCTTGTAAATAATAAATATCATTCCATTCATACAGTTATCTTTAAAGCCGCACGCCCCCAGATGAGTCAAAATATCTAAAGAATTTCAATCTTTAAAAAAATGTTTAAAGTTCTTAAGAAAAATAAAAAGAGATTCAATATTTCATTAATTATTTACATGTTATGTGCGATTAATAACGCAATAAGAGGTATTTGTGTATATTTTGAAGTCTTTTTGGTATTTAACGTTGATTCTAAGTGTCATTTTCAATGTGTAAATTACTTTCTTTGTTCACTCCACAATAATTAACTTTTAAATAAATTTTCAAAATTTTCATGATTAGCGTGAATCTGGAGGAATGCTGCTTTAACTGATGATTTAACAGATATATATTATAAATAAATATTAAGCAAGATGCTAGTATGTTTTATATGTCAAACATTTTTTGGAACGAATGTAACAGTATTGAGTTCTTAATTTTGCACCATTGTAACAAGTTGACTTTTATCATAATGTGTACGATGTTTCGGCATAACAGTGTTATCATTGAAAGCTGATTTACTGCGGGGGGAGTCAAACTTTTAATGATATTAGAAGTAGTTCGGTTGTTACTAGTTTTATTATTTCAATAGGATCGCAAAGTCACAAAGACTATTATTAGTCCTTTTCCAATTTCAAGACTCTCTTTACACATCTTGTTATATTGCTGACCTGTGGTAAAGCATGATCTTCTAGTGATTTAGCGTATGGAAGAGGTGTATCGGCTGCTGTAACTCTACTAACAGGTGCCCTAAGGTGGTGAAAAACCGGACCTGTAAAAAATAAAACAAAACATTTAAAATTGAATACAATCTATCTGTAGAATCTTTAATGATTTTACTTTGTTGTCATTTGCATTTACAAGTGTAAAACCCATAACCTATCCGGACTAAAATTTCTTGCATGAATATAATGTACTTCTGTAATGCATAACCTGATTCAAGTAAAGGAAATCAAAACAACATATAAATAGGTAGTTAATGTGTCTTTGCATTTTACGTGTTTAGTATTTTCCTGAAGCAACCATAATATTTATTGAAATAGTTGTATGCCTTGTACATGCATATTGTCGTTAGACAGCATACGTTTAGATGCTTATATTCGTGTTAAAATGCATTTACTAAAACTACATAAATATAATGTTAAATGAGATGGAGCGGTCGGTGCTGATATTGAATGTTATGTATTTTGATTTTGGAAAAGGAGTCACATCAGAAGCTGAAATTTCTAAGGTAACACTTTTCGTATTTATTCTTTTAGTTGCATTTTACGAGAGACAAGTACATACTTTCAACCACTCTTGTGCATATTTCTGATCCTACACCAAACTGAGGCCATCCCCCCTCTACTGTTACAAGATGATTTGTTTTCATCACAGATTTTAAAATAGCTTTTTCGTCCATCGGACGAATTGTTCTCAAATTGATCACCTGAAATATTACAATTATACACCACTGGCTAAAAAGAAGACAAAAGTATCACATACCAATGTTGCATGAACAAAATACGGTTGATCAATTCATAATCTTGAAATTAAATAAAGGGTCTGATCAACAAGAGTTTGATAGAAATGTTTGCTGGTGAGTTAAAAGGTATATCAAACTTCCCGAAAGTAATATGAAAAGCGGCAAAAGACCTCTCAATTGAAATTCATTGTCTTTGAGCAAACTAAATAGAAGTTATCACAACAAATACCCTAGTTCTAAACAGTGTGAATCGTTACACGATTTCTCTAGATAAGACCATGTGAAATCAATGACCCCCAATGGTACCCAAATTTGACCCAAAAATAATTATTTTGACAAACTTGGTACTGACCAACTATAGGCAACGATATACACAAATAGTTATGATCTAGGTCTTGCTATTACACTGGTGAAAGATTTTTTTATTAAATTCTAAATTAGTTTATGTAAATTCAAGTAAAGATCAGGGCAGAGTCAATATTGCCCCCCGGGTTATGATTTAAAAAAACCTGGTAAAGGCTCACACTAGACAATGCTACACACTTATTATCAAAGCTCTAAGTATTTCCGTTTAGGAGCAGATTGTTTTCAAAGCTTGCACTTTTAAAATCAACTTTTATGCTTTTGCAGAGTTTCAGGCAAGGAACATGCCTCAGAAATTTGTATGTAATATGATCCATTAAGACTTAAGGTCATCATACCTCACATTCAACACCAATGCCTGAAAGTTCTTCTGCTGCTTGTAAAGACAGTGCGACACATTTTGAAAATGACACCAGCGTACAATCTTTACCTGTAACAATTATAGATAAAAAAGAACTACATTTTTGTTCAGTACTTTTTTATATTATGGTAACCTTTAACCTGTATGAAGCAAAAAATAATATGCCATTTCTTAATATAAAAATTGTAAGCAATTTCAAAACAGCAGCGTTCAAAATACACAAACAATTCAGAAGTATTCTACATAAATCATACAGTGGACATTGCCGAGGATAGGCGTAGTATGTGACTAAAATTTCCTACCGGTGAGTCTTTACAATGACTTTCATTTTGTTTTACTAGTTGTAAAATAATCGATTTACCTTGTCTTTCAATTTTAGCTTTTCCTATTGGTAGAACAAAATCTGTGTCCATTGCTTCATCAGACATCTCAAAAACCGAATTATATAAACAATTGTTCTCTAAAAATATCACTGAAAGAGAAAATGGACATTACTTTATAATAATACTGACGGAAAAAAGGAAAACAAAAGAATAACATAAAAGAACATTCAAATAATCGTAATAATATCTGTAGGTTACCGATCATTAAATAGAACTTGTTTTTAAGGTGACCAACGACATAAACATTAACCGTTATCAATATACATGCAATAAGGAAAAGAAAAGCACAACATCTTCTCCGACTTCAATCTTCTTAATAATGAGTAATAAGTTACCCGGATTTTGATCTCTGATTGCCGCTTTTAGGAGACCTTTGCAGTCTTCTGAAGAATAAGGGGAGATAACTTTAAGACCAGGACAATGCCCATACCATGAAGCAAAACATTGTGAATGTGATGCAGAACAACCCAAAAGCGCACCGTTTGGTCCTCGGAATACGACAGGGACTGAAAACTTGTAATTTATAAATATTTAGTATTATTTACCCTACGTGTAGAGTATTGATTTTAGTAAATTAGACTACGGATTTGATTTTTCTTCCTTATGTGAATGAATTATTGAATGTCACAAATATTTGTATAAACTTGCTTGAAGTATAAATCGGAGCAATCTATGATTTGTAAAAATGTAAGTTAACAATAAGTATAATAAATAACAGTAAAATAAACTTAATCACATAAACTGTTACTCAGACCTAAACTATATTAACTTAAGCTGATATTGTTTCTAGACTATCGGGATCATTGGCCCAATATTTTTGATTTTGGAGATTGAATGCCTTTAAGTCGGTGCTACAGAGAGAGACAATAGCGAAGTTTCTCTGTTCCTTGCTTCCCATGTATAGACTCAAAACAATCGTGGTTAAAATGTACACCTTTTTCAGCCAACGACTATGTCTATATATAAACGCTAAAGATCTAAAGAACACAACGTGACTTTGGTTATTTTTACATAAAAAATAAGTTTTTTTTGTAGATATTATCAAATTTGAAATAGCGTTAAATCCTGTTCTGATAACATTTCCTTTTAACTCGCGATTGTTCAAACTCAAATTTTGCGATCTAATACCATACATTATTGTAATAAGTATTCGAGACAAATGAAAAAGGACTATTAATGTGATATTTCTAACACAGATAAATTCATAATGACAATGAAATATGCAAAGTCAGTCACGCCCTGTAACACCGCTATTGAGACGGATTCGAACATCACAAGAATTTAAGTCAATGATCGCAAAAGTATAACATATTCATAGAACAAACAAAACACTTACTATCCCTGAAGACAAGTAACATGCTTTAGCTGCCGAGTTGATGATCTGATTTTATAAAAAAAAATGCTTGAAATAAGATATTCATTTAAGAAGCAAATATTTCATATGATTTTTAATTATATATCTTTAGATTAAAGAATTAAATTAGAAATATGACTGAAATAATAACTGAATAAGATATAAATGTATAGTTTTCGTTCCATACAAACAAATTTGATTTGATTGAAATAAATGACTTGATTGTATTTTTACCTGGTCGATTGCCTGCATTGAGAAATTAAAAGACATGAACTCACATACTGGCTTCAAACCAGCCTGGAAAAAAAGAATGAATCAAACATTTCATAAGTTTAGCATTTCAAACAGTTCTTGACACACGAAAATAAATATTTGAATATTTTCCGACTTACTATCATAAAAATAGTTAAATATTCATTTACAATATGTTTAAGTTATACTAATCAAATGTCATTCTTTGGGAAAACATTTGGCTTTAGGATTTTTTAAGATAAATGCACATGAATATTTTGATTTATTATTTATATTTATTTATCATATATTTTCATCATGATTTATGCCAATACACAAATATTGCGTCTAATAATATAATTCACCATACGTGCAATCAATTCTATAAGTGAAAGGTGCTTAACAAGTATACCATGGCAGCACCAATAGCAAGTCCGGTAAAACCCATCTAAAAAGCAAGAAAATGCTTGAGTTGAAATTATGACATTTAGTTTGTACGAGGTATTGTATAGCTCCTAGAGAAATTATGTAAGTTTAAACAGAAAACTCGAGCATTACTACCAAAAACAGGACGACTGTTACAAGATATGTCAACATGAGTTAAAAACATAATATAGATAACATGGAAACCTTATAGGTCGCCCAGTACGAAAATAGAAAATACTGCAGCATCGGTTTCTTTGAGGCATTTTAAAAAATGTAGTAAATTCAAACTACATGTACCATCGACGCTCCCTCGGTAGCACCGGCTCACGTATAGTTCAACATGTTAATATGAAATTGATGCAATTTAGAATTTGTATCATTTAGTGTGCAAACGACAGTCAAAACTGAACCTTTTATATGACACTTTCGTATCCTAATACATGTAATACGAAACGTTGTGATTGGTCTAAAAATAAAAAAAGCTTACCTCTGTTATCGGTGTATCCTTAACCCTGTTATCGCCCCATTTCTTCCATAAATCTTTTGTTACCTTGAATTAAACAATGACCATTTCTTTTACAACATTAATCAACTTTACATATTGATTCGCAAAATACATTTAAAAAATAGATAAGAGTAGTAATAGAAGGCACGTTTCACAGCCTCCCCACGAGGCTGCTATGTGTAACACGCTTCACGTGATAGTATGTGAACAATAGCAACAATACACACATTAAAAGTTATAGAACAAGTTAAATGTTGATGCTGCACAACAAAGACGCCGCCAAATGATGTGAACTGTCACAAGTAATGTACAAAATCAGCCTTGAGAATCGTTCTCTTTCACAGTTGAATATCCGAAGAACTAATCATTTTTTCCATGGTCTTGGTATGTGCTCGTTGTTAAATAATTTAGTTGCATATTTTTTTGAAAAAGTAGAACCTAGTGCATAAATTCACAAAGTAATGCCATGTCTGAAATTCTGAAATGTTTGTCTGTTGCGACAAAGATTGAAAGGTCTGGTCGAAGCAAAGTAAATTGGAAAACAAGTAAAATTGAGATGATTGGTAAATGTACTTAAAATAAATTCAAGACACAGACAGAGGTTGCGCCGAGAATATGTCAATTTATTATATACTTATAAATGAAATATTGAGAAATATTGATGAAATAAAATGCGTATTTTCATTTTCCGTATTTTCACTGTAAAAATTTATTTTTCACTGCAGTGAAACATATTTTCCGTATTTTCACTGGTGTCTTGCCGGACTACTTTCTTTTAAATTCTGCCAGTACACAAAATTCAAGGGAAAGTCTTTCAAATTTTATCGCAAAAAAGTGAAAAATGTATATAATAAACAGAAAATTCAAGTTTTTTCTATAATTACATGATTTATTTTCATCTTGTGGCATGAAAATTACCATATTTCACTCGTGGCTACCGCCACTCATGAAATATTTATTTTCATACCACATGATGAAAATAAATCATGTATTTATAGAAAAACTTGAATATCCTCTATTTATTATATACTTTTAAATGAAATATTGAGAAATATTGATGAAATAAAATGCGTATTTTCATTTTCCGTATTTTCACTGCAAAAATTTATTTTTCACTGCAGTGAAACATATTTTCCGTATTTTCACTGGTGTCTTGCCGGACTACTTTCTTTTAAATTCTGCCAGTACTCAAAATTTAAGTGAAAGTCTTGCAAATTTTAATGTCCTGAAAGAGAAAAATAAATATAATAAACAGAAAATTCAAGTTTTTTCTATAAATACATGATTTATTTTCATCTTGTGGCATGAAAATTACCATATTTCACTCGTGGCTACCGCCACTCATGAAATATTTATTTTCATACCACTCGATGAAAATAAATCATGTATTTATAGAAAAAACTTGAATATCCTCTATGTATTTTTTAATATTGGTGCGGATTGCATAATGTTTTGTGGACGAACTGTTCTGTTATTTTACAAATAGAAAAAATATGTCTGAAATATTAAATAATAGTTATGAATAAGTTGTTAAATATAATTAATTCTTAGTAACATATTGTTTACTTATTTACAAAAGATTAAACTATTTGATTAAACATAAGATGGCATATTTACCTGGAATCTAGGTATAGTACCACTAAATGTAATAAAATCAGACAAAAGAGAGCAATCGTCACAGAATCCTTCAAAATAACCTATTCTAAATATTTGTGATCCATTTTTTAAAAAAACGTACTTTTTTCACTCAGTTGATTTGTTTTAACTTAAATGTTAATCATTTTCATGAATTAGCCCACGTTTTGCCTGTTTTGCAAAATATTATTGCCGTTGCGCCCGTAGCGCCAAAAAAAATCTCCGTTGTGTATTTAAGTCATACCCCTTGTTCCCTGTCCGAATTTGGTTCCCGTCCTGACATAGTTCTTTTTAACGGTTTAGAGAGAACAGCCTCTCTGATAATTGGCATGATTTAGGCTATGTATCTTGCAATTTAATGATTCGTCCTAATTTTGTAAGGAAGTCATATTGATAATAGTTGCCCTGGTTTCCTTCCTTCCGTCAACGAAGACTAAATGCTAGAGCATCATATTAAATTTGGCGACAATTTAAGGCAGAGCCGTACTTCAACAGAGGCGGTGCAAATGAAGTGAGTGACACTGCTTCAGTCGTTACCTCTCTTAACCGTGACCGACTAAAGAGTGGCTCATTTGCACGTTATTTATTAGGAAAATGAAATAAGATGATGATAAAAAGAATATGATATTCAAACATGGCACTATCACTTCAGTTAAACGTTAATTTTAATTCATTAAAGCTCGGTGATCAGAAAAGCTATTTTTTTTTTTAAAAATCTGTAAACATTGTGATTTTGTTGAAACAATAAAAATATACACAAAAGCAAGACAAAATTTTTCCCCATTGCTGAATAGACGAATTCATATCTACTTGACGCCGCGTGCACGCGGCGTCTAATAAAACAGTTGCTTCAACCAATAAGGGTGTCTCATACAAAAGTGTTGTGTGACTGTTCAAGACGACTATTACGCTGTTAAACGGAACAATCTAAGTAATTAGACACACCAGGTAGTTAATAAGATGAAACAAGTTATAAACATGTATACTCGTATAAACCAACATAATAAATCCTTTACCTGGCCTTTTTAAACAGTTATAAATATGTGACTTAGAAATAAGACTTACAATCACACTGTGGCTTTTAGTTTATTAACACATGTCTAAGAGCGCTTTTTATAAAATTTGTGTTCCATTTATCAAGCACTAATTTTCCTCACCTGCTCTAATCCTCCAAATATACCAATATCCTCTCCCAACAGAATCACTTTTGGGTCTCTCTCAAGTTCTTCGTCTAAGGCGGCATTCAAAGCATTTCTAACAGCCATTTTATTCTGTTAGATATTGATAGAATAAGTATTATCTAGAAGAAGTATTATCTAAATAAGTAGATCTATTATCTATAGTATAAAAAATTATCTATAGTATGAAAAGACCTTCAATGATGTCAAAAAGCCCCAGAAACTGAAATTTTAAATTCTTGCATATGTCAATTAAGCATTGCACTGAAAATGTGTGGTGGCTGATTTGATAAACTTTTGTGCGTCGGACTTTCGTCTAGTCGTTGTCGTGTGGTATGTTGTCGCGATGTGACATTGTCGCTAGAATTTGCTATTTGTATATTATATGAATCTTACACCGGCTGCCGGTACAGACCGGAATTTCTTGCATATCAGACAGGATTATCTACCGTTTACACCGGTGCTAAAAAACTTTGCCTTAACACCCCCCACCCCCTCCCTCCATGTAAGACAAAATAGATAAATACAGAATCTCTAAAGAAAGCCCAACACGGCAAAATTGAAAATGTTGCAGGCTCGGTTTGATTGAGCCTGTTCATGGACGGTACTGGAAAGTGCAAGTTACCGTCCACGCCCCCTAGCACCGGCTTCAGCAGAATTCAACATTTAAACATGAAATAGTAAAATTTTGAATTTAGAAACATCCGCAGATGTGTTCACACGGCGGTTATCATGGAACCTTCAATGTGACACTTCCGTGCCATTCCATGAAAAGCGGCGTATGGTCCCCAAGTAATAAAAAGCGTGTGCCCTAAACGAAAAAACAATGGGCGGAACTAAATAAAATGGAATTTTGAAAGGGGATCTGAGGTTATGAAGCCTGCGTATCACAGATAAAACAAAGTCGCGTGCTTTTAATGACGTCATTGCCGCGCGCCTTTTATTAGGATGACGTCATTTTACCGTTATGAATGAAGCTGTAATTTCATACGCTTCTATAAGAAAAACGTGCGTAAATAGAATATCAGTTTTCATAATTTCTGTTCTGGAAATAATTGATATGTAAATTAATATGCAAGAAAATGATTCAAACACTGGCAGTCGGTACAGACGGGACTATCTAGCTCTCGGGTAAACTCGACAGAGCCTCGTTACCGCTGTAAACAGTCACCCTCGAGCTAGATATTCCGGTCTGTACCGGCAGCCAGTGTAAGATTCTTATAATCTAGCTCGAGGGTGACTATTTACGGCTGTAACGAGGCTCTGCCGAGTTTCAGAGAGGTCACTTTTATTTAGCACTATAAAGCATTCACAAAATATTAAGTCTAATTTGTTCGTAAGATAACGTATCATACAGTAGAGAAATTTTTAAAAGTGATGTTTTGGATTTTCAAAGAATGATAGTGGTGTTTTTTAGATACATAAGAGGATACATAAACGAGAGAAATATTTTAAATGTGATGTATGTGATTATGCCATTAATGATGGCGGTACTCTAAAGACACATAATAAAATTCGAACAGGAGAGAAATGTTATGTATACATGTGATGTTTGTGATTATGCATTTACTCAAAGTGGCCGTTTAAAGACACATGGGAATACAAACAGGAGAGAAAAGTGATGTTTGTTCTAAAGAAACATAAGAGAATACATACAATATAATAATATTATAAATATGATGAATGTGATTATGCATGATATCAAAGGTGTATATTTATTTATTAAAACACATCAATGTAAACATATCTACACCTATTCGGTGAGAGAAAGTACCATGTATCACATATGAGTGAAAGAATTATTAATGGTTGAGAGAGAGATGTCATTATTCCTATTTGGTGAGATCATAGCACTATAAAACACATAATGACCGAGATAACTATTATATACTATGGGACTAATCAAGTGTCTATAAATGCCTCACAATCACTGACTTAAGCTGCACAAAATGATCTATAGCTTCAAACATGTTATTAGGCATTCTCAGTAACATATCAGCCATATATGTCCCTACTGGCATTCCATACCACATACATTATCGTAATGGTTGAAAGTGATTTCATTATTTATCCGGGTGAGAGCAAAGTACCATATAGCACATAGACAGTAGAAGTATCATAAATTATCCTAAGGGTTGAGAGAGAAGTCATTATTTTTCCTAATGGGTACATAATAGTTCTCACAATCATTTTGTGTTTTAAAGTGCTTTGCTCTTACCCAGCACTGGGTAACCCGATTGACCCAAGCAGAGCCCTCGTCGATCCAGGCAGAGCCCCAGCATAGCCCAGGACGATCCAGGCAGAGCCTGAGTAGAACCCCAGTGAATTGAAAACGCGCGAAAATGATAACATTGATATATAATATTTATCTAATATAATATCTTTTGTTCCAGAACATGAATTCATGAGAATTTTCTGAAAAATCCGTATGCAAGACTGGATAGAAGGGAAATGGGAAGGGTGCATCATCGTAAATTGTTATGATTCTTTTGAAATGAACCGGACTTTGCCGGGGCTCTACCGGGATCAACCATAGCTCCATCTTCATCCTCCGGGGCTCTGCCGGCATCCTCCGGGGCTCTGCCGGCATTCATAGGAGCTCTGCCAGCATTCACCGGGACTCTACCGTAGCTCTACCGGCTATATCATACCCTGGATCATCTCCGGTTTTTGCCGGCTGAGCTACGGTGCTTCCCCGGTGTAACCCCGGTCGTTCCCAGCAGAGCTAAGGATGAGGCCGGCAAAACTATACTTTTCTGATCATCCCGGACCACCCCGGTGACAATCGGAACGTCCTCGGCTTTTATCTATAATAACCTCGGAAACAATACGGATTGAAAGTAGTTTTACCACGTGATTTCAGATGTAAACAGAAACAGAGATAATGTAAAACGAATGTATATATTTGACATCCAAAAGAAAAGCAATGTCTGTATCGGTACTCTTATGATTGAAAATATGTCTGACAACAATTTGTAATTTAAATATGCCTAATTAGATACAATTTTAAACAAATCCTAAGAAATGCAGCAAGTGACGATGAACTAGTAGACATCTGATGACCAGATATTCTTTTAAACTTTTCAATGAGTAATTGGATTTTACCAGAATTGTATATGTATATCATAGATGAATGGGCGAACAAAAGACATTGTTCATCATGAACTTTGGTCGGCTTGCTAAAAATAAAAATATTAAATGTATTTTCTTTGAAACATACAAAACAGTAGTCAAATTAAACAAAGTCTGCTTTTTATTATAACTGTAACAAATATACAAACAGCATATACAAATAGTAACAAAAGAGACTAATATATATTGTAATATAACAGGCTTTTTTTCTATCAAATTAAGAAAAATGGTTTCTTTTGATGCATTGGACTTCGAAAAAATAGTAGCTATATTTTTAGTCTCAGATAAATACTGAAAGAAGAACACACGCTGGAATGAAAAATTTGGGATGAATTTCTAAAAGACCAAATTCAGGATTTTTTTATACGCGTTAACAAAAATAATGGTATATTTAAAATCATAAATACATTTGCATGGCATATTGATATATTGAAACATTATTTATCAATGATCAACTGTTACATTGTTTGCTTAGGATATAAAAAGACAAACAGAGGTAATCTTAAGGTAAGCAAAGAGGTTACCATATCACCACGGGCTATGTCTTCTGACAAAGTAAGATTAGCCAACTCTCACACAAATAAGGCTTAAAAATGATGGCACATACTGTCTCCCACTTTAAATCATTGAAAAGTATTAAAATAGTCAAAATTAGAGAAATTTCCCCTGTTGTACATTAAAACATCTACCAAATATTGCCCGAGCATTGGGAGTCGTTACCGTCAAAAACTGAAGTTTCAAACTTGACATAAGTTATTACCGTCTCAACGTGTCCTGACAAAGCTGCTGCCAAACTGAGCTGAAGGAGTTCTTCCATAGATCTTAACCAGTATAAGGTAAGGTCCTGTACTCAAACCCCGGCTTTGGTAACTGCATGGTCTGAAAAAATTTGCAACACTAGTACATGTCGAAGGAAATAATAAGAGGCATTAATGCTGTAATTCTGATATCTTAAAATGAAAGATTATAATGTCTTAATTAATCAATGGCTTGATTTTCTGATTCACATAGCAGGGATTAAATATTGTGTGCTTAAAAATGCATGCCTGCATGGAAATAGCAGTTAAGACATTATAAACCTAACATAATTTAACTGCTGTAGCAGCTGCAGCAACGACAACAACAACAATCACATCAACTTTGTTATTTTAAATGAGCCAATTATCCATAAACTACACTGTTTAATGACTAGAAAATCTTTGATGTGTATATATTAGCAATTACATTTTGCAACACAGCAAAACATCGAGTTTCACTACACTGAAAATGCCTATATTTCCATTATGTAAATCACATTTGTCCTGTTCAATTGTCAGTTCTGCTTCATTTAAATACGAGACAATAGTGAGTATTTACATACTGATTACTACAGCATAAATACTTTGCTGAAACATCAGTGCATATGATGTGTGGTCCATATGAGCAATAGGCTACTATGGTGCTTGTCAGAATCCTAAGGCCGGGGCTTCTTTGGGCCCCTAAGACCTCTAGAATGAGCTTGCCAATCACTTTTTTTACCAACGTAACCAGTCTGAAAACACGCACTCCCCAAATTCCTTGCAATGCATGGTTTTTCCATAACTGAAGATGCATTTCTCTAAAAATTATCATTTTCTAAATAAATCTTATAAAAAATAAGCTATAGATTTGGTAAATTGCTAAACACAGGGTGAAAAATAAAACTTATCAATTTATAAACTGCTTTAAACAAATTCTAAATTTCATTATTTAGTTTTAAATTTATTTTTAAAAGTTTTAATTAAATAAAATGTAGTTAATCCTTCCTGCAAAAGCTCTGTTACCTTCTCCCTGCTTACTGACACAGTAGCAGACATCTACATTTGAAGGGAAGATAACAATAACAACATCTGTTCCAATTTAAAATGTCAAAATTTAAAATTTTAAATAAAATTTAAAATTTTCAAACCTGTCAGTTATCCATTTTTCCTGATTTCTATGCAAAAACACAGCAATGATGCAAAATTTCATCCATATCCATCAACCAGTTCCCATTTTTCACATTTCTCCTCTTGGTGTAGGCCTGGTGAATTTTCGTATTCTTTGTTCTATAGTTAATCAGTTACATTTTAGGCTTAATTCTGGATTCCACTGTTCTTGATGAATTATATACTGTCTTCAACTTTAAACATCAACACTATCTAAGTCAAATGAGGCATAAAATTACAATAGGTTAGCCATCTACTTTTTTTCAGAAATCTTCATTCTGTTGAAACACTGTTTAAATTCACCACTTTAAAAACTCCTGACTGCTGGTGGGTGGTACATCTTTAATCCTTCCGCCAACAAATGAGTTCCTAGAGAATACACAAAAACAACTCTTAAAATCATCATATAACACACAAAAACTACACACATGCAATAAATACACTTTAATTATGACCAATCTAACTAGAGATGACTTAAATTGGGCCACTTCAAAATTTTAAAAAAACTACTTTCTAGACTACAACGGGTTGGGTCTAATTCCGTACCGGGTTGAGACCATGAAGCCACTAGACAATATATCTACTTGGACTACTCCACATTAAAATTTAATTTAACTCCTTGAAGATCAGAGAAGGACTTGTTAAATGTTCTGTTTGTTGGATGTCATACCAGTATTTTTTGTCTCTCAATTTTATCATCTTAAAGCACAAAAAATGCTCATCTTTTATAATGTTAACGACACAAAAAAGTAGTGAAAGAGTGTGTTTGTCGGCCGGAAATAGGGGAAAATATATTGATATATGCCCCACTTCGACCCAATGGCTGGAAATTAATCACTTTAGTTCATAAAGCTATGTTTTTGATGTGTTTGGATTGCAAAATTAGTTTGTATCATGATTATAATAGCTACAGGATGCATAGAATGAATGGAATTTTCCAGTACCTCTTATATTTTGTTAAAAGAGTTTGGAACATGTTTCAAGTAATTGTAAAACCAACTAGAAATAAAACATTAATATTCTATATAGTTACATTATTTTTATACTCTTCAATAAAATTGTTTTTAAAACATAATTTTTTATTTTTAAATTACCATGTTGTCGATGAATTAATCCCTTTTCCCTTTAAAACTCAGACCTATTAGTCAACTGAGCCTACAACTTACAATACCATTACTTTTTGCAAATTTATTCTTTTAAACACTGTTTAAATTACACTTAAAAAAGTGGAAATCAACCCTCCGCCAAAAATGAAGCAAAATCACAAAACCAAAATCCTTAAAAATTTTACAAAATAGCAAAAGAAACGTTAAATTTATGTTCAGGGAAAAATTGCCTTCAAATTTTAAAACATTTCTAGAAAATTTTAATTTATTTGAGAAATAATAAAACTGTTGAAACTATAGACTGTCGAAAGTGAAGGCAATATAATATATTTTCTTTCCGGGAAAATCCATCTCTGTATTTTTCTGTTTAACTTATTAATAATTTTTTTTTTAAATTTTTCAATCAAATAGCTGGTATACACATATTAAAGACCTTTAAAAACCTTTTATTTAAATGGTTTTATTTATAAATTTTAATGATAGCCCCAAAATTAAGATTTTCACTTTAAGTTCAAAAAGCATTTTTATAAAGTATTTGATTTAAAATTTTTGCGTTAAATAAAGGGAGGCTAAATTTGAAATTTAATTTTCCTATACCGTCTAAATTTTCTTAAAAGAGTGGAACATTTTTAATTTATTGTTTAAAAAATAGAAATATGTAGGTAAATTTTATATTCTGGAGTTTTAAATTGTTTTTCATAAATTATCATTAATATAAATATAATTATTTGCAAGGTGTATACATTCGTAACTTTTTTATCTTCAATCACAAAACATACAGGATCTTTAAATTGATGAATTTGTTTATATGTTAGCCTATCAAACTGTTTAACTGATATCATGATGAATATTTTTGCTATATATTTTTAATGTATGTATCTGATGAATGAATCAATATCTATTTGATAATTTCAAAAGACACAAATAAAATTAATCAAAATAGAATAAATATCATAAAATATCGAAGTATTCTCAGATTTTAATTATCAGTTAAAGAAGTCTACCTGTGCAAGACGAAAATACGTACATATTTGGTACAAAAATTTCTGGCATACATAGAATGTATTTTCAAAGAATCTTTCATATTTTATAACATCGCATTTTGAGTACCATAGTGAATAGTATTTTTATCACATGATTTATATCAAGATAATTCATGAATTGAATATCATGTGTTTTATGCTAATATTCTATCATTTTTAACAGTCTGAGAAGAGGAAGATGAATGTTAGAACCGAAAAACCTTCACAGAAGACAGACATTTACGCCTATTTCCTTCAGGTTTACCTAAAAATCGTAAGTGACTTTTTTGACGAAAGTGAGCGAAAATCAATTAATAGCGTTTTATTATAATTTAAATTGCAGTTTGTTAGAAACTCATTATATTTACTATCAAAAATAATCATTATGACGGTTTAATCGTCAGATTTTTGTATAATTTCTATACACAAGTTCAGAGATCCTACCTTTCGCTCACATTGAAAAATACAAAAGTGAACTACAATTATCGTATAGCAGCATTTTGTATTCTAATACTTGGAAGAAATCTTCGTATCATAGTGGACATTTGCTGTAGAAAGTACAGTAAATGCGTTACATTTATACATTATGTATAATTATTAATGTAATTATCATAAAGATCATTATGTCCAAGTGTTCAAAGCAAACATATATTTCAAGATCTCTGAGCAGAATAAAGTCACATTATGCTCATCCAAGTGTAGGTGGGCAATGTACATGTTAATTTGAAAATAACATTTTACTTGCATCATTGTGTTAAAATAATATTTCACTAAGAAAAAAAGAAACGAGTGGTATTTAAAAAGTAACTAATAACTGCATTTATGCATTAATTATGAATAAAACGTTTGGAAAAGATCTTGTTATATTTCTCGCTGACTTCAAGGAAGATGTTTCTGATAAAATATCATTTTAGTTTACAAAGAAATTAGGGTTTTATGTGCGAAATCATTAATATATAATGCATTTCTGCATAAATTATTAAAATTGAATGAGAAAATTGCCCTTGCATAACTTAAGTATGATATATGATTATATGTATATTTGTACATTAGATATGTTTCGTGATAAAACGCAAAAATTGTCCACTTCAAAATAAGTTTCGCATACGCCAGACGGTGAGACCTCGGTTTTAAATTAGAACCGTGATCAGGTATGATGTTATTGAAGCAGATGTATCTAAATATTTAATCTTAATTCATTGAGATTTCACAGAAATATTTAGGTAGGATAATTTCATATAAAATATTCATTTCATATCCTCTCATTTGCTAGTCATTTTCATCATCAATATTATACATCAGTCACAATTATAAATGTGAATATTTTGAAATAAATTCATATTTAAACAACGATAAAATGAACGTAATGTCACTTTTATATATCTCTGATAATTTCAAAAGGCTGTTATTAAATGATAACACGAATAACAACGAAAACAATTCATTTATTTAGTCATAATAAAAAGCATTAATATCATGAATATTGTCATTCACTTTCGTCCGAATAAGTCACTTTCGTACTGTTCAATGTGGGCGAAAGTATAAGGTCTCTGAACTGGAACTGGTTTATAGAAATAATAAAAAACATGTATATTAAACTACCATAACGATTGTTTTTTTTAAATATAATTTATTCATTTCTGAAAACATGGGTTTACAAACTGTAATATTAATCTAAAATCAAAATTAAAAGCTATATTTGATAATTTTGGAGTCACTTTCGTATTTTACAATGTGAGCGAAAGTATAAAAGATTTCTGAACTTGTGTATAGAAATTATGCATGCGTCAAACGTTTATTAAAATGGTTCCATTATTACATGGTTGATTCCCGAAAAAGTTGTAACATAGAATGTCTCTGTTAACACAATGAATATTGTACGTAAACAGAATAAAATGTCCCGGAACAAAATATTGTTTGCTATTTTAAGTAGGGGTTTATCCGTTAAGCTATTGTTTTGCGCATGCGCCATTCGCTTTTAAGGCAATTATCCACCATCTTTTGGAAGTATTCTTTTTCTAAAATTCAAATAATTATTTGTGAAGCAGATATATAGCTTTATACATTTAAACACTATAAAAGCCTGACATCACTGGGCTATGCAATTATTTACAAAAGTAAAACAATTAGCACTCCTATTTGTAGGAATGATAACTAGTTTTAGGTGTTCCCAGGTGTATCAGAGTTGATCCTGCTGGTACTGAGGTACTGAGAACATAAAGATTTTTACAGGCAACAGACACTAAGACTGTATCATGAGGATAAAAGTGGTGCAAATAAAAGTATTATCATTGAAAGCTCTCATTCAAATCAGGTAATTAACTAATTCATTCATTCATTAATTATTTTCTTCTGAAGGTCTGATCACCTTATTGGTTTTATTTCTTATGATATCTGTTGAGCTCATTGATACATTTCGGGCTCACATTGTTTCCTAAACTCTTAGTACATTTTTCTCCGGTTTGATTTATTGAAATATTTTTGCTCATCTGGAGGCGTGCTGCTTTAAACAAAATCAACATTCTCTTGTCAATGATGCTTAAGAACTTAATTTAAATAAGAATAACCTTATAATGAAATCTCACCAAGCTTATCCTTAGTATAACTATAGAGGCCATGACTCTTTTCCATCACTCAACATGTTAAAAGAGAAATATATTTTTCTTGACATATTATGTCATTTATCTGTTAAATATTATTCCCCAATAAAAATGACTGCAGGTTTTACCAACCTAATTATATATTGCAAGGAATGTCTGCGGTGATGCTTTACACAGATTCTACAAAAGGAGCAAGACCAGGTTAGAAGTAATTGGAACAACCATACGGCTGACTTTACGATTGAAGGAAACCCTAATTTACTTTAAATTGTATCATCTGTATACGTGTTTCTCAACCTTTTTTGTTAAGCAGAATATAAATAGAATAAAATATCAAGTTGAAAATATCACTTTACCAGCTTTAATATAATAAGTAGTGCATTCATTTGGCGTAATGTACGATTTTTTTAGAGTGTCTTTTTTGCCAACACAAAAATTATACAGTCATGTGCATTCAAAAGAATTGCTACTTTTATGCTTTAACTTTTTTTGAAATTAAATAGATTTATATTATAGTTTTTCTTTGTAATTCTTAAATCAGAATAATATCTAATTTACTCTATTCTCATCCGGTACTGCTGGACTTAGCACTAAAACAGACATTTATTTGATGGGAATGGTCGACTGGACAGAATGAAGTCATTTAATGTAGCTCTCTGGTCCAACCACTTAAGTAACTTAGTTATGTTACTAAATTGTACTGTTCCTGGTAATAGACTTCTGTTGGCAAGTAATTTCTTGTTAAACAAAGGATTTGTATACATTTGAAACAAAATGATACTAGGTCAATGACGGGCATCAACATACTTGCACCTCAACAAAATTGTTGGTATTCATCATTCAGGTAACAAGACAAAACATTATTCTAAACTTAAGTAGTAAATAATGATAAAATACAACATGTGTCTGTTTAATTTTTTCTCTATTTCATCATAAATATCCTTCCGACTCTTCAGATTCGGAAAACATTGAAGCTACAACTTCTAACCACCCAATCTATGAATAAAACGCTGAACAGTTCAAACAGTTAATTTCAAACAATGGCAAAGAAATGCCATCTACATGAAATAAAGCATTGAGTATATAGCAGTAGCTGAAACTTCATTTAAAGGACATATATAATTATATTATCACAAACCGTGCAGGTCATGAATTTATAAAACATTATAAATCACCATTTATATGCTGGGAATTTTGATTATATTTCAACAGCCTTATTGTGTAAAAATACCATAGCAAATTAGCAAACTTATTTTTTTTTATAACAGAAATTTTAAACAAGATATATAATTCAAGAATTTGACTTAAAGTGTAACTTTCATGAGCTGCGTATCGGTCCTATCTTCACATCTGCAATACAAAATATGCAATTGTTTTCGAAGATTTATGAAATAATTAATAAAATACACTCACTCTGACGTGTGTTTACAAAAATAAATCCACCATTAGACCGTATCGCATGGTTTCACCTCGCTTAAAGGAATATCGCACCGCTATACGTTCGAACCCCTGATATTGTCAAGCAATGTATACCTCAGTGCATGAAGTGCTTTGATTTAGAATATAATCTTGACACTACATAGAACTGCACAAATGTCTTTTAACGACTGGGTTCTAAAATTACTTAGTTTTTTATTTATAAAATGTCTATCATAAAAGATAAGAACACAATTATGTGTACAATGTATTCATATGAAAAGAACGCCTCGTGTGAAAATTCCAGTAAAATGTGTTGTTTTTTAAATACATTCCCGCGTTTTGGAAAAAAACATAGCATTTGCACAAAAGTTATACCATTAGATGCGGAATTCATTTTTGAATAAAATGGTATATAATTCAAATTATTTGGAATGTATATAAGACCGTACGTGTGATTATCACGGCACTACTCCCAATCGTGTGATTATAAGATTATAACGCGGCGTGGTAATACAAATAGTAGTATTCTAAAAAAAAGTTTAATCTTAAACGCAGAACTCTTTTTAAAAGAAAAAGATATATCATGTATATATGTGCTTTTATATAGGAATTATCAACACCCCTATTTGTCAATGTTGATATAAACAGATAATGAAAGGAATGGCGAATGTTTCGTGTTTTAGTGCATACGAGATGTTTACCCTTCTTAATGGACACATCAATGCACCAATGCGTATTACTTATAAATTCCTCCGGATATGACACTGATAATTTCGATCTATTTAAAATTATTTCTTTAACATTAAATAATATTTTCCACATGAACAAGTATAAGATAAAATAAAATTATGAATACGTGCGATTATCACGGCTTTACTGTCGCAGGCGGTTTATAAATACATTTTTTCCGGGATCTTGTTTACCGTCATAACACTTAAACATTCAGCTGAAGACACATTTAGACACAAAATTAAAGTCGGAGAATAAAAAAATATACTATACATAATTCAAATATGTTTGATTAAATATAATTTCGTACCATAATAATCAAGGTACTACTGTTATTACTTCGGCGCAATATAATCACACACGTGCACTATTCTAATTTCTATTACAAATTATACATTACGATAATAAAAGTAGCTCTATCTGATTGCACTTTTAATGGTAGCCATTATTTAAAGTATAACTTACGCTTCGATTTATTAAGATAATAGTAGTTATAGTTAAAACGTTTAAGTACCTATAAAATGAATGACTAAGAATTATTTCAATCTAACAATATCCACAATACCTGTTCTTGTAAATTTTTACAGAGTTTTTGTCTAGTTACCTGACTTGTTTTAAAACTACTCGGTGACTCTGTCGGCGTGCTTAAATGTATTGTATTTAATATACCATATAAATTCATGTTAGGCCTTTAAAAATGTCATTTTGCATGATTTCTGTAAATAAAATCAATTTCCACTGTCGCGTTCAATTTCAAATGTCAAAAAATGTGTATTATACCTTTTCATTTTTGAATCCAGTAGAAAAGAAGTTCCGCGTACGAATGCAAACGCCAAGTTTTTCAGAAATTAATGCGTGTTGGTGAAATCCCTTCAAACTACGCCCAAATTTTTGTGACATTCTGACAGAAATCATGTTTTGCAATTCACAATTTTAAATAATGTATTTCTTTCTGATATCTAACATATATCTATGCTGCTAATTACATTTTTACTTCTGTATAATATTCCTTTCCATGAATTCGAAAACCTAGCTAAACGCCGTTTTCCACACAGCTCTGGAAAATTTACCTAAATGGCGTGTAGTAACCACACCTGGGCAGACAGCTGTTCAAGCGTCGACAGCTGTACCAGTTGACGGACGGTAAGTATTCTCTATTTTAACATAACCCAACTGTGTTCGATTAAATCAATGTTATGGATTCATAGTCAACATCCAAAGGAGCATAATAATAAATTTCTGGCCCTGTGCAAACTTTACCTCTAATGAATTTTGACTGAAAAAAAATAAACTTTTCAAACACATCAAATTTTTCCATCATGAACGGTAAAATAATGATAGAAAAATGGAAATATCACATAAAAAGTGTTCTGTTCTTCATTGGATGTAATTCCCCAGAGCTAAACCCGTAACATACCGGAAAACGGTGTTTAGCTATGTTTTCGAAAAGGGCAATAAGTAGTAGAAAAGCCGCTTAACGTCACGTACCGCGCATGCGCGGCCACCATCTTGGATAAGAGTCACTTCCGGTGGCCATATTTGGTTCGCGGCGCGAAAATTATTTGAAAATATGAACGGCAGCCGTCTTGTACTTTAACGAATTTTGATTTTAAGGAATGAGTTCATCCTGTTATAAATAGTTACCAACGATAAGGGTTGTTATACAAAGATCGATCAACGATGACGTCGTTTCTAAAAATAACGACCACTTTCCCGTAATAGCTAACCAATCAGGAGAGACCTTCTTGTACATAAGACGGAGAAACACTAACACTGGTCATAAGAGTTTTGACACTCGACCAAGAATCATGGCTAGCTACAGATGCAAGTTCACTCTCGGTAATCAGAGGTGCAACGACCCAATGTTATTAAAAATAATATGGTATTATTATGGTGTATGTAAATATTATGTATGTACTTTTGATTATGTTTAAAGATGTATTTTGATGGAATTAGTTTCAGTGCATTTAATTTTACCACTCCCCACCCACTTTTATATAATTAAATGCACTCCCGTATATTTTGTGTACATGCATATTTCTATCAATATGATACTGAATATGATTCTGTTGTTACTGTTGAAATGTTTTCTATGTCATTGTTTTTACATTATATAACTTTAATAACTCCTGGGCATTGTATTCACATTCATATTTGTGTAAATATATTTTTCTTGTCAGTGAATTTATTATTTCAAGGACAGATATTTCACTTATTATATGCTTTCTTGTTTAAAATATCATAGATATCAATAGACTTACCTTGGATGCTTGAATTTCCATCACTGTAATTCTTCTAGATGTTTTTCAGATGATGTTATTGATGAAATAATAATAATTTTTCACTTACTTCCGTGTTTTGGCAGCCATTTTGGCGCATCATCTACTTAGAATTGTGACGTCATCGGTGACGTGATTTTTTCGCGAGATATTGTTTTTATCCACGCTGAATTCATTTGGTGAAAGGCTAGCACCCAAAACAGTACTTTAAAATGATTTAAAGTCCATCTAACCTAATATTTGCCAAGATGTCACAACCAGAGGTAATAAAAAGAGTCCAAGTACCTAAATATTGTGTTTAGTTGTTAAAGATTGCCCATCTCCAGTGTTACAAAATATGTACCTTAAGTTTAAGTTTAACTCGGTAGTGTAAACGTGTGAAATGTTCTAAGTACCTAAACTTTAATGAAAACTTTCTAAGTTCCTTAACTTTTAGATTTCTGTGGGTGAATAAGATGTTTATCGTGCGGAAGTGTCCAAGATTACCAATGTAATTATTCATGTGTTAATTTAAGTAAATACCAAGATCCGATTAAATTATCTAAATGTATGCAAGTGTTAAAGTTGCTAAATATCTAGGTTAAACGCGTGTACTGTACATGTTTAAACACTGTGCCTTCCCGGAACTATACTGTATTTACTATATAACGCCTTTAAGTGTTGTTAAATTATCGTAAGTAATGTAAATAAAAGAGTGCCTTGGAGTGTGACTGTATTCCTTGTGTTTCTAAGCGATGTATTTAAACGTGTGATTTGTAAATACGTATATCTGATGAAACAGTGCGTGTGAGATGAACAATTAAATTGGTTAAATATTACGTTGATTAATAAACTCGTTAAACTAAGAGATATAGCTCTATGGAACAGCTCTGTGAATCTAAATGTTTAAGAATGCTAATTATTATACTTAAGTTTACAGTGATATTTACTGACAATAAATATTAAATCTACGTAATACGTGTAATGTTATATCTTGTTAAATGTTAGTTACTTGAATCTTCTTGTCTTTTATATAGACCTATTACTTTATGTGGTTAAACAGTTATTTAAAGTTAATAAAAGTGTTTATACGCCTCAATTGTAATTTAACCCTACCAAAAGCCGGGCCCAGACGAATTCGTGTGGCACTTCTTGTGTAGCAAGCAGGCCAACGTTACACAAGAGGGGCGTCACAGTACGGAATGCCGTTAGGGCCATCGCCTATGAATGTGTTGATCTGAAACGCGATAGTCGATAGTACGATGGTGAAAACGCGAAATCACGAAACTACGATGGTGAAAACGCGAAAGTACGATGATGAAAACGCGATAGTACGATGATGAAAACGCGAAAGTACGATACTACGATGATGAAAACGCGATAAACTATCGTGTTTTCACCATCGTACTGTCGCGTTTTCACCATCGTAGTTTCGTGATTTCGCGTTTTCATCATCGTACTGTCGAGTATCGCGTTTCAGATCAAACCATTCATAGGCGATGGCCCTAACGGCATTCCGGAATGCCGTTAGGGCCATCGCCTATGAATGTGTTAATCTGAAACTCGAAAGTCGATAGTACGATGGTGAAAACACGAAATCACGAAACTACGATGGTGAAAACGCGATAGTACGATGATGAAAACGCGATAGTACGATGATGAAAACGCGATAGTACGATGATGAAAACACGACGGTACGATGGTGAAAACGCGAAAGTACGATGATGAAAACACGACAGTACGATGATGAAAACGCGATAGTACGATGGTGAAAACGCGAAAGCACGATGATGAAAACACGACAGTACGATGATGAAAACGCGAAATCACGAAACTACGATGGTGAAAACGCGACAATACGATGGTGAAAACACGATAGTTTATCGCGTTTTCATCATCGAAGTATCGTACTGTCGCGTTTTCATCATCGTACTTTCGCGTTTTCATCATCGTACTTTCGCGTTTTCACCATCGTAGTTTCGTGATTTCGCGTTTTCACCATCGAACTATCGACTATCGCGTTTCAGAAAAACACATTCATAGGCAATGGCCCTAACGGCATTCCGTATCACAGAGGTATGTGCAAGTCAATGAATGGAAAGGCGATCTTAGAGTCGCTATTAGAGAATGACAGGATGACAAATCGACAAAAAAAGGGTATCAGTTTAACGTTAATGTGATGGAAAAACCTTGTAGATCAGTTAAAATATGATAAACAAAATCACAAGAAAGGGCGGCGTTCAATGAACATGTTGACAGGGCTTTAGAAAACAAACAAAGTTATTGGCCCCATGTGGAGGAAATGTCTACTGTAACGTCACCGATAACAGCGTCTATATAGACAAACGACAGAACTGGAAACCAGAAAATGACGTTGTTCCAACCAAAAAAGGAATATGTTTGAGACCGAAGGAGTATTCCCGTTTAAAGGAGCTGGTACCAGAAATTGGGAGAGTGTTACCCAAATTAGACGTAGTGGTGCCTTGTTACCTATAAAGCTGTCTTATGAGCCAGCTGGGAGCCCTACAGTGCCAAGAATGCAACCCCAACTATTGCGGAAACTGATAAAATTTCCTGACTATAAATAACAATGACAATAGTTCTATAAATAGATCGTTAACGTAATTCTAAAAATAACGTTCAAACAGAATCGAACCGGGCGTATATAAATGAATACTTTATGAAGATTTGGCCTACACAAAATGAACGTCACTGACTGAGCACCCCTCAACGGAAGTATGGAATATTACAAAAATAGACTCAAGACGTTTGACTCCTATCTGAAACAAATGTTACCGGATAAATACGAACTAGCAAGTGCCAGATTGTATTACAGCGGAAAATCAGACATATGCGAGTGTTTCAGATGTCATGTTAAATTGAGCGCCTATGTAAGATCAGACAACGCTTTGAGAGAACATTACAAGTGGTCGCCTAATTAAGAACATATTACAAAAGTAGGCGCTCCTCAACTCAATACAAACCGACCCCAATAGGTGGATTTGGCGCATTTGTATCAACAACTAGGTCAACACCTTGCGGGTTTGGGAGATTCAGTTCATCTACGACTGGAGCAAATTTATTTGTCAATAATAACGCTAACACCACTAACCAGACACATTGAATATGTTAACACTTGTCTGTATTGTTTGGATATGGCTGAAACACTATCAAGTGAGACGAAAATATCGCGAAGCTACAGAGCATTTAATCGACATTTTGGCACGCTGTATAGAAGAAACCAGAACACATACTATATACTCCACTGCATTGTAATATGATTTGGATAAATTTGTTAAAAATTTGTAAGAAAGTGTTGTTTTTTATTTGTTGTCAGAAAACATGTCTAACTGGAAGCAATATTTGTCTTCTTTGTATTTTTACACTTCCAACCCAGCCAGCTATTCTGGTGTAGAAAAATTGTATCACGCGGTTATGTCAGACGAACAATATAAAATGGGGAGGCATAAAATCCGAAAATGGCTTCAAAGGAGGCTTGTTCCCTGACTAGAAGAGCCAGAAGGAAATTTCCTCGATCACGTGTTACTGTAGAAGGGATAGATAGCCAATGGAATATAGACTTGATGGATATGGTTGACTTGGCCAAACACAATGGCGGTTAAAAAAACGTTTTAGTGGCAATAGATATTTTTTCTCGCTTTGCCTATTGTGAACCTATCAAAACAATGAAAGGGGGTGATGTTGAAACTGCACAAGAGCGTATTTTATCCGGTTCTAGAAAACCAAATGCCGTGAAAACAGGCCGAGGCATAGAGTTTAGAGGCTAACAAGTATCATCAGCACATGGACATTTCTCATTATTACGCTTAAAATACGCAGGCAAGACAAGACAATAAAGCATAAACTGTTTACATATATGATTAAAAACAGAACCAAACGTTAGGTTGACGCGCTACGAAATATTGTACTTCCATGTAACTCAACTATACATAGAAGTCTTGGTAATAAACCAATAAACATTACTTAAGAGCCAGGAGAAAGCAGAATTCAGCAGTCCTTAATAAGGACCAAAGGCAAGTCAACAAAACACAAGATCTGACGCTACAGGTTTAAAGTAGCTCAGACAGTACGAGTATCGCACGTTAAAAGCGTGTTTGACACAGAGTACTCTCAGAAGTGTACTGGCGAAATATTCAAAATCAAAAGCCGTTTCAAGAGACAGTGTAAGTGTATATACTTTAATAGACTGGGCCGATAAAGACGAAATTAATGGTACGTTTTACGAACCATAATTGCAGGCAGTCATTATGGACCAAAATACGGAATACCACGTATTATTAAAAAAGGTCGCGAAACAAACAAAATGAAGTACTTGTACGTTGCAAAATTTGGCCGAAGAAATTTGAAAGCTGGATCCCAGAAAAGGACCTGAAATAGTTCTCTTAAGTCATGTGATTTGTATATAAAGCCGATATTCACCGCCAAGGAATTGTCATATTGATTATATTGAGATTCGAGACTTCGCACATTCGGCGGGGGAAGGCCATGTTAACATGGCTCTTGTTATCAACGTCATGTGCAGCGCTAATTTGTGCTGTTTCATTGACTTGAGGCATTTATGCTTCCATATAGATTACGCTCGTTATGATCCAAAAACTTTTCTCGGATTGATTTGGGACACAAAACCATTGGCAGAAATTGCTTATTTTTTTCCCAATGGTGTTATCAGTTGTAACGGTAATTAAAGCATCCAGTATTGCAGAGGGACATCAGAGACTACGTAAATACGCAAGACGTATACAGGAACTCGGATTTACAGTGCGGTTAAAAGAGATCGAATTATTAACAATATCAGCTAATCACACCCTAAGTACAGCGTTAGATTTACAGTTGTTGGCGTAAGAAAGGGATGTCATATATAAGCCCGTTTCCCTTTCTAAAGTTTTATTTTATGATCACATCCGTGTTATTTGTGCCGTGTGGCGGCTGTAAAAAGTCCCCCCGTACATTTAATCAATGATGTTATATTTTCGATCCTTGAAGATCGTTCAGCACGACATTATTGTTGTTCTTGTGGTATTTTTAGTTTCAACTTTTCGGCATTTTATGTATGGGTGGTTCCAATATTCCTACTTGAATAATGTTGAATCACCCTTAGGATATGTTGCCTGCTTTTTAAATTTGTCTTTTGACGTCTTATCTGTGATACGCAGGCTTCATAACCTCTGATCCCCTTTCAAAATTCCATTTTATTTAGTTCTGCCCATTGTTTTTTCGTTTAGGGCACACGCTTTTTATTACTTGGGGACCATACGCCGCTTTTCATGGAATGGCACGGAAGTGTCACATTGAAGGTTCCATGATAACCGCCGTATGAACACATCTGCGGATGTTTCAAAATTCAAGATTTTACTATTTCACGTTTAAATGTTGAATTCTGCTTAAGCCGGTGCTAGGGGGCGTGAACGGTAGTTTGCACTTTACAGTTCCGTCCATGAACAGGCTCAATCAAACCGAGCCTGCAACATTTTCAATTTTGCCGTGTTGGGCTTTCTTTAGGGATTCTGTATTTATCTATTTTATTAAGTGGGTAGGAGTCCATTGATGTTGTTTTCACAGCGGCAAAGTGGTAAAAACTGGTATGAAAAACCTGTCACAAAAAGATGACTAAGCTAACCCTGTTCTCATCGAACTGGAACTCTACACACGTAAGAAAGAGTGAGCGATAAGAGAAATCAAACATGAACCAGTCACAAGTGTACCGGAAAGTTGGAAACTCAACTTTCTTCTTCAGTTAAAAGATGCCGCTGTTGCTGTCAGAAAAAATATCACTTTTTTGACAGGGAGTCAAATGAATGCAATAGTGCAAGTGGCCGAGAGATTGATGAGTGGAACCATTAATCCCCCGCGAAGAGATGTTCAGTTGCTTGAAAGAAGACGACATTTGCTACGGTCCCTAGCTTCTGAAAACGTTTTACTAACTAGAAAGAAATCGTTGTTAAGCCCGCCGTATCTTTTTGACACTATTATGGACGAAATCCGGGCTACTAGAGAAGCGTTAGAAGAACGTAGTTATATATATTTAAGGAAACAAACAAATAGGTCCGACTTTTACCTTTATCTGAGCAGTAGCGATTCTCTGGACAAAAGGTCAGAACAATAACTCGGCAGACTTTTATATTAAGTTTCCTAAATCGTACACTTTGATGGACATTGGACTTGCGCTGTGACAGAAATAACTCTTACCTGTGACTTTAGGCCAAGAAGTAAAATGTTACATTTATGCAGCGACCTGGTACAACAAACGTACGTAAGAAACACGTAAGTTCCGGTACATAGAAATATTGAAGTAGGTTCGAGATACAAGAAACTTAAATCTGTATAATATAACCATCCGGTATACGTACCAGTAACTTTGAATCATTTCAATTTGTTATATTTGTGTTTGAGAGACGAAGATTTAAACATAGTGAGTTCAAATCCAATGACCTTCATTGTGTTTTACATTTGAAACAAGAGCTGTCGGTAGAACAGCAACGCTCGACAATTCTTAGTGCTTGATAATGTAAAATGTTCTAAGCAAACAAAAAGGTATTTTTTCTTTAAATCCATATTACAGCTATAGGCCTTGGAGAGAGTCTTATTATGCTCTCAAAGAATACAAATGTAGTATAAAATTTCAACTTGTTTCAAAGCCATATGTCAATGGACTTTGAAAATATTTGAGGTATTACAAAAACTTTAACGTAAATTCTTAGTCGAAAAATGGGCATAATTCTGTCAAAATGCTTGATACAGTTACCTCCTCCTGTCTACACGTTAGGGTCATGATGGTGAACAAGTGTGCAAAGTTTTAAAAACACATGTCAATGGACTTTCAAAATAATTGAGGTATTACAAAAACTTTAACGTAAATTCTAAGTAAAAAAGGGGCATAATTCTGTCAAAATGTTTGATACAGTTACCTCCTCCTGTCTACACGTTGGGGTCACGATGGTGTACAAGTGTGCAAAGTTTCAAAGCCACATCTCAATGGACTTTGAAAATATTTGAGCTATTACAAAAACTTTATCGTAAATTCTAAGTTGAAAAAGGGGCATAATTCTGTCAAAATGTTTGATACAGTTACCTCCTCCTGTCTACACGTTGGGGTCATGATGGTGAACAAGTGTGCAAAGTTTCAAAGCCATATGTCAATGGAAAATCTTTGAGGTATTAAACTTTCACATTAGTGGTTACGCTGACGCCGACGCGGACGCCGACGCTCGGGTGACTACAATAGCTCTACTTATTCTTATCAAATAGTCGAGCTAAAAAGGATGGGCTCTATACAAGTTCACGACAATAAACAACAGAAATGGGTACCCTATACACCTGACCCTGAGAAATGGTATCAACATTTTAAGGACTTGAGGGATGGATACGTTTAATCCGATCATAAAGGCCGTTACATCTTAGGTAGCGGAAACCAGTGATAGAAATAGCCAAGTCAGAGGACAATCGTAAGAAGGTTGAAGAGGGCGAAAAACCTATGAAGGCGCCTCAAAAGCTTAGGAAGGCACCGATACCAGCCTACAAACCATCTAAACGAAAGAGACCAAATCTAGAATTTCAATTCTAAACATGGAAGATTTTCATCAGGAAGAGCTGTCTTTGTAAGTTACACGCCCTGAATACACGTTATTACAATCGAGAGAATGGATAACTTACCGTTCAAATAAACAAGTGACAAATCGATTCGCTCTCGAATTTAATATACCTGGTCATACATTGGCGTACTTGGATTTCAAAAGAAGCGTGCTCAACTTAAGGTGACAACGGAGTCAATTATCACTGAAAATACCTAAAATGAGATTTTTTGCTAAGTAGATTAATCAACCTTTTCTGAACACATTCGTGATTTAATTTTGGAAGCAGTTAGTCCAAAAAATGTGTTTTTAAACGATTTAAAACGGTACCTATACTATTTGTATCTGCTATTCGCGTAACCTGTCGATTATCGATAACGCTCCGCCCCCTGTTGAGGCATCAATGAGGGAAATCGGTAGTTCCATATATCCGTGAATTACAGGTCCATACTGGTCCATATACTTCTCGTAATACATGTATCGTTCATCTACCGTACATCTTTTTTATGAATATCTCAACATTTAGCCTTTTTTATAAATTAAGAAATTGTCGGCCAATGTACGTAACATAATGTATGAAACATAAATAATTAAGCATAGCGGCAAATCGCACGACCACGGGGTTGATTAAAAATGTAGTTGCTAAAATATCCATAATGTGTGAAAATAATTTGTCTGTCCCGTTAATCTGATATATATAACATTGAGTTGATAGACTTTTGTACGGATTCAAGGGCTACTTTACATTCAACCTCGTTTTCTAACAATGTCAAGTAAAACAACAACAGACGACATTTTTTATGTGAACGCTTATATGACTTGTGGTAAGGTGTCCCTGACAAATTTCTAAACCATTTTAGATTGTCTAAGGATGATTATTTCTCTATGAATAAAAAAAAATATTAAAAATATATTCTCAGTGAAAATAAATTGTTCGCCAGTAAATCCGACACAGTACTAATAAATCTGGGGACAAAAGTATGAAATTTATTGTCTATCCGGTAGAAAACTGGATCTCTATGCCGTGCATAGATGATATACATGACAATAGAAGTCAAGAAGGCCACATCATAATGATCGAGTAATGCCTTTTTAGTTCTATTAAAATATGTAAAGCATTATCAATTGGTGGAAAAAAATATATACTATCCCGTTCTTATTTGTACATCTACCATGGACTTTAAAAGACTGTCAGAAGCTCAGTTTTTGTTATTTTATTTTATATTTTAACGGAATTTCATACACGAATACACAGGCAGAGTGACACTGGTAATAATACAATAATAATGCTGATGATAATAATAATAAACTTCAAATAGGAAACAATTAAATACCCCGCTAGCGGTGCGCAAATGCGTTCCATTTGCCCCCACTGAGTGCCTCAAATTTTACCGATAGTCACGTGACATGTGCGACAGATACCAGACGAACAGTAAATCACGTTAAGAATTGAAGAAATTTCGGCTATAAACTGATATTAATCAGCAGCTTTTTAATTGGTCAGATGTCACTGGGTCATAAAATGTTGTTAGAGTATGTTACCGCAACTTGTGACCCTCTCTGGTTGCGATATTTGTGTATTATGCAATTATTTAGCGTGAAACGTAGGGGTCCGAGAGAAGAACAGCCGATTTATGACACTTCGTTTGATGCGGGTCGGACTAACTTTGAATCGGCATAACTTTTTTAATAATCAAGCAATTAACATGCGGTTTAAAGCACATGAAAGGAAATTCATTTACGGAGGGAACCGTGTCAGGGATTTTTGTTTGCTCAATCAGCGACTTTAATTATCTTTAATTACGTAATATGTATGGTGAAAAAAGTCGCATATTTTGTTTGACGTTACGTAATATTTTTTTGAGAAAAGATATAAAAAAATTGAGACACAGTTCCCCAGATAATATAAGTATGGTTTATTTTCCAAAAGTTTGATGACAAAAAAATAAAAAAATGACTTTGATATGACGATTTAAAATTTAAGGATTTTATTCAAAATCAATCATTTAAAAAGGCATTTTTTTTTCAAATATGTAATTTTTTATGATGATCAACGACATTTAATGCACGAAGATAAAATGAATAACAATTATTACTAAAATAACTTGGTTTAAATGACATTTATGTGAGTACCACGGAAAGTGTCTGTTGTCACCTTAAACTTACACATTTTTGACGAGGACGATAGTGCAGTAGAACCGAGCGAAGTAGTTGGACCAATCAATTTACCATTACATACCATATTCGGTCAGGCCGATGTATCTCTTCAACAAACACCTTTATCTCACACGGCAATCTATTATCTCTACAAAGTGTTTATCGACACCATATTACAGTCCAACGAATATACACAGACTAACCTACTGACCAGCCAACTCTACTTGAAAGGACGGAGACGTTGGTGACAATGAAGGTAAATCATGAGTAATACCGGACTACATATGAGATACACGCTTACTAAACGTAGCAAAATTGTAGAAATGGAAGGACCATTACACATTGATTTGTTTTAACAGTCCATGCTACTCATTAACAGATCTCTATCAATATAAACTCCATCCATCCCGGGACCCATTTAGACTTATCACAGATACCGTCAGTCCCGATTATAGAGTGAAAATAGTCGACGCTTATTTCAAACTATGCATTCCCCAGCGGCTCGTTAGTAGCTTACTTATAGCGCACGAAAAACTTATTCAAGACTCACCAGCCGTATACCCTTATTTACACACAGAGATCAAAACGACAGCCATTGCAACGGGTCAATTCAATTACAGCGCGGTAAATATCTTACAAGGATAAGTGCCCAGTAAACTGATTGTAGGTCTAGTCCCCAGACCAGCATTTAAAGGCGATTACTCGAAAAATCCATTCAACTTTAATCTTACAACTGTAGTTTGACTTTATGTGGATGGACAGTCTTTTGCCTTGCCAGCTGATGCAACTTAATTATACGGCGGGTCAGTATGTGGACTGTTACAGAACATTATCTCTCTACAGAAGCAATTTGATCATATCAAAACAAGATTATAAGAAAGGGTTCTGCTTATATGTCCTAGATATTAACCTCCGCTATTCAGCACGAGAAGGAAGGGTCATAATGTCAGCTGAAACTTAAATTTTCGGAGGCTTTACTGGAGAGTGTCACACTGATTATGTACGCCACCTTTCCAGAAGTACTCAATATGACAAAGCCAGGACTGTTTACGTGAAATGAATAATTTAGAACTGGAACGTTTACTCGAAGAGTACCCGGTCCGAGTGAGAGCTGCTGATCAAATCCGTAAACAAAAAGGAAAATTAGTAATCGCCAATACAGACACGAGCAATGGACCAGGAAAACATTGGGTTTTCTTTTACTTTCGGAGACATGAACCGTTCGAGTTTTTTTATTCTCTCGGACAAAAACCGATTGATTTCAGTGTAGGCTTTGAAACCTTATTGACAAACAAGTTTTGGATGGTGTGTGAACCTATTCAGGTCACTAAATCAAACACCTGTGGACTGTATTGTGTATAATATATCATGGCCAGATGTACAGGAAGGACTATGAAAATCTGGAAACAAAGTGATCCCTCGGAAGCATTAATCACAACAAAATAACAGGAGAATGGAAGACTCGGTTTGATTTAGTCTGTACATGAGGGAAAATGAATACGTGCAACATCCTCACGTCCCCTAGTACCGGCTTAAGCGGTACTCAATTCTCAACACTCAATAGTGCAAGATATAGTCTAACCTTTTAATGTGAATGATAGACAATGGAATGATATAATCATATGTTGATATAAATAAAAACAAACTTTGAAATGTATGTTTGTATTTATTCATTTTGTATATAGCAAGAAAACAAAAAAAAAACATTGTCTTTGTTCTTTTTAATGATATCCAGTCTATTTTAGTCTTTTGAGATTTTTCCGCCTTTTTACTTGCTTTTTCCATTATCCGGAAGGTGGTAATGACATTTGTAGGCTCATCTTCCGTTACTTCTGCAAACCCTTTGGTTTTCGACTGCAACATGCGTTGAATTTTCCGTAAGGCACCAAAATAAACTTTTCTATTATGCCAATACCGATTCCAAATACCCGAAAGCGATTTGCACCAAGGTGTAGACCACTCAAGGGTTAAGCCCGTTGTCTTTTTTTCGTCCGAAACAGATTGACCTTTTTGGGAGCAGATGAATAAAAACCCTTTGACTTTTAATTTTCTCAAAAAGGCGTTTTTTAAAAGGCGAAAAACTTTTATGGGGAAATTTTAGTAAGAGTTTTTCAATTGCGGGAGTAATTTTATTTTAAAAAAAATTTCCCTTTCCCCCTTTTGTGTCGTTTTTTTAAATTTTTAAAAAAAAAAAAAAATTTTAAAAAAGGGTTTTGCGGCCCCCAATTGGTTATTTTTCTTAAAAATTTTTTCCCCCCAACTCTTTTTTTTAAGTTTTTTTAAAACCATTTAAGGGAAAAATTTTTTTTTTTTTTCCCATTTTTGCTATCCCTAAAATGATGCCCCTTTTTTACCTGCCTGAAAAAAGTGCCTTTTATAAAAAGAATTTTTTTTACTTTTAGCGATGGGCCCCGGGGAAATTTTTAAAACCAAATTTGGGCCTCAAAAAAATTTAGGGTTTTTTTTAAATCTACTGATCTTTCTATTTAATATTAAAACTAGGGCTTATTCTTTCTTAATCTTTTCCCAGACAAAAATTTTTAATGAAGTTCATTTTTCCCCATCCCCTTTGCCCTAAAACATTTTTTTTTAGCTTAATTTTATACTGTCCTTTTGAAGCTCCCTACAAATAAACTAATTCCCTTCATTTTATCTTTAAAAAAAGGGTTTTAACGGGGTGCTGTAGAGCAATTTTTGGGCCCCAATTCTAAAAAATAAAAATTTTCCCAAAAAAAAAAGGGGCTATAACTTATTTCAAAAAATTTTTTTTTTTTTAGGGGGCCTTTTAAAAAGGTGATTTTCCCAAAATATGAACCCTAAAACTTTGTATCAATTTTAAAGGGGAACATTTAAAAAATTTTTTCCAAAGTTTAAAAACGTTCCCATTTTAAATTTTTTAAAACAAAAATTTTCAAATTTTAAAAAAAAAAAAAATTCCCCAAATAAAAAAAAATTTAATCTGAATTTTTTAAAAGGTATCTAAACCCCAACTGAAAAAATCTCGTGCCAAAGCTTATTTACTCATAACCAAACATAGTGTCTCTTTTCCCAAAGGGATTTAAACCTTTCCTCGAAAAAAAAGGGGAAATAGAAAAATTTCGGGGGCCCCACTATTTTTGTATCCCCGTTAAAAAGGATTTAAAAAAACCCACCCTTTTGGCCACAAATTAGAAACTCGGGGCCAGGACTTTAGTTTTTCTCTTTTCCCACGCCTTTGCTTCCCCCCTTTGGTTACGACTTGGGTAACTGGTGGCCAGGGGATTTAGTAACTGGGTTACACACATAGTTTTCTCCGGGATACGAGAAAAATAAAACACACAAAATTGTCCTCTTTGTGAAACCGTACGTTCCCACACAAATTTTTACTAAATGCCTACGACAAAATTTTAAATAACAAAATAATAATCGGGGCAAACTTAGAAATTCCGGCCCCGACTAAGTAACTCGGGGCCCAAAAACAAAGTTTTCTCGGGCGCAGAGAAAAAATTTTAAAAAAAAATAAATTCCCCTTTTTGTGCCCCCAAATTGGGGGGCTGACATGCAAGTCGAAGTTTTTTGAAAAAATCAAAGAAAACGATGCGCCCGGGCGAAAAGTGCGGGGTTTTTTTAAATTTCGGCCAAGCTTTGGTGAAAAAAATGTAATAATGCCCTTTTATAACAAATTCTAAAAATTTTTGGCCCCAAAAAAAAAAACCTCTTATAAAAATTTTTTCTACAATTTTTTAAAACGTGTGCCGTACCGTATGTCCCTTTAAAAGTAAAATTTTTGAATTTAAAGAATTTAAGATATAAAATCCCGCAAAAACGTGACTTTTAAAGCGGTACTTCTATTTACTTAAATATTCATATCGCTTTCATAACAATAAATTTCTATATTTATGTTTCAAACATTCAATATTTCATAGATACTTTAGTACACATTTCGTACAGTAAGAAAATGTTTATGTGTGGGTTTATTGTCCTTTGTAAAAGTTTGATAATGAATATTTTAATTTCCGTAAGTATCCATAAACGCTATCATTCATAACTTGTTGAAATGACCATTCATTCGTTTTATATAAAACGGTGGCAACGAGATGACATTTGTGCGTTATTAATTTATCTGGTGGGCATGAGATAGTATACTATGCCGTGGCCACGATTTACTAAGTCGTTGCCACGAGATAATTAAGTGGTGCGCACGAAATACTATGTTGTGGCCGCAAAATAATAAAGTTGTGCGCACGAGATATTATGTCGTGACCACAAGTTACTAAGTCATGGGAACAAGATGATTAAATTGTGCGCACGAAATAATTAACCAATCAGATTACAACTTATAATTATATATGATTTTTTTAAACTGGTTAAAGTTTAATATCCAACATTAATATTTGAAAATACTGAATATATTCACTTTAAATTTGATACATATCTTTAGGATCATTTTAGAAGGTCACTTTCTTAGGCTGATGAATCAGACATTAATATTTGCCAAGGCAATAGCCCTTTGTGGTCAGTATGTACGTAAGGACGGCCCTTTAACCTTGTTTATACGATATCTTGAGAAGGAATAAGCCATGGTTTATTTTAATTGGTAGGGACATTGTCACTGGCCAGTAGATAACCTATATAGATGTTTGTGGTCAAGGTAACCATAATACTTCATGTCAAATCCTTGTCTGATGAATGATTGAGAGGGAATAAGATCATTTCACCTGATCAGTAGATAACACTTAATAATTTTGAGGTCATTGGGTTAATAATCAGGATCACAATGACCCTAAATATTAAATAATTCTCCAATCAATTACTTGTGTATATGACACTATGACAGGCAGGTGAAGTAGGGACAAGTGAGTCACTAAGTCACTGGTTGCTATGGAAGTCACTGGTTGCTATGGAAAGTCATTTGTTGCTATGGTATGCCAATGGTTGCTATGGTTATCACTATTTGCTATTGAATATAAATTGTTTATATGTAAGTCAACGGTTGCTAAGGTCAATGATTGCAATATTGATCACTACCTGCTATGAAAAGTCAATTTTTGTCATGGAACGGAACTTATTGCTCTTGAAAGTCACTGGTTGGTAAAGAGGTATATGGTTGCCATAGAAAGTCAATGGTTGCTATGGGGCCTCCGTGGCCGAGTGGTTAAGGTCGCTGACGAGATCACAGGTCCCTCACCGCTGTAGGTTCGATCATCACTGGGGTCGAAATCTTTCATGTGAGGAAAGCCATCCCAGCTGGCTAACGGAAGGTCGGTGATTCTACCCAGGTGCCCGCTCGTCCTGAAATAATGCCCGGAGGGGCACCTAGGGTCTTCCTCCACCAATAAAGCTGGAAAAAAATCAACGAAAAAATCTCAGCGGGACGCTCTAGGATGGCCCGACTAGAGTGTACGGTCGCCCATATGGGCTTTCCGGCGGCGACCTTAAATAAACGCATTCAAAAAAAAAATGGTTGCTATGTTAATCAATGGTTGCTATGTTAGTCACTTGCTGCTATGAGAGTCAATGGTTTGTGTGGAAAGTCACTGGTTGCCATGGAAGTCACTGGTTGTTATGGAAATGCATGATTGCTATTGAAAGTCAATAGTTGCTATGGGAGTCAATGGTTAATATGGAAATCACTGGTTGCTATGAGAAGTCACATATAAGGAAAATCTATGTTCTTTCTTGTCAAGAAACTTCTTTCTTGTCAAGAAACTAAGCTTTGGCTCTTGTAGTTTTAGAGGAGATTTTTTTCCCAAGTTTTTACTATATATATACATAAGGAAAATCTATGTTCCCTCGAGGCAGGGCAAATTTTGACCCAAGGGCTATAGTTTGAACAATTTTCATAGAGGTCCACCAGACAATGTTTCATATTAAATATCTAAGCTTAAGCCTCTATAGTATAGTAGAATATTTTTGTTTGTTTTTACTATATATACATATAAAGAAAATCAATGACCCCCCTGGGGCTGGGCCAATTTTGACCAAAGGACTTTAAACAGAACAAACATAGAAGAGGTCTACTAGATAATGTTTCATGTAAAAAAATACTTAAGCTCTTGTAGTTTTGGGGTGCAATTTTTTTCAATGTTTTTACTTTGTTATATCTATGCTCCCGGCAAATTTTGACCCAAGAGCTATAATTTGAACATTTTCTGTAGAGGTCCACCAGACATGTTTCACACCAAATATCTAAGCTAAAGCCTTTTTAGTATAAAAGAAGAAGTTGTTTTTTTTTCACTATATACATATAAGAATCAATGAACCTTGGGCGGGTCGATTTGGACCCAAAAGCTATAATTTGAATAATGTTTATAGAAGTTCACTAGACAATGTTTCATGCTAAATAAAGAAGATATTTTTAAGTTCACTATAATAATCTATGTAACAAACAAACATACATATACACACACAGGTGAATTGCTATATGCCACCTCATCGCAGATACTGCGGTGGCATAAAAAATACCATCAACAAAACTGTGTAATTTACGAGTTTATTCTGAGTTAATAACAGTCTTGTAAAACAAAATACATCAATGTAAAAACTAAGAACATAATCTCAGATCCTTTATTAAACTTAAAATAGAAAGATGCTTTTTTTCTGTATCTACATCAACTTTGTAATAAAGACAACTATGCTGAACTTAAATAGCATCTTATTGTCTAATTGTGAATACCAAACAACAAGGTTTACTTGAATGTCTAACAGTAAATGTGCCACCATTGAACAGAGAATTGTTTTAAACTGACTGGGAATTTTATTTAGAATAACAGCACTTTTTTTTTGAAAATCTCAACATAGACCAAAGGCATTCCTAACTTAGCTCTAATGTGCATAAGTTAATCTCCAAGAGGATCATTTAAGTTATACTATACCATGAAAAACAAGAACAAATCAGTATAATCAATGGATTCTTTTTGGATTTATTTTAAAAAGAAATGGCAAAACTAAATTGAAAGATAAGAAATCTATTTTAAGCCCTGCGGCTTATTAACCTAATCCCCCTTAACCCACAAAAAAAGGGTATAGGTGCCATGTTAGTACCAAAATTCTACAATAAATATCATTAAATGTAGGTGCTTTGAAAGTCGTGCAATGGGAAAGTTATACAGAATGAAGTACAAAGTAGTTACTTGGTTATTATTTCCTCCACTGAAAAAATGTCTGGGAACATAAAAAAGTATTTGTGCTTTTTATTTCCAACCGAAACATATTTTTTAGAATATAACTGAAATGACACTAAAAAGAAATTACCAATTTAAATACTAATTTGGGACCTTGTTTTATTAGCCATTTGTCATACTGGCAACTTGATTCAGTAAACTAACAAAAGATATAATACTTACAATTAAAGCAACTTACTAGTATATATTTACAAACAAAAAAGATTTTTAAGCTATACAGTAACAAGTACCGAGACTTATACTTCCAACATACAGTCTATGTTCCCATGTATAAATATTCTGCTTTAATTCAAAAGTGTGACATGAAAATATTAGAGAGATAAAAAAGAAACCAACTGCTGTCACTATAATTTATAAATAAACAAGCACAAATTACACCATAAAAAAAATATAAATAAATTAAAAACAAGTTTATATCAAGAAATGTTATTGTACAAGCACAACCTTGCAGAATGCCAAATTATGTAGCTGATCAATAAAATTGTGTGACCTATATAGGTTATAAAAGTCTTTTTCTGAGCTCTGTCTCAAAACTTTTCATTGGTCAATGTACATCAATCAAATTAGACAACTTTTTTTAACCTTTGACCAAGGGTCCAAGGTTATAAAGAAATTTTCCCATCTCAAACTCGTATGATACTATCTCAGGTATTTGATTGGTCAGAAAGAGACAAAGTGACCAATGAAAATCCTCAGATTGAGACAGAACTCAGAAAAAAAGTTTTATAACCTTGAGGTTAAGGAATAACTGTTTTGAAGAAAACACTGAGGAAAAGTCCTCTAAAAGTAAGATGAATGTCACACTACATAAATAAAGGAAAGAGATGTATACTAAATCATACAACAATTAACAGATATATATGATGTATTATGTGCCGAGAATAATTTTTTATCCTAAAATCTAACTCTACCATAACATTCCATAACAATAGCACAATATACATCAACACATTGTGTTAACATTTAAATATAATCAGTCCCTTTTACTTTGAATTTTTTAACAACCAACTTCCTCTATACGGTTTACTGTATACGTTTTACTTCTGCTTATGAACTGACATTACGCCGCCTGTCAATCAAGCTGACAGGGGTCTTACAAATAAGCCAGATGGCGATCCTTATCAGTTTCACACTAAGATGTCTGCAAAATCCGCCATTTTCCTTAGACAAGCTATTTGTATAAGACAATGGTGCAGCAGTATTTATATTGAAATTATTTTGATATTTTGTCAATTTAAAGCTATTAAATCGGTATATCAAAGTTACCAACTATCCTGACATATTGACAGATGGAGTCAGTCAGTTTATTTTACAAAAAATATCAGTAACTTTGTATATATGAAGATAATTAGTTATATAGCAGGTAAAAAAGCAGAGACATAGATATTATCTAGATTATACCTACATCTCTGACGAAAGTTAAAATAGAGAGAAATAAAGAACATACATATATTATACTACCAAGTTACGCAAGGCCAATTTTCTCATTCAATTTTTACAATTTATGCACAAATGCATTATATATAAGTGATTTTACACATAAAACCCTAAAAAAAATTGTAAATGTTACTGTGTCATTGATATAATTTTACTATTTATATGTTCCGCTACTTCAATTTTAAGTGTCTTTGAATTTGTAAACTAAAATGATATTTTGTCATGAAGTCAACGAGAAATATAACAAGATCTTTGCCAAACGTTTTATTCATAATTAATGCATGAATGCAGTTATAAGTTACTTTTTTAAATACCATAATACATTGAACTATCCATAAAATTTTATATATACCAATTTATTTAAGGTAAATTCATTAGTAACTTAAGTGGCATAATAGTCTCCAGTAAACGTCGGTCCCGTGTTTTGTCTTAGGTTCTGAATGACCGTGTCACGTGAATCAGTGGGCGGAGCAATCTCTTCTCTGACGTAATGTCAATTACTTAACAACCAACTCTGACTTTTTATATAAAGAATAATAGATTTTACCACAAACATTGACATGTGCTCTTTTGTTAACAAACATATTGTGGTGAAATATGTATTGTATCCACTAATCTGATAATAAGAGTTAGACAGATTCAGGATCTATGCATAGCCATTACACTGAACAACATAGCATTGAAACAAATTACATCCAAGCTATTACAGTAAAATTTGAAATCACAACTTTCTCACATTTATCTTGTCTGCTGAAAATAAATGTAGTTATTCTAACTAAATCAAAGCATATTGCAACCTTACATAAAATCACACTTGCACGCTTACACACAAAAATTTATTCATACACGCTCATAAAACAGTTACTTAAACTTACTAGAATATAAAATTCCTGAAGAACTTCAATGTTACTTTTTAGTAGATTCCAGTTTAATTATGGGTATCCTTGTGTTAACATTCCTATATCTAATAAATTATCATAATAACAAAATATATATAACAATACAAATAAAACATGTTAAAGTTAACTAATAATCTATTAGCAGTTCAGATATCTCATTTCTTTTAACCATACTTGGTGAACAATATTTGACTTCTTATCTAAAAATAAACACAGGGAATTAACAGTACTGTATAAGTGGTAAGTTAGCAACATGGAAATATTGTGAAATTAAAAAATTTCTCCAGCGAAAATATCAACCAACCTGTCATTAAATTCTACCTTTGCATGATTTGCTAATATTTCCTCATGTGAAAGGTCTGTAATTTTAAATTTGCTAACTTTTTGACAAGCAGAAATATCAACTTATACAGCATTTAACTTAATGATCTTAAAACAAGTATGATATAAGAGCTGTGGTCATACATAATTGAAGATTACCAATATTTACTTCTTTTTTTTTGTGACTCTTGTAGAAACTGTGAAGTTCTTACCAGCAGAATCAAGTATGGCTAACCAGCATAAAAGTTTAATCTGACCACACTGTATTCTTTCTGGCTGTCTGTCTTTAATTTTTTTGAAAGTCATACCCCTATAATTGATAATGGACTGTTTCAAAAATGTGAATCCGACATGTACATTAAAACAATGCAGCAGATGAAGAGTTACAGCATTTCATATACACAAGCTGTCTTTGTTCTTCTTATATCCTTCATGTTATCAAAGTATCTCAAGTTTCAAAGAGGTACACACAATTCTGTATGTTCATTTAAATATTTCATTATAAAATACTTTATTTTGTATTCTTTGGTAAGCTTTTAAACTATATATAGCAACAGTAGCCAGAAAACCCACACAAACTGACCAATCTCTATATCTCTATATTATTTGCTGTTCAATTTACTAATTCTATATACTTGGTATAAAAATCCTGTGAAAAAAAACAAAACAATGGTCAGTTCTGATTTCAAGATGGGTTAAGTGTTTAACAAACATACTGTCAATGGGAAATAATTAAAGATCTATACATCACAGTCAAATTTCCTTCATCAAAAACAACATATTACAATCATGTCTTTCACTCAGTGTTTACGAAAAACTTTTAAAATTAAAATAGCTGCCAAAATGTTATTTAATGTTAAGAACTTTTTTCACAGATCTTATAACATTAATGTTTTGTGGTAGAGCATTTTCTTCTAATGTCTTAGTATAGGGCATAGGTACATCTGCTCCTGTTACACGTAGGACTGGGGCATCCAGGTAGTTAAAAGCTGGACCTGAAAATTTACAATTAGTCCTTTTATAATCAAAGGTATTTGCAGAGTAAAACAAGCAATTATCATAGTATTGCGAGCAATCCATAAGTCCCCTACCGGTAAGAGCCCAAGCAACATTCTGAAGGGCAATTGGCCATTCACTTAGGTTCCTATTTTAAGTAAATTTGTTGAAAAAGTTCTTGAAAAGTGATCACAGGAAACAGTTTTTATGTACAGACAGATAGACTGAAGGACACTCTAAAGTTATTTTTTAAACATCCCTGTTATCAAAATGTAACATTTTTTTAAATCCTATCATGATTGAAGAAGTTGGAGTAAAAATTACCAATTTCTCAAAAAAAAGTCTAAGTTCAAAAGGGGCATAATTCTGGAAATAGTCTTGCTAGAGTATTGAACACTCACAAATGTTGAGTGACAACAAGAAACATTTATATGAAGTTTGAAGTAGATACATTCAGAAAAAGAAGTTATTAAAAAAAAAAACAATGTTTTTTTCATTGAAAATTTTAAGTTCAAGGGAGGTAATTCTGATAAATTTTGTGCTAGAGTTGTAAACCTTGTCACATATGATGTGGTTGATGACAATCAACTTATATTTAAAGTTTGAAGAAAATACCTTAAGAAATAAAGAACTTATAGTGAAAAAACTTAAAAACTAGAATCAGAAATCTTGAAATTCAGTCTATTTGTTGCCATAGCAACCAGAATTTTCAACATAGGAAGATAAAAAAGGATGTGCATAATTTCCATACTGCCATCTACCCATATGTCAAGTTCATAAACATATTTTTCAGTACTTTTTGTGTTATCACTGGATCCAGGTTATGTGTAAAAATTTGCCATATTTTCAGTCTATTTGTTGCCATAGCAACCAGAATTTTCAACATAGGAAGAAAAGAAAAAGACGTGCATAATCTCCATACTGCCATCTATCCATATATTCAAGTTTCATAAAAATATTTTCAGTACTTCTTGCGTAATCGCGGGATCCAGGTTATGTGTAAAATTTGCCATATTTTCAGTCTATTTGTTGCCATAGCAACCAGAATTTTCAACATAGGAAGAAAAGAAAAAGACGTGCATAATCTCCATACTGCCATCTATCCATATATCAAGTTTCATTAAAATATTTTCAGTACTTTTTGAGTTATCGCGGGATCCAGTTTTGTGGACGGACGGACTGACGGACGGACAGACGGACTGACGGACGGACAGACGGACGGAGGGTAAACCTAAAGTCCCCTCCGGTAAACCGGTAGGGGACTAATAAGCATGAAACAACCCAGCAACTAGAGTGCAGTCTTTCAGAAAATTATACTTACATAGAAATCCCATAACAGCAATAAAGGATATGCTAGTTAAACTTAAAATCTTAATTCTGTTCATACATTTTTTTTTCTTTATTTCTTAAATAAAACATATGCAACCCAAGCCTTGACTCAACCAATAGTCAAATACTCAGATATAAAGATAAATAAAACAATAAGTGGTGGCCTGGCTGAGTGGTTAAACTGTTTGACTAGTAATCCAAGGAATGCGGGCTGGGTTGGTTCAAACACCCATCAGGAGCAAGCTGGTGTCTCCTTGATCAAGCAAGAAACTTCATATTCATTGCTTAGTACTGATTGATTTGAAGAATAATTCAATAGTGTGTCTATAAGCTTTTATTTCATGCTTTCCAGTGTTTTATTATAATATATCAGATGATTATATTCTGATAAACCACTAGTGAAATTTATAACATATAATTTTCACTGTAGCCGGACTATATCTGATTGCGGATGAAAAGAAAATCAAACTAAATGGAATATCAGGCAGAAATGAATGCCGCCATATGTAAATTTTGTTCTTTAGGAAACGAAAGTCGATGTTACCATACATCATGTTAAAAATGTAACAAAATTAGAGAATTTTAACAGAACTATATTTCAAAATTGATGATGTGACGTCATGAAGTGATGACGTCACAAAGGAGAATGCACGACGTTACGCGGCAAAATCAGTAAAAAATACTTAAAACCACTTAAAAAGCATGAAATAAAACAAAAATTTATTTGTTTTACATATAAGATTGAAATATATTTCATTCGTGAACACCAGCTATTATATTTTCACTCGTGGCTACGCCACTCGTGAAAATATTGCACCTGGTGTTCACTCAGTGAAATTATATTTCAATCTTACATTCAAAACAAACAAATATCCTCTATATTGTTTTCTTTAAAATCCAACAAAAACTAGAACTGCCACTGTCATGTCGTAATTACCCCTGCATACCACTTTGTCAGAATCAACAGTGACCATTTAGAGCTCAAGGACAATCACCCTGCCAAATCTGAGGTTACTTAGCCAGTGCATTGCTAAGTTATGTATTCTACATGCTTCAAATGTGAAAATGTCAAAATCAATACACTGCAGACAGCCATTCTTAAGTATTTGAGCAGACAAACTTGTTAAAGTAAAAATTCCTGTGACCTTGACCTTTGACACAGTCAACTAAAAATCAAAAGGGGCTACCTTCTAGTCATAAACAACCTCAATACCAAATATGAAGACTGTTGACCAAAGCATTCTTAAGCAATTGTGGGGAAAAGCTTTTTTTAGTCAAGGTCCCTGTGACCTTGACCTTTGGCCCAGTGACCTGAAAATCAATAGGGGTCACCTAATGGTCATGATCAACCTTCATGCCAAGTATGAAGACTGTGGGTCAAAGGTTTCTTAAGTTATTGGGCAGACAAACTTTTTGAAGTCAGTCCCCTGTGACCTTGACCTTTGACCCAGTGACCTCAAAATCTATAGGGGTCATCTACTAGTCATGACTAACCTCCATGCCAAATATGAAGACTGTTGGTCAAAGGAATCTTAAGTTATTGGACAGACAAGCTTTTTTAAGTCAAACTCCCTTTGACCTTGACCTTAGACCAAGTGACCTCAAAATCAACAGGGATCATCTACTAATCATGACTAACCCCCATGCCAAATATGAAGACTGTGGGTCAAAGTAATCTTAAGTTATTGGGTGGACAAGGAAAAACGGACAAATGGGGAGACGGCCGGACAAGCTGATTCCAGCATACCCCCCTTACAACTTTGTTTTGCGGGGGTATAATAAATTAAGTAATAGAAAGAGCATCAAAACACGAGGCTATCTGATGTGTACAACGGGGCGTAGCCCCCGAGTATAAATCAGATTGCCGAGTGTTTTGATGTTCTTTCTCTTTTGTATCATAGTCAAACATAAAAACATGTTCCCTGATACCACAATATGAAACCCCACAAAAAAGTAACCAATGAATGAGCATCTGAATATGATATTTCCATCGCTAACCCTTTCTCTGTCATCACAATATGTAAACCCGGACAAAATGAACCAATCAATGGGCATGCTCTGGAGTGCGTGTAACTAATACTTGCACTCCAGTAACGCACTGTGCATGTATATGTATACGATTTAACTCTGTCACATTTTCAACAGAAAGGTCCCCAAACTATGATACAAGTATAACTAAAAGGTAATATTTACAAAACCCATATAACTATAGCACCAACTATTGTGTATAAATATACATCTATTTTTGTATCAGATCTTAATTTAATTAAAGAATGCTGTACTACTAATTGATTTTTAATATGGGGACTGAAAGCATGATTTGAATGTAATTACCTTCTACAACTCTTGCACAAATTTCAGCACCAACTCCATACTGTGGCCAGCCTCCTTCTACAGTGACAAGATGGTGAGTTTTCATAACTGATTTAATTATGGTTTCCTCATCCAGTGGACGAATTGTCCTCAAATTGATTACCTGTTACAAAAAAACAACATTACACATGCATGAAAAAACAACAACAATCAAATGTTAAATCTTCTAATTAAGAATTAAGCAGAACAATGACACAACTCAACTGATTTACAACAACAATAACAACAAGACGTTCTAGTAGTGCTGAAATTATCACAAAACTCTAATCTTTTAAAAGATATATTTCATCCGTTTCATCTAGAATCAGTCTTAACTAATGGTAAGCAATGAAATAACTCAAGTTTGTGAAATAATGATTACTACTACATACACCCAATTAATATTAGTTTCATTATATGGCTTACATTGGTGTTTACTTTATCAATGAAAAAACATAGGCCAACTGATATTTAAAGTTATAAACTTGTCAATGCTTTCATTTCAGCTTTAGTCCCTAGGGAGCTGTGTATATTGCTCAATTGTCAATAAAATATGAAGGTATATAAAACTCAAAATATTTCTTTTCATTTTTTATGTAAACACATTCTCCCGTGGCCAGATGATGAATTAATAATGTCAAGCCTTAAAAGGTATTAAGCTATTTCCAATGAAACCATTTTATGAAATTTATGAATGGTAAAGTCATGTTATTTCCATTATATTACGGTCGATTCTAGCATGGGCCATTCACTCTAAAGGAAATATACAAACATATTTCTTTTCATATAAGTATTTTGGAAGAATTATTTTGTAAATTCAAGCAATAATGTTGTAAACTAAAGACAGCAGGTAATATAGCTTTATAGAATTAAATAACAATATGCCACAACTTACCTCACATTCTACACCAATCCCTGCAAGCTCTTCTGATGCACTTAGAGCTGTCCCAACAAACTTTGAATGTGCCACAAGTGTACAATGTTTTCCTGTGAATATAAATGAGCCGTGTCATGACAAAACCGTAATGTGTTTGCGACCAGCATGGATTCAGACCAGCCTGCGCATCCGCGCAGTCTGATCAGGATCCATGCTGTTCGCTATCAGTTTCTCTACTTGTTATAGGGTTTGTAAGCGATGCTATATGTTGACATTTGTCCTTTATACATATGATAAATGAAAAGAATTTGCAAAGAATTTGTTTGTTATTAAGTACTTGAAGACAAAGCAAACCTGTAATGTAGGTGTAATATCTACACCCCAGGTGACTTCAAGCTAATATATGAAATGCCCTATGATTCTAAAGTAAAACAAATAAATGAAATTTACTAAATAAACCAAGGCGCAGAAGTGTAATAGTCATTGAATAAAAACAATATTTCACTTATGTAATAACACAATGATGTGATGTCATTTGCATTATATAAAAATCATATATAGCTTTATCACACACCCGTGCCGATTTTGCGACTCCGTAAATATGGTATTGCACGGCCGTGCATATATTTTGACGTGACGTCATTAGCGTTATACAAACATAGTGTAAAGACGCGATAAATGTTAGCGTTATACTATAGACGCGCAGTGATATTCCTGCTTTTATAACAGACTCCGATAAAAGGCCTCTTCCCAATTTAAATTTTCTTTAAAATCATGCAGTTTTCCCATTAATCTTAACTTAAACCTGCTTTTTTACTAATTAGTAATTTTAGCAATAATTTTTCCCAAAATCAAGAGGCTAAGGCCTCTTCCCAATTAAGTAAGAAAAACTACTGACGCGTCAATGAAAAATGACTCTTATTTAACTTTAAACGGTCTTTATTTTGGGTATGTGATAAATAGAATATTGAATTCGTGTAAGTTCATTACTGAATTTATTGCACTCGTTGAATAAAATAATATTATGCTCGCCGGAGGCTCGCATAATATAATTTTATTCAACTCGTGCAATAAATTCAGTATTGAACTTACACTCATTCAATATCCTGTATTTAGAGCGTGCTAATGTGTGCATTACACTATAGGCGCATCAATGAAAATCAACCCTTTTTAAATATCAACAGTTTTTATTTCGGATATGTGATATTATATTTGTGTATATTCAATACTAAATTTATTTAACTTGTTGAATATAAACAATAAAATGGTCGCCAGAGGCTTGCATAATATGATTTTATGCATTTCGTTCAATAAATTTAGTATTAAATATATTAATACTCATTCAATATCCTCTATCTTTTCCCCATGATTATAACACTGCAAAATAAAGAACTTAAATGTTACCTTCTCTTTCAACTTTAGCTTTTCCAATTGGTATAAGAAAATCTTTACTCATTGCTTCATCTGACATTTCCATACCAATACCATACATAATTTCATTCTCCAGAAATACAACTGAAATATTTAAAAAAAATAAAACAAAATTAACAAAACTTTCATATTAGATATAGCAGAAAATACTTCAATATATTTATTAAGTTCATTTTGTTGTTTATCAGTTACTGATATATGTAGGCTAGATAGCTAACATCATTTGGACACCTTTTTCATCACATTAATCATAAAAGCATAAGTGATGTGAATTTTCTCTGTAACTTTAGTCTAATGGCCATTTGTCTCCTCCTGCTCATTCAGAAATCATGTTGAATTAGTAGTAGGTCGCTTGCAGTAAAATTGGTTGTTACTCATTAGTTATCCAAGATAGCCAGTTAGGTTGATTGACTGCCGTGATATCACCAAAAATGTGTTAAAATCAGTCAAAAAACCAAATCAAACATGCAGGTTATGATATAGTTTCAAGGTGGAACCAAATTCAAAGTAGTAATGAGCAAGTACTTTAAAGTCAGTCACCTGTACACTATGGAGGCAGCATCATCAAGCCTTGCATTCTTAACAGACACTTTAATGCAAACGAGTTGTCCCTATATTTACACCCAAATACAGGCTGTTTCCCCTTGCCCAAAATAGGTATATTTTTTCCCAAAAAGATATATTTTTCCTTGAAATGTCCTATGCATATTCTTCAACAGAACCTTGACTTACCAGCAGCTGACTTACATCAGCTAGCTTATAAATGAGCCGTGTCAAGACAAAACCAACATAGTGTGTTTGCGACCAGCATGGATCCAGACCAGCCTGCACATCCGCGCAGTCTGATCAGGATCCATGCTGTTCGCTTACAAACCCTTTAACAAGTAGAGAAGCTGATAGCTAACAGCATGGATCCTGATTAGACTGCGAGGATGCGCAGGCTAGTCTGGATCCATGCTGGTCGCAAACGCACTATGATGGTTTTGTTGTGACGCGACTCAAATTTCATTGACTTAGAAACAGAATAATGTCCCTATTTATAGCCTCTGCAGTGTATCGTGCAGGTTTAATTGAATTGAAATTTTTTAATAAAATATCCAGGTAAATTACATTCTCACCTGTTAAAATTTGATTTCAGGTTTACTTAGTGTGCTATAGTTTCCCCTTTCAGAAAGCAACAGGTTGCTTTCCACATAGAAAAGAATAATCACTGATTACTAGGCCACTCAGGCGCTGATATGTTTAACAGTCATTACATTTATTTAAAAATAAAAATGATACCTGGGTTAGGATCTCTAATGGAAGATTTCAGCAGACCTTTGCAATCTTCTGATGAATAAGGGGAGATAACTTTAAGACCAGGGCAACTTCCATACCAAGCAGCAAAACATTGTGAGTGCTGGGCTGCTACACCGGCTGACGCTCCGTTTGGTCCACGAAAGACTATTGGTACTGGTACCTGGAAAATTATACATAATAGTATTTGTTTTTGAGTAATCAAAGCAAAAAAACATCAGGAATTGGTATCTAGATAATTTTACATTCAAACTTGGTGTGAAAAAGATCTATTTCTGAACCAACTTAGTATATAAAAACACTTTACATCAAAATACTTTGAATAATGCACGCAATTTATTGGAAACAGGTTCTTGATATTTTTATTTTCTAGAAAGTATATGTATACAAATTCAACAATAACAAAGCAATAAACAATAAGAAAATGCTAAATTTATATCCAAAATGTCTCAAGAATTTTAAGATAAAACTTAAGTATGGGCATTCAAACTTAATTACTGGAAAAATTTGATACCTATAATCTATATGCATGTTTTATAGAAATACACAGAAACAATAAACTTCTAGCTAAATTGCTTTCCATGTTCCTCATATTTAAGAATTGAATGCACAGTCTGTGGATTGGTCTGAGTCAACAGATGTGTGGGGCAAAGTAGTTTATCAAGTTAAAATCTATTAACAATCAATCAATTTTTTCACTATTTTACTTTTTACTCTTTCTTATCTATAATCAATAAAACTTAAAAGAAGGGAAAAAAGAAACTTTCTTTATTTTTACTTACTTTTCCCGCTGACATGTAGTAAGTTTTTGCAGCTGAATTTATTACCTGTAAATAAAATAGCAAATAAAACTTACATGTCAAGTCTTTTTATGTCAAATTGAATATAAAATGTACATGTATGTAAAATTTTATGTTAAACATACACTGAATTACTTTCTATATTATTGCATAGTGTAAGGCAATTCGGTTAAAGTGTATGTGTTTTCATAAACTTATGGTCATTTTTATTTCTTGAAAGTTTTTAACATGGAATGTCTGTGTAACTTAATATACATTATTACTGTATATTAAATGGAATATTCTGCTGCTATTTTTATAAGGTTTGGTGACAATCTCATGCCTGTTCCACTCACTTTCACTTAGATATACTGACAAATTACTTTCGTTCCTTGTATACTGTAATCATTTTAAACACAATATGACAATGATATTACAGCCTAAAACAGAAAATATATTGCTTTAAACACTTTTAAAAGGACATTATTTTAAATGTCAAAACAGGGTTGCATCATGCTCACATAAAGGGATTATTTCATTTAAATATATATCTTAAAACTTTACTTCATTTACAAGTACATACATTTCAATTTTAGTTTTTTTTATATAGATGAAAACATAAACACATGTACTGATCTAATTTAAACAAACTTCTTCAATTTCTATGATTCAAAAATATTGAACAGTGATCAGAAGAAAAGGTGTTTTTGCTGCCCGTAATTCATATTGATAGCTTTCCATATTGAAAATGAAGTATCAAAATTTATTGATGGTAAAAAAGGTACCTATCCTAAATTATGTCCAGCATATTTCTTTATTCATGTCCAATAAAGACCAATGATATTTGAGCCGCGTCACGACAAAACCAACAGTGCGTTTGCGACCAGCATGGATCCAGACCAGCCTGCGCATCCGCGCAGTCTGATCAGGATCCATGCTGTTTGCTGTTAGTTTCTCTACTTGAAAAAGGGTTTGGTAGCGAACAGCATGGATCCTGATCAGACTGCACGGATGCGCAGGCTGGTCTGGATCCATGTTCGTCGCAAACCCATTATGTTGGTTTTGACATGACACGGCTCATTTAATATGACCAACAGGAACATATTAAAATTTATTTCACCAAATATTTGACATAAACTGTTATGTACTCATCCCTTTTCGACTGGACACAGAAACTGACTATTAAGTAATTGACTGAATACATAAGTGCTGCTGATGGAATAAGTTACAAATATTAATACCATACCTGATCTATTGCTTGCATGGAGAAGTTAAAGGTCATGAACTCACAGATTGGCTTTAAACCTGCCTGAAATACACATACAACATAATATTTATCAAATCACTGCATTTATAATACAATGTGAATTATGCTGAACAAAACAATGTCCAAATTTCTATCATAAACTTCATAACATGACCATTCTATACTTACATGTATTAATGATGAAGTGTGAAAAAATCAACACTTGATTCAGGTAAATTATCAAATTATTTTCTGCATACAATGTACATGTATGAAGGAAAACATTATTATAGCATCAATATGTAAAAGATTCTATCAGTTTTCATAAAGACAATAGAATTATAAAAGATTTTAATCTTATCTTTAGCATATAATATATTGGGGAAATGACCCTCCTAATGACGACCAGGGGAGGTAATAATTGCTATGTGAAATTTAAGTAAGAGATTATAGTTAAAATCAAATATCTTTAGTGGTTGTTGAGAAAATATGGTGTACAAGTCTAGATATAAAACTTTAACTAATGATATGCCCATGTGGACACCTGCATGAGGACAGCCCTATTTTTCTTTGATTACTCGAGCTAAAAGTCAACCAAACATGAGAAACAGTCATATTTAATACAATAAAAATAATAACATACCATGGCGGCACCAACAGCTATTCCTGTAAATCCCATCTGTAATCATAAATACATATATGTTTGATATGTAAATATACATGTCTCAAAATATGTAAAAGCATTGAAAGCGCTTACAGAAATAAACATATAAAAATTTAACATACGTTATATATATAAATTATATACAAAATTTTCATTCCTCTTTTGTACAAGTTCAACTTAAGATATTATATATCTCTTTCAATTTTTTTGAAGACTAACACCTATTTATGAAATTAGTCCAAATAAGCATAGTAGAATACAGATCCTTCAGTAATAAAAATATCAAAGAATAGGTACAGTTAAACTTAAATCCTTAAAGAATATAATAATTGAGCTGTGTCACGACAAAACCAACATAGTGGGTTTGCAACCAATATGGATCCAGACCAGCCTGCGCCTCCACGCAGTCTGATCAGGATCCATGCTGTTCCCTATCAGTTTCTCTACTTGTAATAGGCTTTGTTAGCGAACAGCATGGATTCTGCAGCATGGATTCTGATCAGACTGCGCGGATGCCCAGGCTGGTCTGGATCCATGCTGGTCGCAAACGCATTACGTTGGTTTTATCGTGACACGGCTCATATAAAATTACCTCTGTGATAGGTGTGTCCATAATCCTCTGATCTCCATACTTTTTCCAGAGATTCTTTGATACCTTGAAAAAACAAATCAATCAAATAATACATGTCTATATAAATAAAATACCATTCAAACTCCATTTATTACAAGATTACAGTTATATGCCTTAGAGAGAGTGCTATTATGCTCTCAAAGAAGTATATAAAATTTCAACTTTTTTCAAAGTCAGATGTCAATGGAATATGAAAATACATGTATCTGAAATGGTATGCAAACTTTAATGTAAATTTTAAGTAAAAAAAGGGGCATTATTCTTTCAAAATGCTTGAGTTACCTCCTCTTGTCTACAGATTTGGGGCATGATGGTGAACAAGTGTAAATTCTTAGTTGAAAAAGGGGCATAATTCTATCAAAATGCTTGATACAGTTACCTAATCTTATCTACAGGTTAGGGTCATGATGGTAAACAATTGTGCAAAGTTTCAAAGCCAAATGTCAATGGACTTATGCTTAAGTGGTTACGCTGATGCTCGGGTGACTAGGATAGCTGTACTTATTCTTATCAAATAGTCGAGCTAAAAAAGCAGTAAGTTAGCCTTGCCATGGAATCCTTTAGATATTCATCGCATTGAAAATTGATTAACTGTCCTCTATTCAATCAAAAACTTCAAGATAATTATTATACAGGTAGTTTCATAGAAAAATTGTAAATTTACTTTGTAGGCACCGTCATATTCTGCAACTTCTTCTCCAAGTAGAAACACTTTAGGATCTCTCTCAATTTCTTCATCCATTGCAGCATTTAATGCATCTCTTACTGTCATTGTCTGAAAGAAAGATTGAAAGGTTAAGACAATAGCGAAGAGAAAAATTGAAGTGAAGGTAATGAAGACATCATAAAGGCAATTCAAATATGTCAGAGATATTGTAACATAAAGATTAAAACTGCATGCATATAGACTTTTTAAACATTATGTTAACTAAGTAACTGCGGTAAAAGTTCCATGACTGAATAAAGTTTGGGATTTATATATAAGATTATCAAAATAAATGTTTGCAAAAATAAGCATGCACCTTTGCAAATCTTAATGAAGAAATGCAGTGTTCTAATGTCTGTAGAAATCATCAATTATTTCTCTAAAGAAGTTTATAATTTTGTATTGATATCATCTAGTGTAATGTTTAAAAGAAAAATTAAATGACATTCAGATTAAAGATACTAAGTGTACTGTACTAATAAGTGATATGAATAATAGATTTTACAAAAGCAACAAAAGCTGGATTTACCTGTGCTGTATTTTTTGTTGAAAGACTGAAACATCTTGATATCTTCTGTAAAGCCTGCTGCTGAAAAGGAATTTATAACAAAATTATTAAACAGTTAAGTTCGGTAAAAAGTCAACTCGGCATGGATCAACTCGGCCCTCTTTAAAAAAACAAGAACGTGTTTGTTAAACACAAATGCCCCCCGGCTCCGATTCTTGTCAGTAGCAATATTTCAAAAAATGTTTACCCATTCACTCAGTTATGAACAGAAACATTGCCAAAAAATTGTAAACACAAGTTATATAGCTTGACAGAGTCATGGCATTTTGTAATTGTGAAATATATAAGTTGCCAAGTCATTGCTATGACTTGTGAAGTGTCAACTTTATCAAATATATATAAATGTAAGAAATCTATATTTGGCACCCTTGACCTTGACCCACTGACACCTATAGAATATCATGCAAGTTATCTTCCTACCAAATATGAAATACACCTGTCAATAAATAAAGGCTGTATGGGCAAAAGTGTAAAAATCTATTTTTAGCACTTGTGACCTTGACCCAACTGACCCCTAACTCCATCCAAAGTAAGAATAACATGCAAGTTATCTTCCTACCAAATATGAAATATATCTGTCAATAAATAAAGGCTGTATGGGAAAAAGTGTAAAAATCTACTTTTAGCACTAGTGACCTTGACACACTGATCCCTGCCCCATTCAAAAGGATGAATACCATGCAAGTTATCTTCCTATCAAATATGAAATATATCTGTCAATAAATAAAGGCTGTATGAGCAAAAGTGTAAAAATCTATTTTTAGCACTGGTGACCTTGACCCAACTGACCACTAACTCCATCAAATTTTATGTTCCTATCAATTATAAATGACATCTGTCTATAGAATATGGTTAATACACCTGTAAAAATCTATTTTTAACATTGGTGACCTTGACATTGGTGACATTGACCTTGACCCAAATGACCCCTTACAATACCCAAAGAAGGAGGACCTCCCTTGGCATGTTTGTATTAAACATGAAAGACATCAACCAAAAAATAAAGGCTGTATGAGCAAAAATGTTTAAATTTATTTTCAAAACCAGTGACCTTGACCCTAGAGACCACTTAATTAGAAGGACCATTAAAGGTATCCACCTGCTAAATATGCAAGATATTTTTAAATAAATTAAAGAGAAATTTACGATAAATCCAACTTGCCGGAATAGGTTAACCAGACAAGGCCCTATTTTCAAAGTGAAAAAAGGGAAATAACTGGGATGACACAGTTATATAACTTGGCAATATCATGTACTTTGTATTGATAAGTAAGTATGGAAATTATGAAGCCATTAGTATAGATAGAACTTAAGATATTTCCAACTTGCCATTTTAGGTTAACCATTATTCATTTTCTAAGTGCTGAAAAGGGCAATAACTTGGCAAATATGGAAGCCATAGTTATGTAACTTGACCAGATCATGTACTTTGTATTGATTAGTAAGTGTGTAAACTAAGAAGCCATTGGTACAGGTAGAACTTAAGAAAAAATCCAACTTGCCGTTCTAGGTTAACCTCGTACGGACAGAGGGACAGACGGACGGACGGTTCAAATACTATATGCCCAGGGGCATAAAAACTTAAATGTATTAACTTTTTTTCGAATACTTGCATGTTGTCAAGGCCAAAAAGAAATGTTATCAATGACAAAATAAGAGATATCTGGTTTATTATTATATAATTGTACATTATACTTCTGCAGAATTAAAGTATATTAAGAAGAAATTTGTTACGTTTTTCTTTCAGATTCGTTAAAAATTGATATAAGACAAATGTGTTTCCTTTGATGCTTTTTGTTTGTTAAGTAATCTTCAATAAACATCTACATCATACTGCTTAACAATCAATTCTGATTATGACTAGCAGGCGCGTTGTCAGGGAACTGTTAATAAACTTTTAAACAAACCAATATATTAATATATACAATTGAAAAGTTTTGGCCGAGTTGACCGGTGCCAAGTTGGAAAAGGGCCAAGCTGACTCGGGGGCCTAGTACGTTTCAGGGCCGAGCTCACCCTGATTTGATCACAGGGGATTCTGTCATTTTTTTTCCTTTCCCACTATATACTGGTATATATAATATAACATGGGATACATCTCAAAATTGCTCATTTATTGAACGAAGTATACAACAGTTTTTTTTTCTTTTGATTGTTGGACATTGATGAAAGAATCGATAATTTAAAAACAAGATTGCATTTGAGAAAAATGCTATGCCACCGCATTAATACAACACTAAATAGTAGTGTAGGATCAGATTTTTTTTGTTTCTATACAACTGAAGATTGTCATAATGCATATATCCCTGACCTATCTAATTCTTATTATCAGATTAGTTGTTAAATCTTTTGTTAATCCAATAAAAGATCAGAGTAGGAATATATCAATGCACTTGAGTCTAGTGAATTTGGTGGTGAAGGTCATATTTCACACAGCCTAAATTTCATGACTACATCAAAGGACAACACAGTAAGACACTCAAAATCTAGGTCAGCTGATATCAAAGTTCACTTTACATCTTAATCTGTGCACATGGTTCAAATTTCATAGCTGTACATCAAAGGACAAGAAAGTAGGTCACATCATCAAAATCTAGGTCACCTGATATCAAAGTTCAATTTTACAACTGAAACTGTGCATACGGTCAAAATTTCATTGCTGTACATCAAAGGACAAGAAAGAAGTGATCAAAGCTCTATGCCTTGTACCTTCAGACAAAAAATATTTTTTATTTTTTTACTATATGTACATAATGAAAATCAATGACCCCGCGGGGCAGAAACAATTTTGACCCCAGGGCTATAATTTGAACAATCTTGGTAGAGGCTCACTTCCCAAAGTCTCATGCAATATATTTAACCTCTAGCCTTTGTCAATTCAGAGAAGAAGATTTTTCAAGTTTTTACTTTATACATACAAGGAAAACCTATGGCCCCTGGGCGGGGCTAATTTTGACCCCAGGGCTATAATTTGTACAATCTTGCTAGAGGTTCACTACACATGTTTCATGCAAAATATCTTAACTCTTGCCTTTGTAAATTTAGAGAAGATGATTTTTTAAGTTTTTACTATATACATATAAGGAAAACCTATGGCCCCTGGGGCGGGGCTAATTTTGACACTAGAGGCAGAATTTGAACAACTTTGGTAGAGTACCTATAGATGATATCATTTAACAAATATTAAAGCTCTAAGCCTTGAATTTTCAGACAATAAGATTTTTTTATTTTTTACCATTTGATATATTGAAAAGCCATGACCCCCAGGGCGGGGGCAATTTTGACCCCAGGGCTATAATTTGAACAAACTTGCTAGAGGTTCACTACACAAAGTTTCATGCAAAATATCTAACTTCTAGCATTTGTCAATTGCTATAAGAATTTTTTTTTAAAGTTTTTACTATATACATATAAGGAAAAGCAATGACCCCCGGGGCCGGGCCAATTTTGACCCTAGGCCTATTATTTGAACAATCTTGGTAAAGGTCTACCAGACAATGCCTTATGCAAAATATCTAAGCTATAGGCCTTTCGAGTCTTTACAAGAAGGTATTTTAAGTTTTTACTATATGTACATATAGTAAAAATCAATGACCCCTGGGCGGGGTCGATTTTGACCCCAGGGCTATAATTTGAACAATCGTGGTAAGAGTGAAAGAGACAAAGCCTTATGCAAAATATCTCAGCTCTAGGCCTTTTGGGTCTTAACAAGAAGGTATTTTATGTTTTTACTATATGTACATATAGTGAAAATCAATGAGCCCCGGGGCGGGGCCGATTTTGACCCCAGGGCTATAATTTGAACAAACTTGGTAAGGGTCTAACAGACAATGCCTTATGCATAATATCTAAGCTCTAGGCCTTTTGGGTCTTTACAAGAAGGTATTTTAAATTTTTACTATAGGTACATATAGTGAAAATCAATGACCCCCCGGGCGGGGCTGATTTTGACCCCAGGGCTATAATTTGAACAATCTTGGTAAAGGTCTACCAGACAATGCCTTATGCAAAATATCTAAGCTCTAGGCCTTTTGGGTCTTTACAAGAAGATTTTGGAAATTTATTCTTATAATTCCTTTTGGTTGCCATGGCAACCAGATTTCTGCATGGAAAGAAATTCTTTGAACAACACTGGAAGCCCTTCACCCAAGGATCAATCCTGCCAAGTTTGGTTGAAATTGGACAAGTGGTTTTTCACAAGAAGATTTTTGAAGTTCACTATATAGTCTATAGAACACACACACAAACAAACACACACACAGGTGAATCGCTATATGCCACCGCATCGCAGATGCTGCGGTGGCATATAAAATGACTCACTTTGTTACATGGACAAGATATTATTAAAAATAACTTTTCATGTTTCATTTTTACACACGTTCGTAAAATTTTGGTTTGCAAAATTACACGTGTAAAACGACATCTAATGCAAACGTATGCTCATATAAGAAAGTTTAATCATGTAATCAGTTAAATATCAATCATCACCACCATCAATCATGCAATCATTAACTTCTGGTACAAATTATTCTCAGGGCTCCAGATAAGATGCGTATACGCGTAAATTACGCATGGAAATAACACGTTTATGCATTAAAAACAAAATTTAAGCGTATGAAAACGCACACAAAATTCAGGTTACGCATTGAGCAACATTTCTTTCGCGTATAAACGTAACCGAAAGTAAACTCGGTGATTATCTTATTTTTAATTTCGTCTGAACGCTTTGCAAGCATCTACTGGTAACTTCCTGTAGTTCCGACAATCATCGGTTGTTATCGTATGTATAGTATGGTGGTGGAATTAACTTCGTATGAATGCTTTGCAACGTCTAACGGAAACTTCCTGTAGTTCCGACTATCATCGGATGTTATCGTATGTATAGTAAGGTGGTGGAATTAACACAATTTCATAAACATTCGGTACAATGTCGCTGTCAAAAGTTAAAACGATTGACCCGTATTTTCGGCCGAAAAAAATCGGCAAAGGTTATAATTAATGAAATAATTAGCGCTGCCACGTATGAGCAACAGAAACATGCCTCAGGTTCAGATAAACGTATGCCGTTTGGAAATGCAAGATTGTAAACCAAGGGAGTCCAAAAAGCAAAAGAAATGACTTTGACATATCTTATATATGATAATGCATTGCAATAAACATGGAAGCAAAATAAATGTTTTACTCATTTCAGGGCTTTTTTTCACAGTTTGGGGAAGCAGCCCAGTCCTTAATTTTGGGGAAAAATTACATGGTATATTTGCAAAAGGGGAAGAAAAAACTTAATGTAAATTCAATTTTTGGGGAAAACTGCATGATTTTAAAGAAATTTTCTTTGGGGAAGCAGCCCTATACCGGCCCCTGTTATAGAAGGTAAAAAGGCCCTGCATTTACATACATTTTAAGGAGTAAAAATACTCCTGCCAAATTTCAGATTTCAAGTTTTACTCATTCACAAAAAAATCAATGAGTAAATACTCATTGCCCTAAAAAATTATCTGGAGCCCTGATTCTAACAATTTTTGTTTGTTTTGATAATTTTTATCCTCGGCTTCCATTTTGATGTTGCCCGTATGTTCCATGCGTAAATCCAACTTCTGTTAGTGACTGTCAATTTCATTGGCTAATGAATAATAATAATCCGGATAATAACGGCATATACCCGCGACGAATAGCGGGTTTTTCATCAGCCAATGAAAATACTCGGAACATAAACCACCGACAACTTGACATCCAATGTAAATATTGAAATGTTTGCTATTTCCTGCAATGTTACAGGTTTTAATGAAGTGTTTGTAGTAGAACTTGGGTAATGACTCATTCATATATTAACTTCTACAATAACTTTGATGGAATACACCGATAAACACTTTCAGAACTAGCAGACGACAGGCTATTCATATCAGTAGAATTTCGAGTAAAGATAACGGATTGCGTATCTCACTGTATAAATCGTATGTAAAATGGTCTGACATATGGTAGGTTTAACAGTTAATTAAAATACTTTGAAGTCCAAAGATGTGTTGAATTTTATACTGTGACGAAACTTAGATCCAAAGCTTTCTATTGGCGTAATACATTTTAAAATCGGACATTTAATCACAACAAACTAGCGGTTTAAAAACAGCTTATTTTGTATTGTTTTAGCATAAGCGATATCGATTTTACTCGAAGATAAGGGAAGCAACTCGTATTTTTTCACTCGATATACCTCGGTTATTTAGGTAGATCATATTGAAAATGTTTATGGGTGTATAGAGGATATTTTATACAGTTTACACATGTGAATGCATTTTACAAACCCGTGCTGGTAGTGCGAGGCCACGACTTGTATCCCTTCTTTATATTATATATATAGATTTAATAAAATAATGACAGATTTCCCTGTGGATTTGATAAGTAATTAAGTTCAACTGACAAGAGCCTGCTAATTTATCAGGTCTAGGATTTCATGATATTTATGGACTGTCCGTAAATTTACAGACAGTCTGGAAATTTAAAGATTTTTCAATCCATAAATTTACAGATATTCAATATGAAATTTGCTGTTTTTAGTTTTACAATAAAATCCGCAGCTAAAGACAAGTTGTTTTATTTATTGTTTATATTTACAAAGGTAATGGGGTGAGTTTCATCTTTGTATGATGATTTTGAAATTTTTGTAAAAAGTGAAAATTGAAAGTCATCAAACTGTTCTGAATCTTAGCAAACTGTTACATTTAATCATATAATTAATACCTAACCTTATTCATTTTAACCTGCGGTTTTAAATTTCAATGCAACTTCTACTATTTTCTTACTTAATGTCTGTAAATTTACAGATAAGAAAATCTGTAAAATTATGGATTGCCCAAAAATTTATAGACTGTCCGTAAATATGCCTTATTCTCATCGATTCGTGCCTTCTCATCGATTCGTGACCTAAATAATTGTCTTGTATAAATACTTCTGCAAGGACATACACCATCCGAAAACTACACAAGTTTTATTAAACACTCGATTTGACAATTCTATCCAATCAAAATGCGAAATTGAACAGGTGTTTCAAATGAGCTTACCCTACAATCAGCTGATGACCTAATTACTTTAAAATATTCGATATTGATGTTTTAATTTATCAAACACACTTACAATTAAGCCAAAAAAATATTCATTATGCTGTAAGAATTTACTTAAGACTTTGAAACATATATTGATCAGATCGGACTGAAAATCACCATGCAAACATTTAGTGGTGTGAGCACCTATATATTGATGACGTCACAGGGTGAATCGGATTTCACGAATCGATGGGTAAGCGTCCAGCTGAGCAAGACAGTCATGGTTGACATGTTCAGATGCTCTAATCTTTGAGCGGTTGTTTTTAAAAGTTATTTAAAGTTTTTGAACTTTTAGATAATGAATTTATTTAACAAATGCACTAATTGAACTGTATGTATGTCTGATATTTGTTGTGCAAGTGCAATTTTTCCAAATAAGAGTCACGAATCGACGAGAGAAAAGCATATAATGAAATCCTAGACCTGTTTATAATGCTAGGTAATGCAAAGTTTCAAGACAGATATGTACTTGTGACAGTAATACCATAAAAATGCCCGATTAAAAGTGATAAGTATTAGAGATTATTTTATCCAATTACAATAAATATTGGACATGGTATAAAAGTATTACATTTAGTACGAAAATAAAATGAACGAACATGCCATACATTTTCATTCAATTGCAAGATTACGCTTCCAATACATTTGCAATTAAACATGATCAACACCGAAATAATAGTAAAGAGATTTTGTCTCAACAATATGTAAAATCAGTGAATAAAGATAAGTAATAAATATTATAAAGTCCAAAAACTACCTGATTGAGTGTTCTGAAGATCACGGTCGCCATTTTGAAAACAGCAGAAATGACCTTCGGGTAAATACTACTAAAAGTTTCCTCTCTATGGGTATGGCCAGTATTTATGCAGATTGATTTATACCTAGCTCTGCCTTCATCAAACCATTGAATGATTTGTCATTGTTATGAGTACTGTAAAAGCGGTACAAAAAAAAACAAAAACAAAAACAGCAGAAAAACGTGTGAACAATGAGATAATTCAAAAACAATGACATAATTTATATGAAAAAAAATGTGTTTTCAATTGCTTGTGATATAATGACTAACATAATATTTAAACCTAAAATTCTAGATATGAGGTGAAATGAAAAGAAACAAGTTATGGAAAACTACAGACTTGGAATGTGCAACATCTCTTAAGCGCCTTTGCTTAATTGATATTCAATCGTATCTATTCAAATGAAGGAAGATGCAGTTAGATAACTTTTCCAAATACCAATACTTCAATGGTTATCAAAACAAAAGATCAGTCGAAGAAAACAGGAACACGTTTAAAACTTTTATAATAAGTACATCTGAAAAGAACATTCCTAGCAAAATGTCAGGTGGAAAAAGTCTCTACCTTGCGGAGTGATGCAATTACTTGAGATGATGATGATGATGATGATGATGATTAAGCGTTTGATTAAAAGAAGAAACCGCACACATGCTCTGTATAAAAAAACTGACCAGTACATTTTTTGTAACTCCGAGATTAAACAAAGATGGAAGATACCGAGAAGCTCTATTAATAATGAATTGAAATTGACCCCTAGCACCGTGTTGAGGGGTTTACAATCTTCAACACAATAAAGTATTGAAAACAAACCCCGAAGTCCTGAACAGAATAATAGAACAATATTGAAATGAAGAACGGCAACTTTTTACAGTTTCACAAACATTTGGCGGAAAAAACAACAAACAAACAAAAGAAAAAACCAGTGTTGTTTAATATGGTGGTGATAAAGGTCATGAAAAGGAGCGATAAAGTCTTTCATCGTAAATTAACCTATCACATATGGCAAAAGTTTCAAAAAATTTTCTTTGGTGTAGCCACGGATTTATACCCCGGTCACATATTCACGGAATACGCCCACGGAAGAGCCACGGATTAATTCCGGCATCGTCCGTAGCTACCCGTACTGGTCAGTAGCTCTCCGTATTGTAACCGTAATCAATCGTAGTAGTCCTGGTATATCCGTAGCGATCCTTGACAATTTTTGAACATGCACAAAAATTTGCTACGGAAAAATCAACCGTAGCGTATCCCTGCTAGTCCGTATTAAAACGTACCGATACTTACTGGTCCGTACGAAAACCGTACTAGTCCGTACTGATTCGTAGCCCACCAACTTATCAAGGATTTCCACGGTTTGGTACGGATAACCTACGTTTAAGCTACGGTTTTAATACGGATTAATACGGAAAGCCACGATCGTAATACGTTGTACTACGGAGAAGCAGGGATTAACACGGTCTTATACGGTTTATTGCGTTGCAACACGGACTTGTACGGTCCACCACTTTTTAGAACGGATGAATTAAGTATCATGAACTTTCCAAGGGTACTACCTTCTTGTTAAAAACAGACATATTTGCAGGAACATTCAATAAATGATAATTGCCATTTACTGGCTGCAATTTTATATTGAAATGGCTCAGAATGCGCAGGCAGTGGTCGAGCTGCTAGATGACATGGATAGAGGTAAAATATATTAATATCGTACTACAATTCTTAAGTAATAGAGTAATATCATTTAATTTTACAAACATTGGATCGTGAAATTTGAGTAAATATGTACATAAAACGAAGTGTCTCATAAGTCTTGGACACTGACCCTTGAGTTATAAGAAGATTAATTAACAAGCTTTTTACATATTTTTAAAACATAAACATTCACGATAATAAATATTATTGTAAAAAAACGGCACATTTTAAAATTAAAAGAGAAGCAGTTTTGATCAACACTTTTTTTAATGATTACTAGTCCTTATCTAATCAGGTAAGAGAGGACAGGCAAGATGGTGGACTGGAGATGGGCTTTTACGAAGACCCCTTCATGTTAAGTATGAGGCTCTCATGGCCGAACTTGTTGAGGACCCAGCGTCCTTCAAGAAATTCACTTTTATCGGACCTGATGTGTCTCGGGGGTCAGACGCGATCAGGCCGAATCCTCTCTGCCGAAATCATTAAACTCTGCAATTCGTTTTCCAGGTGTTCTTTTCTTGTGGGGCATTTATGCAAGAGATTGTGGACGGATGTATTAGGTCCGTATAGATCCGTGGCAATTCGTTCTTCTCCGTATCAATTCGTTCTTCTCCGTATCAGACCGTACTTATTCGTACTAACCCGTGCTTATACCGTAGCAGACCGTAGTGTATCCGTAGTGCGTCCGTCCTAATTCGTGTTGCTCCGCATCAAACCGTGTCGGTCCGTAACAATCCGTGTCTCTCCGGGGGATTTTGGTGGTAAATCCGTCGGACTCCGTACTTATACCGCTGTGTGTCCGTAATGGAACCGTAGCGGACTACGGAATTTCACATTTCCGTAGTAATCCGTGAACGATTAGACCGTAGCTCTTCCGTGGCATTATCCGTGAATATGTGACCGGGGCTTATATTATGTAATATAAGTCCGTGGTGTAGCATCCTTTTTGAAGCCACGTGCCACTTTTTACGATCACGGGACTTTTGTGAAGGTAGTGATGGTTGCTCTGTCAATCAAATCATTGTGAGGAGTTTGTCAAATGATATATCCCTTAAAGCATATACGTATAAATAAGGAACTAATCAAAGAAGATTTGCGATTGAAATTACGCTATTTAGCTTGTCTCCATTGCAAATCATGGGAATCGGTTGATTTCACATCGGAGAAGGAATTGAAAACAAACATAATTATGATGTTTATTCACCACAAATATTTTCTACTACTAAAGAACAGAAAGAAAAGCTATCGTGCGTACAATAGATACGACAAAAAGTGGTTCTCTGAAGCTATTACTTTAACCTGCGTGCTTTATGTTGAACAGCAGGGCCCTTCTATTTAGATAAGGGCCTAGATAGAATAGATTTTACAAACTTTACAATTTAGCGAGTAAAATATATCTTAGTTAAAAATCTGTCATTTTGTACAATAACGATGGATTCTCTGCTGCGTAAATATAACCGTTATGATTTTAAGTTAGCACATATTGTAATTTCTTTCAATATGTAAAAAGTTCTGTTGGTGAATTGACACGATAAAATATATCAACAACCTATGCAAATCATGAAATTAAAGAAGAACTGCTTGGCAGTGAAAAATTTATTTCAAACTGTACAAAATTAAGCATCATACCCTGCTTCACGGATTTATATTAATATTATTTGTAATATAAATCCATGCCTTAAAGATGGAAATGTGTTACTCTGGTTTTCTATTTTGACATGTAAGAAAAACTGCCTGAACATGATGGTTTAGAAGAGACTGAAATGGTAATAGGTGATATCATGAAGCTCTGTTCTAACTTTATTTCCATTTACATAAGTGTACTTATTAACTGATGGTGTTGACTCCATCACATTTTGATGACTGTTTCACATTACCTATCGTGCCAACACATATAAGTATTTTGTTTCAAGTTTGAACTATTTTTATTTTGAATCAAAGAGGGGGGGGTTAAGAAATGATACATGCACGATTAAGTGGGCAAGCATCTACCCTAAGATAGAAAAATTAATCAATAAAAATATATTTAGGTCGTTATACTTATAAATATAATAACTTGACTATAACGGAAAGATCTGTCACACCATTTCCATTTATGATTTAGTATCATAATATGATTGTTTACTGATGTTGCTGTCAAGTGTGAAATACATTATCCCATATAACATATTTATTTAAAATTGTTCTGGAACAAAATATTAATATCACAGAGCGATACATTTGTAATAAAAGTCTCTGTAATTATCACATAAATGTTTTTATTATATTTATCAATAAAATATTGAGAAACATTGATGAAATAAAATGCACATTTTCATTTTCACTTTTAAAAAAATAATTTTTCACTGCAATGAAACCTATTTTATGTGTTTTTACTGGTGTCTTGCCGGACTACTTTCTTCTGAATTCAGCCAATACACAAAATTTAAGGGGAAATCTTTCAAATTGTAATATCAAAAAGAAAAATTATATAATAAACAGAAAATTCAAGTTTTTTTTCATATAAATACATGATTTATTTTCATCTTGTGGTATAAAAATTATCATATTTCTCACGTAGCTATCGCCACTCATGAAATATTTATTTTCATATGGTACCACTCGATAAAAATAAATCCTGTATTTACAGAAAAAAACTTGAATATCCTCTATATATTAAATACGGATGAGCATTAGTGCCAGGTGTATGTTTTTTATTAACTCGAAATTTCGAGGGGGGTGTAAAATCATGTGTTAAATAAGTTTTAAATGGCACGTATACGCCAGTTAGTCTGTCACGTTTCTTTATACTAACAATGTTTTTGTTACATTATTCATTATTTACTAAGACTTTGATTTGATTCATATTTTGTTGATAAAAGTTGATAAAAGTGGAACTTGTTGTTATATACATGTTGGGAATAATATAAAAGCATCTGATTTTACAAGAAATATAGTCAGTCCAACAAATTTGACAAAGGCCCCAGCACCCCCTATTTTGGCCACTCCGCGATACTTTCCGCAGATGTCCCACACGTGAAGTATAGGATCGTTTTATTCACATGGATGAGAAGAATATGATTAGTGAAAAGATATGGTCGAACAGGTAGGATACAATACAACGCCTGAACGTACAAATTAAAGGAAGCCTTGTGTTTTTTTAGGTCTGACATGTACATGCCATTACTAAGTTTAAGTTTAACTTTAATAGTTTGTCCAGGCACCCGTTTCTCCATCTCCATCGTTCAACCGCTCTCCCTACTATATCTTATATTATCTAAACTCTTGGTAACTCATAAATTTGGCCATTCTTGTAATGTTAATAAGTCGAAATTTCGAGTTAGTATGTCGAAATTTCGAGATAAGTTACTCGAAATTTCGAGTTAGTATGTCGAAATTTCGAGTTAATAAGTCGAAATTTCGGGTTAGTAACTCGAAATTTCAGTTAGTATGTCGAAATTTCGAGTTAGTAACTCGAAATTTCGTGTAAATAAACAACATACCCCTGGCACTAACGCTCCTCCGTAATTAAATCACTTGGAACTCTATCAACATTTTTTCAAGAAACATCTCATAAACATAGTCGAATGATTCCTTTATATTGTGTTTATCAATATGGAAAATGTGCTAATAATTATTGTGGGCCAATCCCGACATATTCAAAATAAAAATATTTTCGTTTTTGTATTTTCTGATCGCAAGATCAGTAAATACATAGCTAACATCCACGGTCTAACACAAAATTTCCTCACAGACCTAACAACGCAAAGTAGTTCTCACTCAAAACTGCTTAAAAACCAGCAATTTAAAAGAAAGAATAATTTTTAATGTAGGCATTGAACGAATTACAGTGTATTTAAAGTTTACATTAGTCAATAGAAATATGAGGTTACAATCACAAATTTCGCGGATGAATATCTTTTTTACCCAATGAAAAATGTTCGACTATTTCCGTAAAGCTTAATCAATGAAAATGCTATTTTTAGCTATGTCGATTACCGAATACTCCAGAGCGTAGTACACAAATAAATCTGACTGTCGAGTAATGGAATATATAAACATGTCGGACTGTTTTGGCGAGAAGATTTTCGCTAAATTATTTTCATCAGTGTTTAACAACAGGTTTATCGTGAACAAAATATCTCGAAATTAATAAGGATTACAAATACGAAATGAAAATTCTCAATTTTAGAATTACAATATATTTGTTTTTATTCACGCTACATACGTATTACTTCACTGTGGTGCAGAGGTAGCGCGCTCGTTTAGGGTGTGAGAGGCCTAAGGTTTAAATCCTTGTCGAGGCAACATTTTTTTTAAGTGTCTTTTTTAAGGAAGTTGCCACGATATGCAAGGATAAAGTGTGGCTGTAATAAAAAATGAAAAATGATTTTTGATGCAACTCTTAGCATGCAAAATTCCATATGTATCAATCACAAACTGTTAAACGCAGTCGCTGCGTAAGATGAATAATAGTATATAAAAATAAACTTATACAGGAAAGATCAGAAAATACCACAGAGCAGAAAATACCACAGAGCATGCAGCCCTTTGATTAATTTTAGTAGTGTTAAGCCTAATATATAAAATACGGTAAAGAACGGCATACCTCTGACGTCATAAACATTTGTCCAATCACAAATTTAACCGAACTGTCCTTTGGTATACTGCACGCCAACAGAGCAGAGGTGGGGTATTGTCATTGGAACGTATTTTTCTATTTTAAAGGTTATTTCTAAAATCTTTATGCGAAGAAAGAATCTTATTTCGGCAGTATCTTTTTGTTTAAAAGATGTTATGAATTTTAATTTCATTATTTTATATTTGTAGTGCAAAAATGGCCGAATCGACAGGAAAGCCGGCTATGAAGAGCTTGTTCCCAAGTCCATTCAAAACGCTCCAGTGCGGTTCTGGAGATAAAGGTATAACGCTACGAGTTTTTTTATTAATTGTTGTCGTGATAGAGTCGTCCTCTCGCGTCTTTGTCTTTTTTGGACCAAAATGTTATTTTTTGTCGCTAGTTAATCTGTCAAGCCACTCAAGGTCATCGAAATTAAATCACAAAGAATTTTGGTTTGATTTGATTTATTTTAAATTCCTTAATCAAATCTCTTGTTAATAATCTCTGTAATTGCATTATGTTGTTATATACATATGCATAAATTAGATGGCTCGAAATCTTTGAAGAATTGAGAAAAGAATATCTCCAACTTCCAAGGAATGATGGACGTTTCACAGAATCCGTGTCAGCTCGGCCCTAAAATGTACTCGGCCCCCGAGTCAACTCGGCACGGGTCAACTCGGCCCACTTTTTCAATTATTAATATTTAGGTTTGTGTTATCATTTATTGTAATTATTGTAATTATTTATAATACACGGATTGACAGTTTCCGAACTAGCAGCAGACAGGCTTTTCTTATCAGTAGAATTGCGAGTAAAGATCACCGATTGCGTATCTCACTGTAGTTCTGACTCGCGGTAGGTTTCACCGTAAAGTTGAATACATGTACCTATTATTATCAATCAGTGTGTATGTTAAGGATATCGATTAATTAGGTGATAATTATGATTGACGCATTCATTCAAATTTGATAAGTGACCACCTGCAATTAATTAGAAGCTTATGATATTAAGTAAACACGTTTTTGTTTCATTTTTTTTTTTTTAAAATTACTTAACAAACAAAATGCATCTAAGGAAACACATTTTTAGTAGATCTATATTAATTTTAACGAATCTGCAAGACCAATAAATAACAATTTTTTTCTAAATATACTTTATTTGGGCAGAAGTACAATGTATTTAATTATATGATAATAAGATATTTTTTATTAATTATTTACCTTAACAACATGCAAAGCAAAGTTAATACGTTATATATATTTTTGTAAAGTGGGCCGAGTTGACCCGTGCCGAGTTGGTATAGGGCCGAGTTGACTCTTTTCCGTTTCACATCCTGGACATTTCGGCCAAAGTATTTTCACCTTGTGGCATTTGTGCAATTACAAACATAAAAATAAACATTTCAATTGGAACTATACTGGATCATAAACATGTAAACATGAAAAACTTTACATCCTCCAAATTGTTACTGGGCAGCTCAAAATACCCTTTGAAATATCACACATATATAAACTTTAAGTATGCCTTATTCTCATTGATTCGTGCCTTCCCATGGATTTGAGACCTACATTTTGATGATGTCACAGGGTCAATAGGATTTCACTAATCGATGGGAAGCGTCCAGCTGAGCAAGACAGTCATGGTTGACATGTTCAGATGCTCTAATCTTTAAGCAGTTGTTATAAGAAGTTATTTAAAGTTTTTGAACTTTTAGATATTAAATTTATTTAACAAATGCACTAATTGCATTGCAAGTACATGTATGTCTGATATCTGTTGCTCATGTGAAATTTTTCAAAATAAGAATCACGAATCGACGAGAAAAAAGCTTAATACTGTTGCTATATTTAGTAGCACTCTACCTTCTCAATGTAATTGTTACAATTGTGAAAAAAGTCATTAAAACGTATATACATAAGAAACAGGTTAAAAAACAATAACTAATAATAAAGTATATCAAAGTTAAATAGAAAACACTCAGTAATATATGACTACCAAACTAAAATGAGATTTACGTTACTTTCAATTACGAAGGGTCCAATGAATGCAAGTTCTGTAATAAATTTAGATAATAGGGATTCAACCATTTATTCAAGATGTGATTGTTCAATATCAATTCAAGCAGTCTGACTACTAAATAATGGTACTCACTGACTATATCTTACATGTAGCAAACACTGACATAGTACATACTCATGATACTGCATTGCAGGGTTTTTTAAATATGATGTTAAGCAATATTTAGGAAGCCAGTATTACGATTTTCTGCATCCGCATCTGCAGATGCAAGAGGTAAAGAACTCTGCAACCAAGTAGGCATTTAAGATGAATATTGATACAGGGTCCCTGACTTTATTTTAGAGGTGTAACGATTCATCGATGCATCGATACATCGCGATCTGCCCTGTCAACGATGTATGCATCGTAATGAATTTATAAATTCCAATATATCAGGATGCAATACATATTTCACCACCTGATGCATCAATATAGCGGGAAAGTATCACAATTTATCCTGTCACTTGTATCAATTTCGGCCCGATAACAAGGTGCCGTATATTTTTACTGATCTACGGCACTTGATCACGTGGTATGCATGAATGGGCACCTCTTTGCCGAACTACTTTTCAAGAAAAAATATAATTATTGTTATAATGTTGGTGGTTAAATTTCAAAATTTTCATGAAAATAAGCTTTATGTTTGGTGGTTAAATTTCAAAATTTTCATGAAAATAAGCATAAATCTGAAGGCATGCTGCTTTAAAATAGCGTACTTGATTTGATTGTTTTGCACGTGCTGTTTGGCGCTACATTGTGACGTCACGTAAACAATACTTTAAACGTCTGTACAGCGTTAACGACTGAATAAAAGATATTGGTGTTCGAATTCATTTTCTTAGTTAGACCATTTTCTTCCATTCTAGATAGTTTTCACAACAAAATTCGACAAAAAATTGTTTATATTTATCACATTTTTCAAACAAAATGGCGCCCTCAATGTGAAAATACACAGGGAGATAAGAAGAATGGCGAGTGCATTGTTGTAGAATAATGCACGCTTCGGGCCTTCTTTGTTTATAAAGAAACATTTTCGATAGTGTGATTAAAGGTAGTTTGCCTAATAAAATTCTTTAAAATAAACGGTCACAGGATAAATAGAATAATAGATTGGTGCCGTGGATGGAGAAAGTTTATCTGGCTCTGCTCCAGAATTTATTGGATTCGCCTTCGGCTCACCCAATAAATTCCTCCGCCTCGCCAGATAAACTTTCTCCATCCACGGCACCAACCTATTATTCTCTATACACTAATAATTATGGTATAATGAAAAATACCTTTAATCCTTAAGTAAAAATCCTTAAGTAATAAGTAATGTAAATTGCTGAAAGATCAAAACTTGAAAATAAGTTATAATAACAAGTTGAAGAGTTTATTATTTTGTTATTGTAATAGTTTTATATTACATTCGTAATTATGTTGTGAACAAATGACCAAGTTTTTTATATAGATAAAGTCTGAAAGTCAGTATTGTGATACGTATTGCATTGAAACATAAGAATCGCAATATGCATTGTATTTTATCAAAGTATGCAATACATATCGTGAATCGCATCGTTTGGAAATGCAAGTATCGTGATATGTATCGTGACAGAAAAAAATGGCAATGCACAGCCCTACTTTATTTGAAGCTGCAAACACTGTTTATTGCAAGTTTCTTGTATCATCTGCAATTTTTTTAATGAAAATTTACAATTGTCAAATTATTGTCATTGACAATATTGTCACAACACTAACTTAAAAACATATGAACATATAAAACAGAGACATTGAATGCATAAGATATTGTTTAATAAGATGTCTATCATGAATCTAGGCATTTTCTAACTTGTGATTTAAACTTTTCCGCCCAATAAAAAGCTAAATATGAACAGTATAAAACAGGCAAAATTCGTAAACATTGACACATCTGCTCTGAATTTCACAATTCATAAGGCCCCCAGAGCCATTTTCAAAAGACTGGAAAAACACTGTGTTCAGTTCTTACTTTGAGCCATCATGGACAGAAGTACAGTTGTCATTAGAGCCATAAATAAATTCTTATCTTTTACATTTCAATTTTTTTTCAATTTCAGAGGAATACAGCTGTGAGTTTGGATCACAAAAATTTTATGCACTTTGCGGATTTGGCGGTATTCTGAGTTGTGGTCTTACCCACACAGCTGTTGTACCACTTGATTTGGTCAAATGTAGAATACAAGTAGATCCAGCCAAATATAAGAACATTGTCAATGGATTTAAAGTGACATTAGCTGAAGGTGGCACAAGAGCACTCGGTCTAGGATGGGCTCCAACCTTCATCGGTTATTCTATGCAGGGCTTGTGTAAATTTGGGTTCTATGAGGTCTTCAAAAATGTTTACTCTGGTATTTTAGGAGAGGTAAGCAATCTTTACTCATTGTTTTGACTGGGGGAGTGGGAAGTAAGGGAATACAACTTTTAGACCTGAAAGTCAGTATTAAATACATATTTTATTATATTATCACTGCAAAATGAAATTTTTTTATTGTGATTTGCATTAATCTGAAACTTTTAGCAGAATTTGGTTTAATTTTAGACAGTTTCCTGTGATATTAGCTCAACTTCTCTCAGAAAAAAAAAACTATTCTATTGTCATAACCCACATTTCAGCATTGGCATTCATTTTTGGTTAAGTTTTGGTTTGTAAATAAGTTGAACACTAGTGACATGGCTCTAGTTCAATTTTGTATTGAAACACTGTGTGACTTTCAAATTAAGTATATTGAATGTTTGAATTCAGTTTTTACTTATGTGTAATTGTAGGAAAAGACGTACTTGTGGAGAACCTCATTATACTTGGCTGCTAGTGCATCAGCAGAGTTCTTTGCTGATATTGCTCTGTGTCCTATGGAGTCTGTGAAAGTGAGAATTCAGACAAAACCAGGATGGAGTACAACATTGAGAGAGGGTGCACCTAGAATCATGAAAGAAGAAGGCTTGAATGGGTCAGTTTAAACTGTAGTTTACTCACTTTATCAATGCATTCAAACACTTAACATTATCACAAATTTTATTTTGACTTAAAATGTAGTAAACATAGCAATATTGAATAAGATTTATTAAGGCCCCAATGTTAACACAAATTCATTTTGTTTTTCATTTGTAAACGTTTTCAATATTTCTAACCATTTAAACATACGGACAAGATTTAATTTTCAGAATAGATAGAATCGTAGTCTGATAGATAGATTGAATGAATGGTCAAGGCTGCATATAGGTCTCTCATTGTTTTTAGCCAAAATGTTACAGGTTTTACAAAGGCATTGTCCCATTGTGGAGCCGACAGATTCCATACACAATGATGAAGTTTGCCTGCTTTGAAAGAACAGTAGAAGCTCTGTACAAGTATGTTGTACCAAAACCAAGGTCAGAGTGCACAAAAGGAGAGCAGTTGGTTGTTACATTTATGGCTGGATACATTGGTAAGTGACAAAATGTACTGATTTAACAAATATTTTAGAGTAACTTTTGATACAAATTGTAGGGATTTGCTAAAATATGACTATATCATGAATGATGCAAGAACGTGCTTTCAGCTTTTCACATTCATGTGGTTCGAAGAAAGTATGAGTATGCCTTTATTATATAGTAAAAAATAAGTAGTCAACTGCAAATTCTTAAAATTAAAAAGTTACTAAAGAAATTAAAGTAGATAACTTTGTTGTCACAAGCTTCCCATTGTAGTGTTTGCATGTCTGAAAAAATCAAGATATTGTAAACTTCAGCATAACTCTGTGTCAGAAATACATAGATGTGTACATTATAATGTGCACTTCATTATAAGGCTTTATGTAAAACTTAATATCAAGTAAGTGTGATGCAGTACTTTTTTTGATAAAGTTAATGTATGTCGTATAGGCATTAAATTAAATATAATGAATGTTAATTATATATTTTAGCTGGAGTATTCTGTGCTATTGTGTCCCATCCTGCTGATACAATCGTGTCCAAGCTGAACACAGATGCTGGAAGTACTGCCGTGGAAGCTGCAAAGGCTCTTGGATTCAAGGGTATTGTATTTTATTGATAAATTATAGTTAACATGTTGTCATGGTCTCATGACATGCAGTTCTATAGTGGCTATAATGGTGTGCATACATTATACCTGTAGAATCTAAAACATATTTGAGCCGCATCACGACAAAACCAACATAGTGAGTTTGCGACCAGCATGGATCCAGACCAGCCTGCGCATCCGCGTAGTCTGATCAGGATCCATGCTGTTCGCTTACCAACTCTATTACAAGTAGAGAAACTGATAACGAACAGCATGGATCCTGATCAGACTGCACGGATGCGCAGGCTGGTCTGGATCCATGCTGGTTGCAAACGCACTATGTTGGTTTTGTTGTCACACAGAACATTTGTTTTCTTCTAGTGCTGCTTCGTTCAGATGCTTTTGACATTGAAATCTCTTGAATTAGGTAGGGACAATGTTGTATTGAAAGAAATAACATTTCCTTTCCATGAAAATAAACCAGAGATCATAGATAGGGTAATGACCGTCTTGATGGACAAATAATGCAGCAAAATGTACACTAGTATTTCAGAGATTCTAGTACTTAGCAGTTCACCCTACCAGAATATAGAAGCATCTTATTACAATAAAGTCACAGAAATAAATGTATTGTCAGCTAAATCGTATATGCACTGCATTTTCATTGTGTGATTTTCAAGATTCCACATACCTTAAGTCTAGTTTTGAGTTATCTTTTGTTCTAATCTACAAAAGTAAACACAAGCTGTAATGGTTTGATGTCAAGACTGGACGAGTCAATTATGTGGTACAGAAATATACCTCAATTTTGTGACTTGTATATCTGCAAGATATAATGAAATCTTGCACAGTCACTTGTTTGGACAAAGTGTTTGGATTGTTGCCAGACTGGATTGATTATGTTAGGCAAATGATAAGAAAGAACCTTACATTTTATTGATTTGCTTACGATAAAAATACTTGCCAACAAAATTGAAAAAGAAAATCATTATCAAATGTAAAATAACTGGTGTATTTATATCAATCTGTTAAGGTGTACCTTATTCATATATTATACTTATATTATGTAGGTAAAATTGGCCAAAAAAACTGTTTGATATTTTAATAAAATAAGTTAAATGATTCTTCATCATTTTGAGAATATTAAGTAATTCTAAGGTCTTTTTCTTATATTTGTAAATGTTACCAAACTTTTTAAGTTTTGTGCAGTGCATTTATCCACAAGCCTTAAATCCAGTCTTGAGGCATGTCTTCACCAGCATATATTATGTTTGGTGTGAGTTAGCCGACAATCTACTGGTTGTATGTCAGGATTGGATGAGTCAATCTTGTGGTACAGTAATATACCTTAGTCTTGTGACTGATATTAGTTCTGTTTTCTGTAAACTTGACTAAGTCACTTGTTTGGACAAAGTTTTTATTTCACCAGTGATAAACTGTAGGTGATATATGAGCCGCGTCACGACAAAACCAACATAATGGGTTTGTGACCAGCATGGATCCTGATCAGACTGCGCGGATGCGCAGGCTGGTCTGGATCTATGCTGGTCGCAAACCCACTATGTTGGTTTTGCTGTGGCGCGGCTCATATATCATATCACACTGACAAGATTCAGTATCTCAACTTTTAGCTTCTGGTCTGATAATGCATCAGTCTCTAGTAGGTTGAAATAGAGTTTATTCAAACACCATGAAGTATAACATATATAAGGTCTTGAACAAATCGACTGTTTAATCAGTTATAAAATGATAAAACTTTTAAACGTTAAAAAAACTGTTGTATAATTTCAGGATTGTGGAAGGGTCTCTTCCCCAGGATTATCATGATCGGTACACTGACTGCCCTGCAGTGGTTTATCTACGACTCTGTGAAGGTGTTCTTCCGTCTGCCACGTCCACCACCGCCAGAGATGCCCGCCAGTCTCAAGAAAAAGCTTGGCATCACCGAATAATGACATTCTAAAATGGAAAATTTAATAAATTAAACTATCCCTTTTTCCCCTTGTGTTTGACAAAAGTTTTTTTATACAAAAACGATTGACGTTTAAATAGTTTACAAAAAAAAATTAAAAACGCACCCAAAATTTTTAAAAAGGATTTTATTTAATGAAAACCTGTTTCTAAAACAAAGAAAATTTCCCAACCCACTTTACTAAATGGTTTTTGTGTTTATATTAAATACAATGAAAAGGGTTTTTTTCCAGCGCAAGCCCCATCGTTTTAAAATTAATAGAAAAAATAGAAGTTTTTTAAAAAAAATTATCACTTTTGTAGGAATTAAAATAAAATGGCTTTTTTTTAAAATAAAAGGTGTATGGAAAGATTTTTTCCGGGGCATTTCTTGTGTGATATTTTGTGGTGTATATAATATTTATAATGCTTGAAATTTTTACTTACAAAAAAATTGATATTTTTTTGACTTGTTGCTTAGAAAGACAAGATCTGTGAGTTAAAATTTTGTTTAGTTTTGTTTTCTAAAGCCCTGTGACATTTATATTCAATACGGTATGTGTCTTACAGAAGTCACTATAATACATAACATTACCCAAGTTTTCCTTTGGAAATTACATTTTTGAGATAATAGCAACCCATTTAGTAATGTTTTGACGGAAATTTTATCCCCTTGAATCAAATACTAAGAACATTACATATCTTCAGTATGTAAGTAATGTGTTTCATGTGTGTTTTGTATGATTACCCAGGCCATTGGAGTAAAGCTGGAATGTCGCCGTATGACCTATACTGTGTTGGTTCGTCATTAAACTCTGCAAAAAAAATCGTGTATGAAATACAATTGTAAAATAGATCAGGAAGTTGATTAGTGAATACCTTTGTAGATGTGATAATAGTTGGTAAATTACAAGCTACCTGTATGTTGTCAGCCTGAATATCTGTCTAGAGCAAAATAAGGCAGAGCCAATAGTCTAATAATTACTCAAGTCAATAATTCAAACCATTATTGGCAACTAGTGTAAGATTTGTATAGTTCATTGATGAGATGTTGGACATCAAGGTTAGGCAGTATGCCAGGGCAATCAGTTCATTTTAGTGGATGAAAATGTGCATCAACATGGCCCAAATTATCTAGAACTACCTGGAGAGGGAAGGAATTGAGCGACCTGAATGGCAAGCTTGATCACAGATACAGATATCGGCTCTCCAGGTTCAACCTAGAAGTATCCAGGAGCTTGAGGACTAAGTTTATCATTACATTCTATTATAAATAGGTCTCGCTTTTATCAAATACAGCACTTTGAACCAAATACAAAGCTTTTATGAAATTATTTAACTTGCTCAATACAACTTCAGGAGCATGTGATTTATTTCTTTATTTAGAGGTTAATACTTGGGAGTTGGGCTGCTCGGGCATTATCCGCGATAATGGCCCGAAGATGATGTGCATAATGGCCTGAGGGCCGGCAGGCCCGAAAGGACATTATGGAAATCGAGGGCCATTATCGCATAATGCGAGCAGCAAACCAAGTATTAAACGTCTTTTAATACCTATGTCCGAAAATACGGCATTTAGACATCGCCGGCTAATCATAAAAATCGCAAAAATATGTCATTCATTTAACCCTTTTATTACATTTGAAAACATTGAGAAAAACAAAATAAAATATGAGAACAATATTGTTTTTATTGTTGTTTATATCGGGATAAAAAACTCGATATATTTTTTTGTGAGAAATAACATATAGTGCCAGTTTTTTTTAACTTTTTGTGCCTCCGGGACTGATGTCTAGCTCCATTTGTCATCGATTGCCGATCTTATTTCCTACAGTCAAACTGAAATCAGTTTTTTGGAAAATTCTGTAGGGTTAATGTTTGTGTCTTTATGGTAAGAGTTATTCTTTTCTTGAGTTTTAAATCTTCAATGTTAAGACTTTGTTGATTGAGACTGGATTAACGTCATTTAAGCTGAAAGTTTTTTGTGCAAGTGACTACAGTTTTCATTCAACGTCAGCAGCCATCTTGAAAGACCACTGAGAGTTGATGACGTCATTCTGTACGTGCGCTCATTCAGCTCGCCATTATGGAAAAATAATGCCGAGTAGCAAGGCGGCCGAAAAATTGCATAATGACGCTAGATCTTGCCATAATGGCCCTGAAATACCCTAGATTTTGTTACTATATATAGTAACATAGGTATTAATAAGTATTATGATTGCTAAGGTGTGACTTGTGCATCTAATAAAGTTATCGGGTAGATAGATATGACACAAGACAAAATGTCTCTTCTGTGTGCCCTTTTCATAGGTCATTAATACTAAGCAGTATTACTTTAGTAACAGACCACTCTTGGTTGAAAAAGATCATAGGAATTAAGCACAACGTGATTTGTTGTCCTGATTTAACAGGCAATGAAATTGATAGGGATTATTTAGGTAACAGAATTTGATATCCGTATTTCTTTATTGCACCAGGGAAACTGTTACCATGGCGTTCAGGCAATATTACAAACCTCCAGTAATTAATCACCAAGGCCTACAGCTGTACTAATAATGTAACTGTGCCACTTATCTCCTAAACTGTGCAATCATTATAGTATATAACATTAGTAATGAAAATTCTATGTCTAAAATAAAAACAAAGGAAAAGTGTAGAAAATTAAATCTTTATTTTTTTTTAATCTTTCTTTCATATTGAGACAATTTGAATGAACAACTACTAGGTTTACTACAGTAGAACTAGATCCTGATATTATATACAATATTCATTCGTAAAAATTTCAAAACAGATTATCTCACAAAATTCTTTCATACATTTTAAATAAAAATCCCTTAATTAATTAACATAATTCTTACTCTGTCAATAAATCATAAAAAATGTATTCAATATGTTATCTTTATGGAATCAATACATGATTAATATCAAATTAAAAAAAAAAATCTGTCCGACATTTTCCTCTTGCAAAGAATCTCACTACGATTCAATGTTTATTATACAATGTGCTATTAAATAGGGAAATAAAAGGATCATATAAATTTTTATTACCCCTCACTATTTTTGTAATATTAATTTCCCATAGCCCAATGGGAGATATTCTTACTGTTTATGAGAGTAAACATTTTGTAGATCTACTGTTTCAGTAAAAATCTGAAAAAATAAAAACTTATAGAAACAGTATCCAAATGAAGTATTTGTTTGGGGTAATAAAACAAATAACACGTAGGTTTGTGAGTAACAGTAAAAATTATCATCCCTTTGTAAAAAAAAACTATTACCCTTGGCTAACGCCTTATGTAACAGTATTTTCCTGGGGATGATATTTTTACTGTTACTCACAATCTTAAATGTTATTTATATATTTTCTCCCAATAACATATTTAAAAAAAAAAAAAAAATTTTACTTGTAGAAATGCAGTAAAATTTAAATTTTATCTTTTCATTTCATGTTCAAGACTACAATTCGGCAAACTTTTATTCAGGTGAAATTATAAATGGCATAATCTTAAACAGACTACTGACATGACAGGATTTTTTTTTTTTGGAAACTTTGATGTTGGTCTAAGTCAACAACTTTTATGCAATATTTCAGATTATTTGCTAACATTGTTTTGTCCCCAAAATAGTAATTCTTATTCTGCATAATTACATTGAAAAACCTGTAGGTGCTTTAATTTCAAGACTCACACTTAGTATCTATTTTCAAAAATTATAGAGTATAATTCTTTATTATCTTTTTTCAATTTCCTGCTTCAACCGTCTCAGTCGACCTATGCAAGATAATTTTATGTTTTTATGCTTTTGGAACTCAGCATAGCTCCTTTTATTTAAACAATATTTTTAGTAATAATTGAATAATTTGCATTATGAACTTAGAATCATATATCAATATCAATATAACATTTCAATGTATTTTGTTCATCAAAGTTAAATCTGTCTATAGACTTGTATCCTGCAAGCAGGAACCGAGACTTTTGCTTAAAAGATGTCTCTCCTTAAATAATGTATCTATGTTTTGAAAAAACAATTATTCATATAAGAAAAATAAACAAGTGGGCCATGATGGCCCTGAAGTCGCTCACCTGTATATAGGCCCCCACAGCGGGGCCAGTTTAAACCCCAGGGCTTTTACTTGAACAAACTTGGTAGACACCCATTAGAAGATGTTTTATGCTAAACATCTAAGGTCTAGCTCATTGAGATTTTTAAAAAAAAGATTGTTTAAGTTTTTACTATACTCATATAGTCAAAAGCAATGACACCCCTAGGGCGGGGCCAGTTTTGACCCCAGGGCTTTTATTTGAACAAACTTTAAAGACACTCACTAGAAGATGTTTCATGCTTAATATCTAAACTCTAGTTGGGTTTTTTCAAAGAAGATTTTTAAGTTTTTGTTATACACATATAAGGAAAATCAATGTCCCCCGGGGCAGGGCCAATTTTGACCCAAGGGCTTTTATTTGAACAAACTTTGAAGACACTAACTGGAAGATGTTTCATGCTTAATATCTTAACTCTAGCTATTTGGGTTTTTTCAAAGAAGATTTTTTAAGTTTTTGCTTTACACATAAATAAAATCAATGATCCCCCGGGGCAGGGACAATTTTGACCCCAGGGCTTTTATTGGAACAAACTTGATAGACACTCACTAGAACATGTTTCATGCCAAATATCTAAGCTCTACCTCTTTGGGTTTTTTAAAAGAAGATTTTTTTAAAGTATTTGCTTTACACATACAAGGAAAATCAATGACCCCTGGGGCAGGGCCAATTTTTGATCCCAGGGCTCTTATTTGAACAAATTTAATAGACACCCATTAGAACATGTTCATGCTAAATATCTTAGCTCTAGCTCTTTGGGTTCTTTAAAGAAGATTTTATAAGTTTTTACTATATGCATATAGGGAAATCAATGACCCCTTGGGGCGGGGCCAATTTTGACCCAAGGGCTTTTATTTGAACAAACTTGATAGACACTCATTAGAAGATGTTTCATGCTAAATTTTCTTAGCTCTAGCTCTTTGGGTTATTTAAAAGAAAATTTTATAAGTTTTATTATATGCATATAGGGAAAATCAATGACCCCCTGGAGCCGGGCCAATTTTGACCCAGGGCTTTTATTTGAACAAACTTGGTAGACACCCATTAGAAGATGTTTCATGCTAAATATCTTAGCTCTAGCTCTTTGGGTTCTTTAAAAGAAGATTTTTTTAAGTTTTTACTATATGCATATAGGGAAAAATCAATGACCCCGGGGCAGGGCCAATTTTACCCCAGGGCTTTTATTTGAACAAACTTGATAGACACTCACTAGAAGATGTTTCATGCAAATATCTAAGCTCTTCTTTGAGTTTTTTAAAAGAAGATATTTTAAGTTTTTTCTATTGGTTGCCATGGCAACCAGAGTTCTGCATGGAATTAAATTCTTTTAACAATTTTTAAAGGTGACCACCAAAGGAACATTCCTGTGAAGTTTGGATGAAATTGGCTCAGCGGTTTATGAGGAGATGTCATTTAAAGTAAAAGTTTACGGACGCCGGACGAAAAACGATCACAAAAGCTCACCACTTGGTGACAGGTGAGCTAAAAAAGGTGGTCCTTTAGTAACAGGTATAAAATGTCAGTCTGTATTGCATGGTGGTCTTTAGAACAAGTTTGACTGTTCATTGAATATTATTACTTTCCTAACAGATTTCTTCACAACATCAATCTTACCCGATACACAGTATCACTTTTACTTATATGTAACTATAAAATATCTTTACCAAAATCAAACCAATTAAGCCCTACCTTTGCCAGTCATTTTTCCATATTTACACACACACACAATCAAGAAAATACAAGTTAACTGAAGGTCAACAAATTTCTGATTAAGTAGTGGTGTTCAAACTCGAAATATTCTATATACAGCACTTTTCATTTACATGTCTCAATAATGCAGTACAAAATTAGAACAGTTCTGTTTTTAAATAATAGTATTAACTATTTATTGATTAAAAACGTAAAAAATTCCTTTGCATGAATGAAAAAATATATAACATAAAGAGAGAAAAACAATTTCTTACACTGACTTTTATCAAATTTAGTGGCTTTGTTTTCTTATCAATAAATTGAGTTTTCAAGTAAAAATAATTCATGCATTAAATTTTTTTTATTCCAAATAATTTTAATATTTGAATATTTTAATCAAGCTTTATGAACATTTTAAATAACTTATCTCTAAAACAAATACACAAGTACAAGCACTTTTGACTGCATTTAAAGTTGTTCAAAGACATTTAAAATGTTGAATTTTACAGAAAAGTCTAACATTATGCAAAATAAATCACCATCAAAAGATCAGTATTAGAGGTTCAGATCATTTAAGCTCCTGTCTTAAGGCTCATTGTCATTTTGAACAACAACAGTCTACACAAATCTAAACTGTTGATCACTTAATTTAAATATCTTAATATTAAAATCCCTTAAATAAACAAATGACAGTTCTAAAATCAAAGCAGAAACATTTCATTAAACATAAATTTAGGATGATACAGGATTATATCATACAAGAGATTGAAGTCAAAACACATTTTGTATTACTACATGTACTAAAATCAAACTTTCACATCTAAACCTGTACAAAGTCATTTTTGTCCATCTTTTTAATCTGGACAAAAACCAATAGTCATTTATCGGGAAAATTTATACAATACAAAATGAATGAATAGCGAACAGTACCAACCATGCTCAGATGGCAGAGACATGCTGGCTGATCTAGGTGTGCTCTGGTCACATGGGTAGAGTCAGTCGCTGCCTACAGGCTGAGGGTTAGTATGGGTTAATATTTAACACATGCACCAAATTCAGTTTAATTTCTGTACAGAGTTCACCAGTTAATTTAATTGCAATAGTTAAGTAATCTCTTCAGATATTTGTTTGTCCACCTTGCTCTTAGGTCATCTCCAATGCAGATTTATGATATGGTCTGGAGACTGACGGCATTTCAGTTTTAGATGGTTTCAGGGGGTACTTTTTGTTCCTTGAGTCGGGAAATCTATCATGGTAGTGCTCTAAACGCAGATATTTCACTGTTACTAAGCGACCTGGAAAAAAATTTGGTAATAATTATTCTGTTGAAATAACTGTATATCAAAATTCCATCTCAAAACTATTACAACAGAATTGTGTTAAACCATTCGTATTTATTATGGACTGTCACAGCAAACTTTGCAAAAAAAATGTTTTTATAAATTTCACTGACAAAAAGGGACAATGCAGCGTTGCAGGTAAGTTTGTTATAGGAAACCTCCTGCTGTTTTTTTGTTATCATAAGGCACCTAGGCCAATTGAAAATGTTTATCATCCTCAAAAATGTAGTTGGCATATAATTCAAATTCTGTGACTTGCAATTTCCAGCATGATAATAACCTAAAGTCAAACATATAAATTTCAAGATAGAGTTTTAGTGCTTACATGAGGCAACAGATGTGCCAAGGAAAATGACCAATTTAGCCAAGGGTCAAGGTGGTTATTTTAATTTACATGCTGAAAACACTATCAATCAAAATAACAGAACTTGACAGATCGCCAATCTGTTAATAATGAAAAGCCTGTAAGATAACCCCTGTTATAAATATAAGGACCTCACCATCAAACCACCATCCATGTAAAGCCTGATAAGCCTCATAGGCTTTCTCACAACTGATACATTTAATGTATACACAACCCTGAAACAAAAATCATAAAAGCCATTTTAAAGAAAATTTGATACTACATTTTAACTAATGATCATTAAATTTATCTTATATGAAAACATTTCAACTTTTTCTTCAAATATATGCTAAATCAATATGACATTTCTGTTTTCATGTGAATTCTCATAGAATTCACTCATGATTTCTTTAAGTTTGCTCAGAATTATGTTGTTTTTTTTCTTTTTGAATAATAAAAGCATGATTTTTTAAAAATGTTTTTCAAGTAAACTTTACACTAAGCATTTGAAAGGAGCATAGTCCATCAGTATGAATGATAGATTTAAGACTGAACTATTGTTAATTCCCCAAATACCGTAAAAATCCCTGTTACAGCTATTGTAACATCTTGTGGTAATGTTTTTACTAAAAGTTCCATGTACATGCATTAACCTAAGAATGGAGGAATTCATATAATGCTTGTCAATATTTAAATACATGTACATGTATATGAAATAAATGTGAAAAGAGATTATCAGTAAGGTGTTTTTCCTTGAAACTGTAAATATTTACAACATGAGGATTAGAAACTCATACAACTGATGACAATAAATAAATATGAGCTGTGCCATGACAAAACCAACATAGTGGGTTTGCGACCAGCATGGATCCAGACCAGCCTGTGTATCTACACAGTCTGATCAGGATCCATGCTGATCACTATCAGTTTCTCTACTTGTAATAGGGTTTGTAATATTTAAAAACAGAAGTCCAAAAGACTTTACCTCTCTTGATGTTCTGTCTACGAAAATATGGAGAATACCATGGTTATCCTGACACTTCTCTAAAACACTCTCCTCTATATCCAGGTGCCAATCATCAACATTCTGTTCTCTACAACAACAACAACAACAGATTAATAAACAATCACAACTTTCTGTCTGACTTCAATGAAGAAACATAAAGTGTTTTTTTTTTCAAAACCAAGCCCCTTTGAAGCACTTTCCAAGACACTGTCAATAGATGTTATCAGAACTCGGCAAATATGGGTTTTCCCCAGATAATCCGTAGGTACAAACAAACTTTTACATATATAGCTTCACGATGCACTGCCAGTCACAATAGACAAGTCAACCTGTTGCACTGGTTTTCAAAGCTGTGACAGTAAAATTTTGTACTTAAAGATTAGCTGGGGAAAAACCCAAATATTCTTCATTCCACAGTTAATCTATTCAAGCACTTTTCAAGACACAGATCGTTTTCAAGCACTTTTCAAGACACAGATCGTTTTCAAGCACTTTTCAAGACCCATGCAAACCTTGTAAATACAATGGTATTGCAACACCAATCAGACAAGATATGGTAGTTTAATTTGCTGCAAAAATCTAACATGTAAACAGGTGACAGGTACTTGCTGGGAATAACTGAACCATTTATTTTAACCAAAAAAAAATGACTTTGGTAATCTGTCCTTTAGAAATGCATTTTCATTTTGATAGTGAACAATTATTAAAAGGTGAATGTGCTAAAAAAAGAACTAGAAATTTGTCGATAGCCCTATTAGGAGATGGATACCTCAATATTCCACTGTTATGTCAGTCTACAGGCAGACAGCATGATGGACAGGATGAACAAGGGCATATCTACATGCCTCCCCCTAAGTAAGAGAAGCATAGGAAATATACAAGTGATAGACAGAATTAAATAACATGAGCCATGTCATGACAAAACCAACATAGTGGGTTTGCGACTAGCATGGATCCAGACTCTGCGCAGTCTGATCAGGATCCATGCTGTTCGCTTACCAACCCTATTACAAGTATAGAAACTTATAGCGAACAGCATGGATCCTGATCAGACTGAGTGGATGCGCAGGCTGGTCTGGATCCATGCTGGTCGCATTATGTTGGTTTTGTAATGGCGCGGCTCAATTATTTAAAAATTTAGAAGAAACAAAAAGACTTACGTGTTTGTGTCAAACATATTTCTGACTTTCAAGCATGGAGTCGGGCCATAAGGCAAACTGTTCACACTTCCCTGACTTGTCTCCCCAAATGCTGCAACAATAGTTTATATATCTTAGCATATCATTACAAAGCAATCTGGTAAGTATTTAATTGAATAATTTTTATAAACCTCTAAATTTAAAACTCATACTTGCAACAAAACAGCAATACAATGGAAGCTTTCAATTAATTCAAATTTACATAAATTTACTTAATTCATACCCTGTTACATACACACGCAATGCTTAAGATAAATTATTTTCAGACAAAAAACATAGACATAAAAAGAGTGCTTAAAGCATTTCTCATTGAACAGAATTCATCACACTTCTGTTCTTTTTTGTTTGTTTGGTTTTAAGTCAATAATTTAGGGCACCTGCATAGAACCACTGATAGCTAGCTGGATAGCTTTCGCACATGAAATGATTAAAAGTCCCTGGTGGGGTTAGATCACATAGTTGTGAGGGGCAAATGGTTTGAAGTCAATGACCTTAACCATTTGGGCACAGACACCCCTTTCATCAAACATCTTTAAATGCTTGTTTTTTTTTTTTACATAATTATAATACTTTTATTGTATTTTATATTTTGTAATGACCTATCAGGCAGGTTGAGATAGACTAATGCTTACCTTGTCCCTGCCACATTTTGTGTCCATTTGGAATAGCCTGAAATATGAGAAAATGATATGTCAACACATAAGAAAAATGTAAATTATTATTACCTGCTTTAACATTTTTGCTACTTCTCTCAAAATAAAAAATATGTCCAAACAAGTGACTTAGTCAAGTTTACAGAAAACAGAACTAATATCAGTCACAAGACTAAGGTATATTACTGTACCACAAGATTGACTCATCCAATCCTGACATACAACCAGAAGATTGTCGGCTAAGTTGCACCAAACATAATATATGCTGGTGAAGACATGCCTCAAGACTGGATTTAAGGCTTGTGGATAAAATTTAATTATCAATGATATACCTGGAAAAGAAGTGCTGTAGTTTTACAATATTTATCTTCTTTTTTTTTTACTATTTATACTTTCGCATATGAAAGGATTTAAAGTCCCTGGTGGGGGTTTGAACACCCAGTTGTGACGGGCAAATGGTTTGAAGTCAACGACCTTAACCATTTGGCCACATATAAAACAGGTGTTTTAATAATTTGATTAATCTGTATAAATAGTAACAGAATTGTCCATGATATCAACTGATTATGAGTTCACAGTACAGGGCCAAACAAATGCTCAGTCGGATCACTGAGAACTAGCAAAAATTATGATGTCACAGCTTACATCATAATTTTTTTCCCTTGATTTGGGGCATAAAAAACATTAATACTAAAAGAACATTTGAGACTACTGCTGTGTTAAATAAAAAGAGAAGCAACTTTGTACCTGAGCTTGGATCTTCAGAGATAAATGATTAAATGACCTAAATTAACCTCAGACTGTTTAACAATTGCAACTGAACTATAAATAGTAACAGGAAATTTTTTGCTGTGGAAATAAAGATAAGAAAGATAAGAAGTTTATTAAAACTTAAAATATGAATATAACTTTTGATTATATATTTTTGCAACCTGCAATGATATAGTCAGGGTGCTGTGTAAATGTACAATAGTCACTAATTGACTTGACTGATATAATAATGCCTCAAGCCGTGTTGTGTTCTTCAATATGTAAAGTGCAAATAAAATCTTTTTCAACACGATATTGACTGTTAGGGTGTTGTTTTATTCATTGACTTTACATAGTAATGTTGGATGATCTGAAATAGGGTCGTAAACATGTATGATAGGAAGTCGTTTAAATCAACAAATTGGCTATGGCAAGTTTGACTATACATAATTTTTATCTATGTACGAAATTATGTTACGCTTAAGTTCAAGACATTTACATAATTATGTTAATATTTTTAACAGATAACACTATTGTCCAAACAAGTGACTTAGTAAAGTTTACAGAAAACCGAACTATTGTCAGTCACAAGACTAAGGTATATTACTGTACCACAAGATTGACTCATCCAATCCTGACATACAACCAGAAGATTGTCGGCTAAGTTGCACCAAACATAATATATGCTGGTGAAGACATGCCTCAAGACTGGATTTAAGGCTTGTGGATTGTTTATACATGTATCATGATAAGAATATTAAAAAAAAACATCAACAATTTTGAGTTCAACCAATCTTTATAACATTTTTAATCTTTATTTGGACTCTGAATATAATCTTCTAAACATACATAAAAGACATTGTAAGAACTTTATTGACATGTTTGCTTTTAATTAATATTTAAAGTTGTTTATTTACAATTATTCTTGAGTTTTGGGTCACAACCACAATATGGTGTATTTTGTTGATTTTTTGAAAGGCTCATTATATCTCAGAAATGCTTTTCATTTTTTTCTACTTTTCAAAAGGTTTTTTTTTTTTTAAATTTTGGTGTACTCAATAATTTGAGTTTATTCTGTTGCTTTTTGGCAATCAGAACAGTGAAAGTGATTGAGTATTTTGTATGGAAGTCAAAATACTACTTTATTTACATTTTGTTCCTTTTATGACAAATAATTACCCATTTATTGTTACTTTCTTCAGGTAACCAATATCTAACATTCTCTTAAATCATTATTTAAATTTTATTTAACTTGAATTTGACATTTCTAAAATGTGAAGAGAAATACTGATTTCTCAGGCATCATGTGCCTTTAATTCAGACAAAACAGTGCAATTTTGACAAACATCTAATCTCTGTAATCGATCAAGATTGTTGTGACTCTAAATGAAAACATTGTGGTGCAAGTATTTCTTAACTTTCCTTGATAATAACCATATTATCATGTAGACCCTTCAAGTTGGTCAAGAAATGATATATAAAAAGTTTGATCATTAAACTAAACACAAGTAAATGACAAATGACACAACCAATTCCATTAAGAGCAATTATATTTGTGATTAACCAAAAAAATTTTTTCAAAAAATATTAATAATTTTTTTTCCCCAAAAGCCTAATATTACCTGAAGCCATCTCCAGACTGTGAACTCTTCTCCCTGTATCATTTGTGTCTCTACTCGGATCCTTGACTCGTTACCTTCAATAAACTGTACAGCATCATCCCATAATGACAGCATCTGACGTCTGTAATATTCATCATAGTCAATGTACATCTATCAGCACATAATAAACACAACAGATATCTACAGGACCACAAACTTTAGACTACTTCTCAATGTTTAATAGTGGAATAAGAACAGGTCTCAGCCTCTCAGGATACTTCTTAGTCTGAAAGAGGCTTAATTTATAATAACTTTAATATGTACTTCCTCCAGGCAGAAGTTATAGCAAAATATGACAATACCTCCATGTGTGAAATAGTACATGGTATAACATTTTTTAATCAAAGTGCAATACTGACAATGATGTAGATGCCTTGGTAAGTAGGAGAGTTTTTAGAATAAAAGCATATTTTACCAAAACTCTATTTAACAAGAGCCACGGCCGGGCGGGGGCAACGCTCGACTTTTACTTTTTCTAAACGCAAACATAGAAAGGTTTGAACATATCTTAACGTTTCCTTTTTATAAATTAAAATGGTCTGTCTTGTCACATTAGTTTTATTTATCTATTTTGTATATATATATATATATATATATATATATATATATATATATATATATATATATATATATATATACGAGGGATGATCAAAAATTAACCGGACTTTGTAAATGATTCTTAACCTGTTAAATGAATTTACATAAAAATGCATGGAAAATAAATCGGAATCTATCCCCTAAATGATACAAAAAATACCAACAAGAAATATTAACAAAGAAAAAAGTTATGCTGTTATTGGCATGCACATGTAAAGCAATGCGGCGCACGGTATAACTTTAAAATTGACGTTAACGACGTCACAAGCGTATTGTCCTTAACGGAGCAGATTTTTACTCATTCACGGAGTAGGCCAATAAATGGTACAATCATGTTATTGATGCGGCGGATCCACTGCCTATATATATTTCTGTACAAGTGTGTATCATATTGTATTGTAATACATGTAGGTTGAATGGTGATAAAGAGCTCCTGTAAATGATGCAAACTTCCGTTATTTCCTTCTGTAACTTGATTGTTGAAAAAATCGCACATGCAATTAACTATATTATGTATTACAGATAATGTAAAATAATGTTGCTGAATGATAATGTATCATACATACGAAAAAATAACAGAATAATACAACTATGATCAAAATTGTCATTATTTTAAAATGAATAAAACGCATAGCCAATTTGAACAGTGGCTGTTAAATTGTTAACACAATTTATCCATAAGACTACTGCGTAAAATAAGAAAATAATTGATGCAATTGTAAACCAAGAATACATTACATGTAATTAATGCATTAACTATTATCATTTTAAGATCCTCAGAGTTGACTGCACCGTCCCGTAGTTACTGTCGAACATCGTTGACAATGTCCGCAGTCAATCGACTGTCATTTTTCAACGTCTTGGCAATTGACGTCACCAACGTCCTTGAAAATGTCTTTTTTCTGTCTCTCCCTTACTTGTTTCTATTTCTCTATTATCCTTTCTTAATCTTTTAAGCTAATAAAAAGATATGCTGTGGCTTTCTGGAACTTTTCCATTGATAGCCATAAATTTTTTGTCTACGTTTTAAACAGTTTCTCGTCTTACATTTGACAATTTTTTCCTATTGATCGATTTTCGAGACATTCCGACGACATAGTTTTAACGCGAGTATTTCATTAACATGTGACGTTTGAATTGTGATTGTAAATATAAATATGGTTTAAATGAGGTAATTTTTACTGACAACGTCAAAGATATGGTAACATGACGTTTTGGCGTATTTTGAAATCTTAATGTGCCATATTGTAAAATACACGCAGCATAAAGCGCCTCATGTCAAGGCGAATTTACGCACTGCGCCGGGTGTGCGTTACCATGGTTTTCGAATTCGCTGTTACGGACAAGCTATTTGCGTTATCAGATTAGATATAGTATCAGATTACAGGTATTGTTTTCCGATTAAGTGTGATATATAACAATAAGTGATAGGATAAAAATTCTTCAATTGCCAGTCACAGTCCGGTTTATTTTTGATCATCCCTCGTATATATATGAATAGAAACACGCAATTCTACAAATAGAAACATGCAATTCAATAAATAGAAAGACTAAATTCTATAAATAGAAACACGCAATTCTATAAATAGAAACACGCAATTCTATAAATAGTAACAAGCAATTCTATAAAAAGCAACACGCAATTCTATAAATAGAAACACGCAATTCTAAAAATAGTAACATGCAATTCTATAAATAGAACACGCAATTCTAATAGTAGAAACACGCAATTCTAAAAATAGAAACACGCAATTCTAAAGTAGAAACACGCAATTTCTATAGTAACACGCAATTTCTAAAAATAGAAACACGCAATTCTAAAAATAGAAACACGCAATTCTGTAAATAGAAACAAGCAATTCTATAAATAGAAACACGCAATTCTATAAATAGTAACAAGCAATTCTATAAATAGTAACACGCAATTCTAAAAATAGAAACACACAATTCTAAAAATAGAAACACGCATTTTCTATAAATAGTAACACGCAATTTCTAAAAATAGAAACACGCAATTCTAAAAATAGAAACACGCAATTCTGTAAATAGAAACAAGCAATTCTATAAATAGAAACACGCAATTCTATAAATAGTAACAAGCAATTCTATAAATAGTAACACGCAATTCTAAAAATAGAAACACGCAATTCTAAAAATAGAAACACGCATTTTCTATAAATAGTAACACGCAATTTCTAACAATAGAAACACGCAATTTTTAAAAAATAGAAACACCTAATTCTATAAATAGAAACACACAATTCTAAAAATTAATACACGCAATTCAAAAAATAGAAACACTCAATTCTAAAAATAGTAACAAGCAATTTCTATAAATAGTAACACGCAATTTCAAAAAATAGTAACATGCAATTCTATAAATAGAAACACGCAATTCTAAAAATAAAACACGCAATTCTGTAAATAGAACACGCAATTCTAATAATAGAAACACGCAATTCTAAAAATAGTTACACGCATTTCTATAAATAGTAACATGCAATTCTATGAATAGTTACACGCAATTCTAAAAATAGAAACACGCAATTCTATAAATAGTAACATGCAATTCTAAAAATAGAAACACGCAATTCTAAAAATAGTAACAAGCAATTCTAAAAATAGTTACAAGCAATTTCTATAAATAGTAACACGCAATTCTAAAAATAGTAACAAGCAATTCTAAAAATAGAAACACACAATTCTATAAATAGTAACACGCAATTCTATAAATAGTAACCACGCAATTCTAAAAAAAGTAACACGCAATTCTATAAATAGTAGCACACAATTCTATAGAAACACGCAATTCTAAAAATAGAAACACGCAATTCCTATAAATAGTAACACGCAATTTCTAAAAATAGAAACACACAATTCTAAAAATAGAAACACTCAATTCTATAAATAGAATCACGCAATTCTAAAAATAGAAACACGCAATTCTAATAATAGAAACACGCAATTCTATAAATAGAAACATGCAATTCTATAAATAGAAACACGCAAATCTATAAATAGAAACACGCAATTCTAAAAATAGAAACATGCAATATACGTTGTTGTTGTTGTTGATGATGATGATGATGATGATGATAGATAGATATGTATAAATATAAATATACACACACACACACCAATAAATATATAATTATGGTCATTTAACCCATTACTTCATGAGCATTTTGTGAAAAATGGCTGTTTTCATTGAAAAGTCTCCCGTTACAAGTTCAAATTGCTATAATACTATAAAAACTGCTTCAACACTAATCAAACTTGGCACAAATGTTGACTGGACCATTGCCCTTGCAACAACATACTCAGGCTTAAATTTTCTGTTACCATGGCAATGAGGGGACATCTCAAAATTGCCAAAAATCACTATTTTGCGTTGATTTTTTCCATTATAATTGATTTCAAAGTGCTGCAACTTCTCAATGGATTGAGATAGAGTCAAATGCTTTTCAGCGTTGGTTACACGTTACCTTATGATCAATCTGGGGTCATTTATAGCCTCTCACAAGTCCAAAATTTTCTTGGCGATGAGGGGGACTCCGCCCCCCGTCAAACCCCCCAAACAGAAGGGGGCACATCCCCCTTCTGGCAACCCCCTGATGTATCTTTTGGTTGGGGGGCCGCGCCAAAAAAGTGGTCACTTTTTTTAACAACATTTCTCAAACAAAAACAAGTGTTAAGGGCCTAAATAATGCATTTTTTCACCATTTGAGACAACAAAAAGGGGGGGGGGGGGTGAAAAAGGCGTTAAAAGGCGTGTATATGAAGTAATGGGTTAATGTACAAATCTGAGAAAATTCAGTAATTAAACCTTCAAGGTCAAGGTCATTACAGAGCCCAAGCAAATTTGGGTTTGATAAACAACAATGTTCTGTTATAATATGAAGTTGATCCCTTCAATAATAGCAAAGCTACAGTCAGTTACAGCCAAAACAATGAAAATTTCAATAATTTGACCTTCAAAGACAATGTCATTAATGAGTGAAGGTCAAGGTCTTTCGGTATATTTTTAAGAGTTATCCTTGAAGATTATTATGTTCAAGTTTCAAGACAATCCATTCAAAAATAACAAAGTTACAGCCAATAATAGCCAAAAAAATGAATATTTCAATATTTGACCTTCAAAGTCAAGGTCATTTATGAGTGAAGGTCAAGGTCTGTCTAGTTATTTTTAAGGGATATCCCTGAAGATAATTATGTTAAAGTTTGAAGACAATCTATTCAAAAATAACAAAGTTACAGCCAATAATAGCAAAAAAAATGAAAATTTCAATAATTTGACCTTCAAAGTCAAGGTCATTTATGAGTGAAGGTCAAGGTCTGGCTGGTTATTTTTTAGGGATATCCTTGAAGATTATTATGTTCAAGTTTGAAGACAATCCATTCAAAAATAACAAAGTTACAGCCAATAACAGCATGAACAAGCAACAAGAGCTGTCGGTAGGACAGCAACGCTCGACTATTCTTAGTGCTTGATAGTAAAAAAAAAATGCTTGATACAGTTACCTCCTCCTGTTTACAGGTTGGGGTAATGATGGTGAACATGTGTGCAAAGTTTCAAAGCCATATGTCAATGAACTTTGAAAATATTTGAGGTATTACAAAAACTTTAACATAAATTCTAAGTCGAAAAAGGGGCATAATTCTGTCAAAATGCTTGATAGAGTTACCTCCTCCTGTCTACAACTTGGGGTCATGATGGTGAACAAGTGTGCAAAGTTTCAAAGCCATATGTCAATGGGCTTGGAAAATATTTAAGGTATTACAAAAACTTTAACATAAATTCTAAATCAAAAAAGGGGCATAATTCTAGCAAAATGCTTGATAGAGTTACCTCCAACTGTCTACAGGTTGGGGTCATGATAGTGAACAAGTGTGCAAAGTTTCCAAGCCATATATCAATGGACTTTGAAAATATTTGAACTATTACAAAAACTTTAACATTAATTCTAAGTCGAAAAAGGGGCATAATTCTGTCAAAATGCTTGATAGAGTTACCACCTCCTGTCTACAGGTTGGGGTCATGATGGTGAACAAGTGTGCAAAGTTTTAATGCCATATGTCAATGGACTTTGAAAATATTTGAACTATTACAAAAACTTTAACATAAGTGGTTACGCCGACGCCGACGCTCGGGTGACTGCAATAGCTCTACTTATTCTTATCGAATAGTCGAGCTAAAAATTGGACTTTTAACCTTGAAGGTCAAGGTCATTTATGGATGAAGGTCAAGGTTAGTGTGGTCGGGCTACTGAAAGGTCTTGTCCCAAGGGTTGTTGTGGCCAAGTATGAAGACAATACACCAAGAAATAAACAAGAGGGCCATGATGGCCCTGAGGTCGCTCACCTGTATATAGGCCCCCCACCCCCCCCCACAACGTTGCAGGGCCAATTTTAACCCAAGGGCTTTTATTTGCACAAACTTGGTAGACACCCATAAGAAGATGTTTCATGCTAAACATCTAAGCTCTAGCTCATTGGGCTTTTTAAAAGAAGATTTGTTTTAAGTTTTTACTATACACATATATTTAAAAACAATGACACCCCTTGGGCGGGGCCAATTTTGACCCCAGGGCTTTTATTTGAACAAACTTGGTAGACACCCATTAGAACATGTTTCATGCTAAATATCTTAGCTCTAGCTCTTTGGGTACTTTAAAAGAAGACTTTTTAAGTTTTTACTATATGCATATAGGGAAAATCAATGACCCCCCGGGGCGGGGCCAATTTTGACCCCAGAGATTTTATTTGAACAAACTTGGTAGACACTCACTAGAAGATGTTTCATGCCAAATATCTAAGCTCTAGCTCTTATGGTTTTTTAAAAGAAGATATTTAAAGTTTTTTCTTTCGGTTGCCATAGCAACCAGAGTTCTGCATGGAATTAAATTCTTTGAACAATTTTTAAAGGTGACCACCAAAGGAACATTCTTGTGAAGTTTGGATGAAATTGGCTTAGTGGTTTATGAGGAGATGTCATTTAAAGTAAAAGTTTACGGACGGACGACGGACGAAAAGCGATCACAAAAGCTCACCCTGTCACAAAGTGACAGGTGAGCTAAAAAGTTATGATCCAGGTACAAGTTTGCGGACGGGAACGGCAACGGCAACGCCAACCCGACTATAACAATACCTCTACTTTTTTTTTCAAAAAAAAAAAAGTCGAGCTAAAAAGGCATGTTCTGAAAGTTCAATTTCCAATTCAGGATATTTTATGAAATGTGTGAGTTATGAACCTTGTTTTAAAGGTAACATGAATGTTGATGAAAGTTTAAATTACAGAGTTCATTTTCAGTTCTCACAATTATCCAAAATATTCCTCAATTGATTATTTCAGAGCAAGGCAAAAACCTATATAAAACTTCAGACTGTTAGTAAGCTATCAAGATAGAATTTTACATTTCCTTCAAGCAGGGCTTTTTTCAAAGGTTGGGGAAGCAGCCCTGCCCTTAATTTTGGGGGAAAATTACACAGTATATTTGCAAAAGGGGAAGAAAAAACTTGATGCAAATTCAATTTTTGGGGAAAACTGCATGATTTTAAAGAATTTTCCTTTGGGGAAGCAGCTTTATAATGGTCCCTGTTATAAAAGGGAAAAATAAGCCCTGTCAAGATATGATTGTATTACCTTTTAGCCACAGGTATGAGCTGATCTCTTATGTGCTGTACTGCCAGGTAAGGGGGATAATTCTTACTATCATTCTTTCTTTCTGACAACTCAAAATTTTCTTTCAAGATCTCTGAAATAAAATATACAGAGATAAAATATTTAATCATGGTTGGGTTAAACTTCGCACCAACACAGTGAAGGTCATTTTACAAATGTGGAAAAAATGAAAAACACAACTGTTTGTTTCTTTATCATTTAATTTCCCAAAATCTACCACTAATGTACTATCACTTTAACGCAGAGCACCAAGCTAGCAATAGTTATAACATGACATTTCTTCTCTTTTTTTTTTGAATTAATAAGAACTAAGAAAATAATGGAACACATCTCGTACAGTATAATACCCTTCAAACTATCCAATCAAAACAAGCAAAGCTTAAGTATCAGAAAAGAAATAATATCTAAATATTTATGTGTACCAATGATTTTACTTAGCATAATATATTATGTTCTAACATTAAAGTGTTTGTAGGCCTTGTTGTTCTACTGGAACTGAAAGAGGTCGTCGAAAAACATTTCATTTCTATAATTATATCATATTATATATTTTCATAAATCTGCCTTTTATATAAACCAAGATTCCAGTTATAATTATCTTAAAATCATACCAATTATCTTTTCCACCATGTCATAAACTCTTTGCTGAGCTCGCTCCTTCCTCTTATTCTGCCATCTTAGGTAGATAATACCCAGCACTCCCACAAACACACCTGTAATATATCAATATATTATGCATGTTTTCTTTCTTAAATTGTTGTAATTATTAATAATTAAATTTCAATTTGTGACATTCCAGCTTCTATTCTGATGACACTATGAAAATTTGTGTTGTGGAAAGCTCCATCACTACGTAAACAGAACAACTGTTATGTCTTTCTGTTAACTATATGAAATGATTGTCAAGGTAATGCTGTAAACTGTGACTGTCATTTGGCACCTAGCCAACTTTACTGCTGTGGGAAAACCTAGGGAACCCTTCACACTCTTTCACTTACTTATTTGCATGGTGAACCAATCTTACTGATCTTTGTAAAGAACAATCATTGTGTTTCATATAAACAGACTGTGAGTGGTAAAAGCAATATTAACAATCTTAAACCTTTTATACAGTATCATTGATTAATGGTGTAAAATTTAAACGATATACAGTAAAGACTGTCTTAGCGACCCCCTGTATATAGCGACGTTCTGTCTATAGTGACCATAGTTAGGTGCGCCGAACAGTATTTACTATATAAATGGTCTGTATCATGGTTCATACCAAATTCTCCAAATCAAAATTCAAGGACTTTTCAAGGACTTTTCAAGGTAAAATTGTCATTTTCAAGGCATTTTTTTCCCGATTGATCTTATTTAAAATTATACTTTTACAACCATATCTGTGATATACATTTTTATTGCAATTGATCTTATTTAAAATTATACTTTTACAACCATATCTGTGATATAAAACATGTAAATAAACATGTGTATTTCAATTTAAGGTTCAAATGACTAGAATTGCAAAACAGTGACTATATTTAGAAAATCACCACAGTCAGTAGAATATATGAACACCAAAACTGTAACATATAGGTGATTGAGTAAATTCACACAACTCTATCTAGTTTTTCCTTTCTTTTTGGATTTCTCTTCCAATTTCCTCAACTTCCAGTTTCTTTTTCTTTGAAGCCCTTTCTTTGAATGTTTGATTCAGTCACAAATCAATGATTACTAGAAGTGGGTGGGGGTGGTATTGTCATGTCATGCACAGTTTCCGTTGTGGATTGGGATGGCACAATGTTATTATTTGAATCAGATCTACTGCAATTTTCAGTTTTGACATTTATAGTTCCTTCCTGTCTGACAAATGCAAGGCAACACTTCGTCAATGACGACTTGATGTCTAGATTTTTTAGGTGCTTTGCACCCCTCGCATGCGATGTTAATGCACTCTCTCCCATTTGCGACAAATCGATGGTTTTCATACACATGGTACATTGTGCTTTTCGTGGGTCTTGTATAACTTGTTTTACCCAACTGTATTGTTGAAGCCATTTGAGCTGAAACGTACATTTCTTAGTGTATTTTCCCATTTTTTACTTCGCAATGGAAGCTGACATTTTGTACACAATTTGCGATGACGTCATACACAAGTGCTTGTTAAAATCCGTGCCAAAACCGTAACGCTGGCTAAACACTACTAAAACAGATCCAAATGGGCGCACTCGATCGGGCTGCCTTCGTTCACATGTCCGATTTGTAGCGGAAAATTTGCCTGACCTTTACAGCGACAGGTTTTATACCCTTTTGGATTTTCAAGGCATTTTACCGAAATTCAAGGGGGTTTACTGAAATTCAAGGACAATTTTAGTGTTTTTTCAAGGCAACCCTGAATTCAAGGACTTTTCAAGGTTGAAACCAAATTCAAGGACTTTTCAAGGCCAGTGCGAACCATGTGTATGTAGCGACTCCCTGTCTAGTCCGTACAACGACCATGATTTAGTCACCCGTTACGGTATTTGAGCCGTGAACAGCGACTTTTGCAAGGGGAGCATGACTTGAACTATGTGACGTCTTTGGCGAAGAAGTCGCCTTCGGATCAGCGACTTTGCTTCAGTCGCCCGATTTTTATAATTTTCCGTCATACTTATTTACGCCGCTAGGTCTGTTAATAATTTGTTACCTCTCAATTACAACCAATTACCGTTAATCCGCTAATTAAGAACGAGTGTCAACATCAACAAAGTTCAATACACGCCGCAAGGCAAGAGTTCACTATGTTTATCTTTCTCATTACGTATTCATGATTGACGAATTAGAACGCGCGTTGTATCTACGGCAGTTTGCATTGACCAATCGGCGACACGCTAAAACACTGTGGCTGTTTGTTGACAATTACACAATATGGCGACAAATTTAATCAATTTTCGCCGATAAAATGATTAAAGACACATGCATATACATAATTGCTGCGGTGTTTTGGCGAGTAAAGATAAACAATGCCAAACATCTTAAAGGTGTGGTTATGTCTGAAACCTCGATTGTTATTTTTTTTTCGGAGCACTTATCTAGAAATTATTTGGAGATTTGTATCTAATGTTTTATTAATACATTGAACTCCGTAAAGTAAACAGGTTGATTATACAAAATTAAATGTCTCTACAGTAACATCTCATTAGTAAAATTGAAATTAAACATTTTTTTTACAAACAGATTTATCAATATAAATTACATTTTAATGAATATGTAACTTTTAGATACTAATGTTATGGTGTAGTTTATAATCTTAACCAATTATACATGCAATTTTAACTTAAACCCTAAGTATGGTACTATCCTGCTTTTCAACAAAATATTGGTATGATATGTTCATATATCCGAATTATATAGAGACTGTCCACAGTGACTCCCTGTCTATAATGACCTTTTTTCTTTTCTCCCATCGAAGGTCACTGTAAACAGTCTTTACTGTAACTGCAGAAGAAGAACTTATACTTACACACTAGAAGTAGGCACAAACCGTAGAAAACTGTGTAAAGAGCTAGAATGACTCTTTGTGAAAGTGATAAATCCCCATGAACACTTTCCAAACTGGTAACTTCTCCTGAACTATGTGCCTCACTACCATATTCATCATATGCCCTAATTAATAAACATTTATATATTTATTAGCATAAAATTTATTATCAATGTATGTTTTTTGTTTTGTTTGTTTGGGGTTTTACGTCACATCAACACAGTACAGGTCAATTTTCATGTAAAATTTGAGTTACCATACACTATATTCCTTGATTTAGGTGTCCAGTCAATTTTCATGTAATATTTGAGTAACCATACACTATATTCCTTGATTTAGGTGTCCAGTCATTTTTCATGTAAAATTTGAGTTACCATACACTCCTTGATTTAGGTATCCAGTCAATTTTCAAGTAAAATTTGAGTTACCATACACTCCTTGTTTTCTGGATTTAGACAACTGACGTCCAGTCAATTTTCATGTAAAATTTGAGTTACCATACAAAAAAAGTCTTCCATTAAAAAAAAATCAAAATAATATAAAGCAAAATAATATCTAATTCATCTTGAAGTTCAAATTTAGTTAGTATCTTTATATTAGAATACTTATACGAGGGATGATCAAAAATAAACCGGACTGGGACTGTCAGTTGAATAATTTTCATCCTATTATTTATTGTTATATATCACACTTAATCGGGAAACAATATCTGTAACCTTGTGTTATATCTATCATGATAACGCAAATAGCTTATCCGTAACAACGAATTTAAAAAACCATGGTAACGCACACCCGGCGCAGTGCGTAAATTTGCTTTGACATCAGGCGCTTTATGATGCGTATATTTTACAATATGGCGCTTTTAGATTTCAAAATACGTCAAAATGTCATGAGCCATATCTTGATGTTGTCAGAAAACATGAGTTCATTTAAGCCATATTTATATTTGCAATCACAATTCAAACGTCACTAGTTAAAGAAAACCTTGCGTTAAAAGTATGTCGTCGGAACATCTCGAAAATCAATCAATAAGAAAAATTTGTCAAAAGTAAGACAAGAAACTGTTTAAATCGTAGAAAATGATTATGGCTACCAAGGGAAAAGATCCCAGAAGCCACAACATAGCTTTTGATTAGCAAAAAGGATTAAGAAAGGGTTACAGAGAAATGGAAAACAAGTAAGGGAGAGGCAAAAAAGAAGAAATTTTCAAGAACGTTAGTGACGTCAATCGCCGAGACGTTAAAAAAATGACAGTCGATTGACTGCGGAAATTGTCAACTATGTTCGACAGTAGCTATTAGGGACGGTTCAGTCAACACTAAGGATTATGAAATGATAATTGCTTATGTATCAATTACATACATTATATTTTTGGTTTCCAATTGTATAAATTATTTTATTATTTTACGTAAGACTCTACTGGGGAAATCGTGTCAACAATTCAACAGTCATGGTTTAAAATCGGCTATGCGTTTTCTTTATTTTAAAAGAATGGCAATTTTGTTCTTAGTTGTATTATTCTGTTATTTTCTCGAATGTATGTATAAAACATTATCATTCCGAAACATTATATCAAAGAAAGACATTATATTGTTCATTGCATGTGCTGCAATTTGTCCAGTAATCAAGTTCCAGAAGGAAATAAAGGAAGTTTGCGTCATAACAGGAGCTCTTTATTATCATCTATTCTATTACAGTACAATATGATACGACTTGTACCAAGATATTCAATAATTCATAGGCTGTCGACCCGCCGCCATCAACAACAGTTACATGTGGAACACGTATTGGCCTATTTCGTGAATGAGTAAAAAATTGCTCCAATACAGACAATACGCTTGTGACGTCGTTAACGTCAATTTTTAAGTAATATCGTGCGCCGTATTGCTTTACATGTCAATAACAGCGTAACTTTTTTATTTGCTAATATTTCTTGTTGGTATTTTTTGTTTCATTTAGGGGATAGATTCCTATTTATGTTCCGTGTATTTACATGTAAATACATTTAACAGGTAAAGAATAATCTACAAAGTCAGGTTAATTATTGATCATCCCTCGTATACATATAATTCTCTCAGTCTTTAAACATAACTAAATAATTTGAATTTTGTATTATAATCCTACCTTATGTCCCATTCTGGATGTTCTATGATAAGTATTAAACACAACTCCAAAACTCTCTTTTTTATGTCATCCTGTAACAATAAATGATTGTACAAACTAAGATATGCATGTATAGATAGACAGAGTTATAGATCAATTTATTTCGGTATCAAAAATTAATTTATAGATAGATTTATTTTGGTATCATAAACTTCAAGCAATAAAAAAAAATCAGACTAGAGAGTGACCCACACATATTTTTTAAGAAGAACTCAATAAGAAGTCTGGACAAACTTAAAAATTATTTAAGGGCCATAACTCAGACAACAATCATTGAACTGGAAAATTCTGACAATATGCACAACAAAACTTTGTACAGATCATTCCTGTAAAGTTTGGATGAAATTAAATGTTTTTTAGGGGTAGTCCAGACAGACTGTGGAGACGTAATTCCTTTATAAGTATTGGCTACTTTGCACCATGAAGCATCTACTCTGTAGCAGATGACACAAAAATGTCACATGGTATTGTCACCATCAATATCTAAGCTCTAGGCATCAGGTTTGGAACGGCTTTTGTTATATAATTATTGTAAATTAAATCATGTAACCACCTAATCGGGGATAAATTTTTATCCCATGGCCATTAGTTTGAACAAACTAGACCTCCGCAAGTCGGATGTGTCGCTTTGGGAACAGTTAAGCTGTCACTTAGGTATATTTTTCTTAAATATAGGTTATTTAAATATTTGATAAAACACCACTATTATAATTTACATGTACTTTGAACTGTAGTGGCATTTGAACTGATTGTAACAATGTTACATCAGGATTGATGTAGCTTGAATAGCTTTTATTGTGAAGGAGAATTGGCTCAGACAAAAAATATGAAGTATAATATAATTAACAAAGGGCAATAACTCTATAATCATGAAGTACAGAGTACCAGTTCTTGCATACTGCTCTTCTTCTCAATAAGATCTATCATCCTTTGAAGTTTCAAGTCCATAGCTTTTATAGTTTAGAAGAAATGGCCCCGACAAAAAGAAAGTATGAAAATTAACAAAGGGCAATAACTCAAAAAATACAAGAGACATGTTAACATGGCCATCCCCCGCCAAATATGTTTGCTCATTGCAGTGTTCAATCTAGAGCGCGCCATTGCGCCATTGACCCCCTGAAAAGACCGCCGGCGCAAAACAAATTCAACTGTGGGCCCGATGGGCGCACTCATAGAAAATGCCCTAAATGACATTAGAATGCTTTCTTAAACCTGATTATAAGTACATAAAAAAGTTTCTTGTGAATAATATTAATAAATACTGAATTCAAAACTGAAGTTTGTATAGAAAAACAAGAGCATGTTGGTAAGATAGTTACCGCACTCGGTAACCCTTTTAAAACCTTGATCGCTACGCTCTCTCGGCCGGGGTCTGTAAATACTATGTAGACTTTTTCTTCGTACCATAACTATTACTTACTTTTGAGTCACAGTTTTTATAAACAAAACAAATCGTCACAGATAATCCAATACGTGCATGTAGTTATAGTTTTTCACGGTCAAAACAAATAAATATGTCATAACTTTCCGGAGGAAAAAAAACTATATATTTGTGAAAAGTGCGAGATAATTATAGAGAAGTGTGCATAAATTATTACGCACACGCCTTCATCCAATTAAAAAAGTCTTAAAGATGGAGCTAATCAAACACGATTGGCTAGGGGGTGTCTGACAATTGAGTAAATAAACTTTGATTGGTCTTTGACTGGTCGGCGCTAAAACATTGTGCATATCATTAATCAATACACGTGACGTAAGAACTGCTGCCTGACAAAAGATCAAAGGTACCGGTATGTCAATATACATTGTCTTAGCACCTGTTGACACTTAGTTTTTCGTTTGGAATATATTGAGAAGGGTAAATGTTTTTAACGACTATTGTAAGTTTATAGTCTTCATCAACAAAGCTAATTGGGAAATATGATTTTCTTTTATATACATTTTGTATCGGGCGCTGATTAAAAAAACTGAACATTATTATCAAATATCCATGGTAACATTAAAATAATTAATATGTTTCTTTGAACATTATGTCATCGTTTCTTTACCAATCAGTTCTTAAAAATTGAGCCTGTATCAACGCTAACAGAACTCTCAAAAATGGTCAAAATAATGTCATTTTTTTAGTGAGTTGATTGTTTTGGAATTTTGCAACCGTTTTTAGTCTATATATGGTACGTGAACAAGTAACTTAAAAGATACAATACCTTATTTTAATTTGATGTTCTTTTAAGTGCGCGCCCCCTTTTTTCTCAAATGACCCCCTTTTGAAAAGTTTATGGGCCCAAAGGGCCCCCTGGGAATTTGTTCTAGATTGAACACTGCTCATTGAAAGAATGTATATTGTATGTAGTAGAGCAGAATAATTCAATTTTAAGAGGTCTTTTGTAAATGAAAACTGATTGCTGAAGTGATTACAGATTTGAAACCTATGTGAATACTGATGGCTGAAAATAACAAAGGGCAATAACTGAAAAATAATGCAGGGTAGGTTATCATTCTTGTGTGCTGCACAATAAAAAAAGAAGATTTTTAATGTTTGTCAATTGCACATTGAAGTTTTTTTTTGGCTTCTGTGATTGAACCATTTGAACAACTTAAGTAGATATTCATGCAAGGAACTGGCCTAGGAACATCAAATTTGGCCTTGTGGTTTCAGACAATAGGCAACTAACAATCCTAAAAAGACGAAACTTACACCTTTATCTGCCAACCACTGACTACTATTCACATAACCTTTAACACTTTCTTTCGGCATTCTACAGTCATTTTCCTTTATTTCTCCCAGTTGGTATTTCCCTGCAAGAAAAAAAATTGAAGAAATTTATATTACTTTATTATTACACACTGTGCGTTACACAAGTTGGATATAAAAATATTTATGAATTTACTAGAAGGTAATATATAATATACATTCCATCCACTGTGAACAGTAACTTGATGAATGAGAAACCTATGCAATAATTTTGAGAAATTATGCCAATTCTTTAAACCAATCAATTCATTGTAAAGCCTCAATAAATTAACTACAAGTAAAGAAAACAAAACATTGATTGCTAGGACTTCAGAACTACAGCAAAGTTCACATGAACCTTAATTAGATACTTGTATTTTCAACATGCCAGGTCTTTCCTGGTGTCATACTATCAGACCAATTTCCAATGGCAAGTTCACTTATTTTTTCCAAATTAAAAAAATCCAGATCTACTTGAAATTCACTATATCCAAATTTATAAATTTTCAAAAATTCATTAAGAAATTGAAATGGACCAATATCAGCAAATAGTTTTAAACATTGTTTTCTTTAGATTTACCCACAACTTTTAAATTCAATTTGATATGCTTAAGCTGTTTTTGTCAGCTGTTAAATAAACAATGGATCACAAATTCAATTTAAAATAAATACTATGCTAAAACAACCTGCATATTATTACTTTCTCTCCTGTGCTGAGCTGGTAAAATTGAAGCAATATTTAAAAAAAGAAACCCAATTGATATATAGATTTCTTCCATTTTTTTATATTCAGATTTTAACAAGTTAATAATGAAACAAGTATTTTTTTCCCCAATTTGGCAATTTTTGGCAATAGTATGACTACTGGACATCAAATACTTTCTGGTCATACTTGCATTGTGTTACTGTAATCACTTGGATGTACATGTATTTTATTTGAGATACCTTTTAGTCTGGCTAAATCTTTGTGGAGCTTGACTATGATAGGTAGTGCCCCATCGTTGATTTCTTCCTGGCTATATGTCTTTAAATAAATAAAAAATGTGTAAACATCAGAATTGAGATTTAATATTTCAATCTTTGGTTTAATCTTAAGCTCATTCATTTTGAAAGATAACAGTATTTGTAATTATCATTGACAATTTTGAAATTTATCAACAATGATATTCAATCACTCATTCTTATTTCACATGAATATATCTTTTTTATCAACATTTCACTGTAATGATTATCTCTATTCTATAATACTTTATTCTTTTACATTTGTACAAAGACCAGCTTAATTTTTACATAGATTATAGACTTATTCATCTTCCATTCCTGAAACTGTTAATTTCAATTACAGGGATATTAGGAAGAAAATTTTAAGTTGATCAGCCAACAATCTAGAGCCTGGTCATAGAGACTATGGATGTGAAGGCTGGCTGGCTCTACACTGGGGGGCACAGGCCACTTTTGGTTCGAAGCATTTTCACCCTATTAGCAGAGGCCAATATAAATTATAAGGCCAATTTCAATATTCCTAACGACAACAAAAAAACTGTTTCAAGTTAAGATAAATGCTTAACTTGTTGCTTTAAAGAAATATTAAAGATTAGAATAAAGTATTGTATATTGTACTTACTTTTCCTTCAAAAGTAAACGCCTTGAGATCTGAAAAAAAATAGCAAATTGAGCAAACTTTGTGTTCAACACACAGTGATTTTTTAAACTTTTTTTGCAACAACCCATACCCCTGAAATTGTGAATTTTTAGCGTGATAATCTGTCAAATTGTGAAAAAAATAAACAAGAATAAACCATCACCTGTAGTCACTTTATTCATACATTTTAATAATTATATTCATAGTTTCAGCTTTCTTCTTTTTATTCCCTCAAATATATCAATCAAATTCTCAAGATTGTCATTTGTCAGTTCATTATTTTGTTTGGTATTGAAAAGCAATCCTGCCAATTGTGAATTTTTTACACATTTTAATTTTTGTGAATTTTTTATGTGTTTTTGGCGTTGTGAAGAGGCCTTATTTCGGGGTCAAAATCAACCAAAAAAATCACTGACACAGTACATATTTTAACAACGTGAACCATAAGGCTTTTTCTTCATTGCAGGGTTCTCACTAGGACTTTAAAACATGGAGTCCATGGACTCTCAACCCTGAAAAAGTTGGAGTCCAAAAGCGCGTCACAATTAATGTTTACAGATTAGTCATTCAATGCTCACAATAGCATTACTGATATTTCAAATCTTCAAGAGACTTCTAACGTTTATAGTTATTCAACTACATAGTATAATTATTGTTTTGATGTTAATATTTATTATGAAATTATTTCATTATAATGCATCAACACATGGAAATCGTTTTTTTGTTTTTGTTTTTTTTTTTCTCACTTTTATACCAAATCAAATTTTATTCTGGTTAAATAAGTCCACTCTAAAGACAAAAAGTTTATATTTGTAAAAAAAAAAAAACGTAAATGTATATAGGCAGCGTTTAGCGGAATGAATAGGAAAATCTTGTACAGCTTCACACAGTGTGTAAGAGATTCATCCGATCGACAATTATTTTAGCAAATATCTTCAAAAGGGGGCAAATTGAAGATCGATTTTTAAAGATTTAATGTTGATTAATTAAGAAAGGAACAATTCATTCATATGTTTGGCTTGAAAACTGAGAATTTTTGCGAAATTTTAGGGTTTCTGGCGAACGTGAAATCGCCGATGTTCGGGAAGAATCTAAATATCAAAGAAAAGCGTATGTGTATTTTGGTTTGTTGTTCTGGCATTTCGGCACAATATCTTAAATTCTTAATACTCTTATGGAACGTTTTAGCAAGAATGAAACTAAAGCAAAATTGTGCCTAGAAAATGCCGAAAATATTCGACAATAATTCAAAATTACACTCATTTGTAATTTGAGGAAACAGTCTTTAAACTTGCGGCGTAAATAGTCGATAGTTATTAATTTTATCCTTTTGTCGGTAAAATTTGCTAATTTCCAATCAACTGTTGATCAAAGATATAAAATTATCACTTCGTGTTATATCTGGTAATTACATGTACAGCGCGTGTACACATAAGTCTGATCAATGATCGGAAGCTTATTGCTGATTGGCTAATCGCTTCACGGGTAGATGTGCATAGGACCGCCTACCTACAGACTGACACGCGCTGACGTAATTGTGTATATGTGGTTGTAAAAAATCGGTAATGTTTATGCGTCCCCAGGCAAAATTAAGCGTACGTGGAATCCTTGCTCTGAAATATTTGCGTCCAGCTGTAATAAACATGCGTACCGGGACACCGAAATAAGCGTCCCCGAGAACCCTGCATTGCCTCATATTCAGAATTGGATGATAATAAACAAGAACAATTTATATGATGAAAGTCAACTGCTTTAAAAGAAGTGTTAGTGCAATGGTTTTGAAAACCTAACCTGTAAAATATAAAGCTATTAACAGTTCAAAATCTTTCACATAATAGTATCATACTTAATCAATATAATAGTTATTAATATAACTTTAACTTTAACTGAAGTACAACACAGTATTGTTTGTAAACTTTCATTTTATCAATTCTATTAATATTAGATAATCAAAATTATTAATATCAAAGATATGAAAACACTCTGACATCTAGCAAACAACTTAAAAATTTAAACTTCAACAGCATGATGATCATCAGTTGAAGCAGTTTGTGAAAGCAATACAGGGCCCTCGATCAACCAAATCTGCGGCCGATATTCGGCCGCAGTCCCCCACCAAAATAGTATGCTTTCCCCCCTAACAGTTGTAAAAATTCCCCCTCTATAATATAAAGTGTTAAAGGAAACAAATGAAAACTCATGTTGTTTTTGAAAATTAAAATCCATCTATTTGACGTCTATTTTGTTAAATGGAATATCGTTACAGTACATGTCTGCACGTTTCCGTTTGTTTTTTTTCCCCCAAAATCTACCGTCACATATATTGGCCTTTCATCCTGTAAAAATGCTAAAATTTCAACAAAAATATGCAGAAAAAATCACAATTCCCATCAACAATTTGATGTCACATTGTTTATTCATGAAATCATTTTTTTTTTTTTTGTCTTCAAATGTTACACATCAAACCACGGTAAATTTTGCCGTAAATTAATCAAACTTGTAAGTTTTGTTTTCATGATATTTATTAAATAACTGATGAAAAATGATCTTATAATAAACATCAATTTAATTTATATAATTTACATCAGAAACAACTAGAATTGTGGGATGTGTAAACAGAAAACAACAAATTTTTCATTTGTCACATATTTTCGCGATGCGATTTTTACGAATGTTTTTACAAAGTCAAGAAAGGAAGCTTTGTCTTATAAAAAGGGGTGTAAGACACTAGAAATGTAGTTTATGAATAGAATTTATAAACTTTAGGTCATGTATTTTTCATATTTCTGGAAATGGAGACATTTGTCTGAATGTGTTTCTAAATGGCTTTTTTTTTATTTTTTTCTTTTTTTTTTGGGGGGGGGGTGAATCATAAAGAAATAGCTAAGCAGCATAAAGATCTGATGGTTTAAGGTGTTAAAAACTTTTCTTCAAATCTTATCAATCACTTCTGAACAGTTTAGTGTTACCTATTTGGAGATTTTTTTTTTAAAATAATATGCATGTAAATAAAAAACAGCTGATATTTAAATAAGTTTATTTGATATTTGACCATAAAAGAAAAAGAGGAAAATTTCCCCCATACACCAAAATTCCCCCTGCTGAGGGTAGCGACCCGCTTCCCCCAAATTGGATTGTGGGCCCTGCAATATTAACTTTGAAAGTCTTTGCTGACTGACACTGCAAAACACCTACCCTGGACCAGTTAAGATCTTTCAATACAGAAAAAAATAGTATCATATCTGATTATTATCAACCGTAATATAAACATGGACTTGGAGTTGACATGTGCCAAGTTTGTATAGGGTCGAGATGACCAGACCTGGGTGCAGTTTTACAAATGTAGGTCAAGCTAAACACAATTTTATCTGTTACATTACCTGTTTGAGATGAAGCTGCCTCTTTTGGTAGTATAAGGTCTCTTTTCACATATAGATAACCAAGAAAGTGTGATAAAATTTCCCAAACCAAACAAAAAGTATTTTTAGAAACAATTGCCCAAATTTCCTTGGCTCTTGAATCGAATGAGCCATCACCTTTTTTAGGACTATATGCAGCATGATTACTTGATGTGTTTGCTTGACTTATGGTTGATATATTGTTATCATACTTTGATTTGTTAGAATATGACCTCTGTGAATTGTATGGCTTGAAGTCCTCTTCATCTAATGTGTCATCACCATCATCATAATTGAGTGTTGTATTTATTCCTATGGATTGTTCTTCAACTTCATACACACTCTCATCACCGGTATCATTATCAGAAAACTCATTTGGATAAATTTCTGACACCCGTTTGTTTCTACCACTACGATATCGTAGATTGTCTCCACTAATGTTAGCACCATTTTCACTGTCTCTTCCTCTCAGTCTTCTAAGAGATGTTCCATTAAACGAATTATTTGTCGAAGAACCTCGCCCCATTCGGCCTTTACCCCTCTCTGGCCTAGTTTCGGTTTCATCTTGGCTGTCGTCGCTGAATTCAGCAATTGCCGGTTTGGGCGCAATTCTTTGAGTCCTACTAGTGCTTTTACCCTTTTTCACAGGTGGATTTTCTTTGGCATAGTAATGATTGAGCTTTTTTATAAGTATCGGTCGTTTCTTTCTATCTATTGGGACTTTAACTGTTTCACCAAAGCGTTTTAATTCACTAATAATCTTCTCATCGTTAAACTTGTCCGCCATTTTGCACTGGCAGGAAATGGTATTGCGCATGCTCTATTGGTAATAGGACATTTCGGACCATGGACGTTTCGGACCAGACATTTCGGACCAGATTTTGGGACACTTCGGACCACATTTAGGGACATTTCGGACCAGATTTTTGGACATTTCGGACCATGTGTTGGACATTTCGGATCATGCGTTAGACATTTCGGACCATGTGTTGGACATTTGGGATCATGTGTTAGACACTTCGGGCCATTATTTTGGACGTTTCGGACCAGAATAAATATTTTTTTTATATATTATGCATCAATTATTCTATAAACTAAAGTGTAACTTTAGAATATATGAGACACCATGGAACGATTTTACACCTATCCCGATTTAGATTTAATATATTTTGCACTATAAATGAAGAAAATTAAAAAAACAAACAAACAAACAACGTTTTAATGACTCGTTTGCAAACAATTTATTATAAAAAAGACATTTTTATATTGCAGTCTGGACATCAATTTTTTACAATTATAATCAATTTGTTTAATGATGATTAAAACTGTACTTAAATCGCATACATATACTTCTTTAATTGAGTGAAACGTAACTTAAACAAGTTCTATTCAGCAATTAAAACGTGTGAAAAACTGCATTGACAAGGATGTCGTTGTTCTTTAATATCTGCTAGAACACGATTTAATTTGGTTAAAATTGACGGACAGGTCATTACTGCATACATTTTGAATATCATAAAATATAAAACTGTCAAATATTTGTTGCATTTATTATTAGAAAATATATTAAATACATCCTGAATTACATATAAAAAGGAATATATGATCTGGTCCGAAGTGTCTCCATCATGGTCCGAAATGACTATCACATGGTCCGAAATGTCCCAAAATCTGGTCCGAAATGACCAAAAAATCTGGTCCGAAGTGTCTGGTCCGAAACGTCCGTGGTCCGAAATGTCCGTAATTCGCTCTATTGATCTCCAAAGCCAACCTAAAGGAATCAAAATTAAACGAAAGAAAACAGAAGATCTTAATAAAATAATAGAATAGTAAAACAATTCATTTAAAAAAAACTTGCTTTGTAAAGAAATTATTACAACATGCGAAACATAAGCACAATATCGGTATAGATGGATACCGAAAATAAGCTATTTTCGCGAAAATAAGATCGCGGCTACGAAAATAAGATTTATTTTTGAAAAAGTGCATTTATCGTTTGAAATAATTATGTAAAATATATATTTATGCATTCATTGAATGATTTTACAGCAAATAGAATTAAAGGAATCAAAATTAAACGAAAGAAAACAGAAGATCTTAATAAATTCATAGAATAGTAAAACAATTCATTTAAAAAAAAACTTGCTTTGTATAGAAATTATTACAACATGCGAAACATAAGCACAATATTGTATCATTAGTCTCCCAGAAAATGTTGTTAATGAAGCTTAAATTTCGGTTATTTATTATTAAGAACCTATTTTTATTTTAATTTACGGGAATCAATTTAATTGACTTCGAAAAAAAAGGTTGATTTTATAAAATAATCAAAGGAACCTTCCTGAATATTAAAGGCACGTTAGGTCTGAAAGTAGAATATATTTTACTTTTTTAAAACGTCTTTATTTTGGTGCCCTGTTATAGTTGCTATAACTGATCTCCTTGGCTATAAATCTATGTCATCTTTTGCTTTCTTTGCTGTTTGGCAACTAGTAGAGTTAAAGTGAATTAGTATTGTGAATGTATTTCAAAATACTACATTGTTTACATTTTGCAATATTTATGACAAATTATTTAACTTATAGCACTTCTCTTTTAGGTGATAAATAGCAAACATGCTTTAAATACATTCTTACAATATTACAAAACAAAATTCCCCCTTTTTAGAAAACAATATTTCTATTAATTTCTGAAGAATAATGTGCCTTTAAGATTAAATAGTAGCATCTATAAAACAAGAATAGAGTAGTTATGCGATTGATGATCGTTCAAACTTTGTATGGAATGGTTACATTATCTTCCGTGCTGATTAGGAACCAGTTTGCTGACAAGACCAATGTCCCGACAAATATGTACTTGTCGGGACATTGGTCTTGTCCTTGTCGGGACATTGGTCTTGTCAGCAAACTGGTTCCTAACCAGCACAGAAGATAATGTAACCATTCCATAAAAAGTTTGAACGCTCATCAATCACAGCTGATGATATATAGATCATTTCCTTATAGAGTTAAATACAAAGTTAATTCATGGTTAGTCCTGATGCAAGTACTGACGGCTTCATTGATATGTCGGGCAAACCCATTAAAAGGTGAATGTCCCAGGTTCAAAGTACTTTCAAATTAACATGACTACCGTGAGTGGTGGCCTTGTGGTTATGGTGTCTGTCTCTCAACCCTTGGATAGTGGGTTCGAGTGCTACCGGGGTCACGACCATGTTTCTCATTTGACACCAAAATTGTAAAGTTCCAGGAAACAGACTCGAGAATGGATCAAATAAGGTTCAAGATTTATCACAATTGAGGAGCAGCTTATCTAAACGTATGTAGGTTGGAATACCATGGGAGTGTTAAACGGTATTCTTTTTCATCATGATGAGATTACTTTTGTTCAACTTTACTAACCCAAGTTTTCATGTGGGGTTCCATGATATTGATGATGGCACAATTATTTATGCTTCATATTATTTGTATGAAAAAAAAATGTAATTTTTAGATGCGGATAAATATTTTAGTCCAATATCATTGTTTGTTACGTGGCGTGGGGATTAGGAGTTGTGTTGGGGTGTTTTTTATTAAAACATGGTTCTGCTCGTATGAGAATTCTTATTCATTTTTCTGTAGAAACTGAAGACAAAAGAGAAAATCATTGCATTTTAGTTAATATGAGATTGTTTGTCATAGCTTTTTTTGTTACTAAAACATTTTCAATCAAAAATTGATAAAATAAGTAAAATTTAAAGTAATGTAAAGAAATATTTATGCATTTATTTACTTTCAGGTAAAACTTTGAATATGTGATTGTTATTATTGGTATAATTATTGGTAATATTCAGTGAGCATGGAACGACAATACGTTTTACTATTACTCAATGCAGACTTTACTTTATGATTCATACTGGAAATGAAACAGCAAGGCGCATTAATGATTTTAATGTTGTGTCGTTGTTATATAGGGGCTGGATTCAATAACATACGGAATTTATTTTGGTCGTATCAAAATTATATTTTTTTTATTAACTGCTTATCTTAATTGACTGTTGTGAGATGTTGGGATATACAAAGTAGAGCATTTATAGGAACGATTCGAAGTCTTTGATAATGGAAAAGGGATACCGAAACCCTTTTTGTGTTAGTCATCGATAACTGAATCAATCGGTCGTGTTATATAACTCATGGGCATCCAAATACCAATTTTGTTGAGCCGATGATGTCACCGAAAGTATTGGATTCATAGACAATTCGAGAATAAATAATTTCATATATCGGCGAATCAAACAAATTAAAGATGAGTTTCCGCGATGTAATGATAAAATAAGCGGTATCACGATGGATAAACGCTCGTGCTGAATGGAAAAATTTGCGTGAGCCACTTCCGATCGAGTGAGTGAGGGGTAAGTGAGCACCATTTATTTTCAATAGTTTTCTTTATTGTCGAAGTTAAAAAAAACAACAGCGAAAAAAAACAACAACACAAAAGCAACAACAACAAAAATAAACATACGGACACACACACACATACACACACACAGAACATACGTCAATGTCCATCTCAAGAGGTGAGGGGGTAATTAACGGGTAACGGGTGGTTGTCTTTATTACAATATCCAATGTTACGTTTCTGCACAGATTTATGAAATGTTTATATACAGAAAAAGATGATGAAATTAATCAATTAGAAATAATATATGACATAGTTTATAAACAATGTTCATATCTATACTTACATACATATAATACAAATTGATACAAATCCGTAACTCTCTTAAAACATTGTACACGTATCTTAAATTTATGTTTCCTTAATTATCATACATGTATTTATAAATAATTAATATTATGTTACGCGCTAGATATTTAACATTATAAAAATTATGATAAAAATAACATGTTTTTAAATAAAATATCTATTTTTCAAGGAGGTTTTAAGTGTATTTAGTTTGTATACTTATGTTGTGTTTAACTAAACATAAAAATATTCAAAATAAACTCAAGTGGTCCAGTGCACTTAAGGTTTATTTATGATTACTTCAGAGATATGTTTATGTTTTAAATGGGAAACCGCATAGATCACGCCACAGAAAAATCTTACATCATCTCATGTATAGTTTGAAGGTCGAATAAAACAAGAGAAATAACTTTGAAAAAGGATAAAATTTTATATTTCACTGACTGGATATGATAGATCGGAGATCGAACAAACAAGGAAAGGATAAATTTATATATTTCACTGGCTCCATTCATAATGGACTAAATATTGATAATGATAAGGTAATGTGTAAGGTAAGCACAACTGTTTATATTTAGATTTATTTTATGATAGTTTTATAATTGAAGTTTTTATCTTTTATGAAAGAGATATGTCTCCCCCCCCCCCCCCCATGGATGTACTTCATTAAAGTTTGAAATCAACACCTATTTTTAAAGAAAGATTAGGTAAATTAAGATATTTAAAATGCATAATTATTTCTTTTTTGAAGTTAATTTTTCATTTTCTGCTCTGTTTACAACAATTTAAAAAAGATAACAGTAGACGTGATAAATTACAGGTAAATGTAGGTTGACATCATATTATATGGTCAGCATCTGTATAAAAAGAATAGCTTTCCAACCATTATATACGGTGTTCCGTTAGGGCCATCGCTTATGAATGAAGAAACGCGAAAAGTCGAGAGAAAAAAACGAATGGACGAAGACAGAAACGCGAAAATACAAGAACGAACACGTGAAAATACGAAACGAATGTACGAGGGAAACGATTAAGTACAATGATGAAGATGCGAAGACATGATAGTGTAAGCCCGAAAACTCGACAAATTCGAGTCAATAATTATCGTGTTTTTGTCATCGTTTCTTTGCATCTTCATTATCGTACTTTCGTATTTTTTTTGTATTTTAGCGGTTTTGTACTTTTGCGTTTTCGCCATTCGCCTTCATGTAGTGCAGAAATTGTTAAACAAATGAACGAGTTTATACAAAAAAAAGACATTTTCAAAGAGGCTTTGTTTTCAATGAAATAATTGTTTTATTCTTATCTTAAATTGTTATAGATATAAAATGACATTTATCACAAGGATTAAATTTATGTTTATTGAGAATATACTAGTATGCTAGTCTAGGGACTTGTATTTATATACAACGTCAAAAACGTTATATATTAGGCCTATATATGAAAGTTTTTTTTATTTATCAATTTCATATTAAATGATTGGCCAAAGTATTTCGAAGAAAATATATACATGTGATTAATACAAGAAAAAAATATACAAAGATATGTGTAAAATTTAAACTGTTATATAGTAAGTCAGCAACAAATCTATAGGTGATATTGCTTTATTCTCTTTTTTGTTATGTGTTTATATATCTTTGAAATTGTGTTTAAAATCTTAAATCTTATTACTTCCTAAATACATGGGCACTGGTAAAAGCTGTTGGAAATAGTGTGCCATTGACATGGGGAAACTGTTTTACGGACATCCATTTAAAATAAATGTCTTGTATACAGTAGGTTTTTTGGTAAAAAAAATTATTAATACATTGTACAAAATGTTAATACATAAACAAATAAATAAAAAAACAACGAAATAACGAACTGAAATGACTTTCAAAGACTCCGATCATCATTCTAAAAATAAATAAAGTCCGTCGCGCCGGACAGACATTTTTTATGGTGACTTGCATACAACTTATTCATTCTATATGTAAAAAAAATCACAACAATTTTCGCAGGAATTAATCTTTTTTATCCAATAAAATTTAAATAAATTGGGAAAGGAAGTGGTGGCATTATAGAAAATGTACTTAACGGCTAAAGCCTCGGTCTCACTTACTCCCGGCAGAGCCCAGGACCATCCCGGTAAGTTACCGGGATGATCCGGGACGGTCCGGGATGAAATTATTGTTGCGGTCACACTTACCCCGGCAGCACTACGGTAGTTCCCTACTAACCACCCAGGATGCGCTCCGGATCATCCAGGCAGAGCCCAGGTGAAGCTACGGTTCATGCCGGTGCTTCCCCGGTCGTTCCCGGATGACGCCGGAAGAGCCCCGGTTGACCCAGGCAGAGCCCCGGTCGATCCAGGCAGAGCCCCGGCAGAGCCCAGGACGATCCAGGCAGAGGGCAGAGCCCAGGACGATCCAGGCAGAGCCCCGGTAGAACCCCGGTGGATTGAAAACTCCCGAAAATGATAACATTGATACATAATTTTTATTTAATATAATATCTATTGTTAATATCATGATGATTTTCTGAAAAATCCTTATGCCATACTGGATAGAAGGGAAATGGGAAGGCTTTTAATACAAACAAGTGCAGTCATCGCAAATTGTCGTTATTCTTTTGAAATGGTCCGGGCTTTGCCGGGGCTCTACCGGGATCAACCGTAGCTCTACCTTTATCCTCCGGGGCTCTGCCTGTAGTTACCGGGGCTCTGCCGGCATATACCGGGGCTCTACCGTAGCTCTACCGTAGCTCTACCGGCTATATCATACCCCGGATCATCCCCGGTTTGTGCCGACAGAGCTACGGCGCTTTCCCGGTATAACCCCGGTCGTTCCCGGCAGAGCTAAGGATGAAGCCGGCAAAGCTATACCTTCCCGGATCATCCCGGACCACCCCGGTGATATTAAATATTTTATTCCATCCGGGGTCGAATGCCGGATGTTCCCGGATCATCCCGGATCATCCAGGACGTTGCCGGCAGAGTTACGGATGTACCCCGGTTGTTCCCGGTTGTACCCCGGTCGTTCCCGGATCACCCCGGACGTCTACCGGGGCTCTGCCGGGGCTCTGCCGGGATGTAAGTGAGACTGTAGCTTAAGATACATGTAGTAAAAAGACTACCTTGGTTGACTATTAGAAACTCGATACTGGAGACAACTTTTGACATAAATATTTGAGGAATGTCGCTTTAAGTTTAAGGTGAACGCAAGCAATATGGCTAAATTGATTACATCAGCATTCAAAACAGAATATCAGGCACGATTCATTGCTAAAAATAGCACACGCTGGAAATCAGTCAATAAGTCGTCTTAGAGCGCGGAGTGTGGACATTATTATTCTCATACCCGTAAGTTACTACTACTTTCACTGGAATATGAAAACTATTTTTATAGAAGAAAAAAAAACACTGTGAATTTAAAATGAAGACTGATATTTCTTAAACCAGTCTAACGTTGATATCTTGTATATGAGAACAAAATCATAAAAATTATATCATGTGCTCCGATTTAAAGATGCATGTATGTGGTTTTCAACTAATTTCCCGGTGAGTAATGAGCTTTCATATTTCATGTATTTTCGAGAAATCGAATGTCGATTTTCTTCCGGTGGTTTTGAATTATTTTCGTTAAATTTGTAAAAAAAACAAAAACAAAAAAACATCTTTATATCCTGGAAAGTTACCCATTCATGACTTGTCATTTAATGCAGTAATCCTTGAGAGATTCGTGAATCAAACACAGAAAATAGTATTGCGGACAATGTCGTAAAACAGGCTTATCAGCAGTTATTAACTGTAAATTTAATTTTTAAAAAAATCCTAATGTGTAGAAATCATAATTTTTCAAAAAGCGCTCTACAGTAGTTTTTCATGAAATTTGAGAAGTGTGATGTCTGAAAGTGAAGTTTTGAAGTTTGAAGTATAAAGTCTTAAATTTGAAGATTGGAGTATGTTAACTTCAGACATTTATAGCTCACGTGGTTTGACTATTAGAAATGTTTCTCTCCATAACCTCCGTCCGTATTGTTCCTACTGGAATAACTTTCAGAAATTGCAGGATATGCATTGCTTTCTTGAATAACTTTATTTTATCGTCAGACTTTCATATCCATCATCTGATTTTCAACTTTACATCCCTAGAACAAAATATTGAACAATTTCGTAAGTCATTTGTTTATTTTGGAACGGCTTCGAATTCCTTATTATATTAAGTCTTGCTACATATGTTAACCATTTTAAAACCTAATACTTCAGATGTTATCACACATCCTTGTAAGCTCTGTTAGTTACATACTCTTGGGGTATAGAGCTCCAAATAAAATGTTTATTTGTCAATCCCAGCACATATACTTATCATATACATGTATATCAATAAAACTTAATAAACTCGGTTTAAAGAAAACAACATATTGTAATTGAATTTTGGGAGCAGGGGGCCAAGGGTCACCTCGTATGTCAAAACCAATAACTCAGCACCTCATGGACCCTTGGCCTTCAAACTTTATAGAAGCATTAATTTAAAGCCGCAGATTTCCCCTTTTGATTTTGGGGTCGAGGGCTCAAAGGTCAAGGTCACATTGGCATAGTTTGCGACCAATAACTCAACAACTCATGGGCCCTAGCTCTAAAACTTCATAGTGCTTATCAATATAAAAAAGTATAACATTACTTTTATTATGCCTCCCTTCAAAGAAGAGAGGTTATATTGTTTGCACATGTCGGGGTCGGTCCATGGACCAAACCTTTTCCGATCAATAACTTAAGAACACTTTCAGTATGTTATGGAGATTTGGATTTAAATTTAGATTTCATATTATAATTATTCATGCAGTACACAAGACATTTTGACTTAATTAAGGTCATAATTTGAACAAACTTGTTTGATACTCATTACCCGTGCCAATTAATAAAGCTTTAAGAAAAAAAAATTTTTTTGATCTGTTATATCTTTTGGTTGTCATGGTAATATGATTTCTGCACGGAATCAAATGTTTAAAATACTTTTAATCCATTCACCAAGGAACTATACCATCACATTTAATTGAAATCGGACTTATATCTTAAGAAAAGGATTTTTAGATTACATTTGTAACTGTAAAATGTCATCAAACACAACACATAGCACAGAACAGAACAGAAAACAACAACAACAAAACACATGACAAAGTTACCTACTACTGTTATCTTAACATCATACTTCAGTCTTCAAGCTTCGGGCTTCATATTTCAGACTTCACTCTTCCAGCATCATATGTGTCAATAGTGTTAAGTAAGAAGTGTGAAGTGTGTAGTTTGGAAAAATCAGAATTGCGCCAGCACTTGTAGACGCTTTATATCAGGTATGCCATTTCCGGTGCTACGGTTGTGCCCTAACTCTTCGAAGATTCCATTCAGACAGATCCTTTTTTCTGATGATTTCGGCTCCTGTGACTGTTAAAGTAAACAAAACTGAATAAATTCAGTTTAACTTAAAGTATTAGTAAATATGTCCGTGGACCGAGTGGGTAGGGTTATTGACTTAAAATCACTTGCCTCTCACCGTCTCACTAGTCTAAGCACGGATTTATATTACAATGTACTCCGTGGTCTAAGGCTCAAATCTTAGCCAAAATTTTCTTTATTTTCACAATTTTCACAATGATTTTTTTTTCATAAATAAAACAACTTAACAAAATGAATTGAAAATCAATTTTTATGTTTGAGATAATCATTCCTGGTAGTACAGAAGTTGGCAGTTTAGTTGGCGGGTTTAATGTTCGGTTCGGATCGGACCAAGGACTCATTCTCAAATCTTATAAAATCCAAGTTACAAAACACGAAAATATTCCGCTTTCTAGTTTTTTTTAATCTTAAATTGTTTCGAATTCAAGTACAGTATGTATAAATTTTCAAATTTCTTCGTCCTAACTCTTCGAAGATTCCATTCAGACAGATCCTTTTTTCTGATGATTTTGGTCATTTTATAAAAAAATGTTTTGACAAATTAAAATCGTAGTGCGACCTCAGCACTTTATAACCTTTGTTTTCATTTTCTCAACCCATCATAATATATTTAGGGGTTAAGAGCAAAACTCTTTGACCCGTTGCGCTGAACAATGCATCTTGAAAAAAAAAAAGTGTTCCTTTGTTAATTGATAATTTCAAAGTCATTTTTATTAAATCAAGTTATGCTTATATTGACTATAGCTTCTTAAAAAGTATCGATGTGAGAGCAATTTTGTTCAGTTCTGAAGTACGCGAAGGTACTACATGTTTTAGTGAATTAATTTATTATTTATACATGTATTAACTAAATGTTTGTTATTTATTGTAACATATTTTAGCGGAATCAAATAGGATATCTGCCAGTCTGTCAGTCCTTTTACGGCAATATCTCGCATAAATTTTTACTGACTATTAATTAACAGAATTCATATCTTGTATGCCGTATCGCCATGACTGAATAGTATTAGATATATTGCAGATAAACTAGTATGATCTTTTTAAATTTGTAAAACAGAAAAGAACAGAATGTGTTACTCCCAGAATTGATATCAAGCAGTGCCAAAACGGACGCTGGACACACCTGTGTTAAGACATTTTATCATGGCACTTATCTGTTATATAAATATTATCCTATTAGTTTGGCATATTTATTGGTGCAACACGTACATGAAAAACATGTGTAAGCATGTTATATTTGAATCTTTTAAGGCTGCGTTTAATAAATTTCATTAATTCAGAAATAGCTACATTTCATTAAATAAATTTGGTTACATATAGACTCCACATCTTATTTTGGTGTCCAGACAACCAAAATGAATTTTATATGAATAATAAAAACAGTTATACATATTTATATAATGCAGTTTTAACACTATCACATTACCCAAAACATCTTTTATCATTTTATTGAATCAATACTATATACCAAGCTTTCATCGACCGTATGCGAACAGAACAGAATATTTTATTGGCATTAAATACAAACAATATTTATAGCCATATAAATATAAACAGATATGGATAGATATTTTATTGATGTACAGAACATATTATAAATATTACAATGTCATGGAACGGTGATAATGATAAAATAAACTTTGAATATGGAGAACGTTCTTTAGTCTATAGTTCAACAATATTATTTATGATTGGAAATAAGTTAATTGATTTAATTAAGCTGAATTTATGCTAAAAATACTAGATTTAGTATACTCAATGTTACCTTGGGAGGAAATAGAGATTATAGATTGGACAAAAAAAAGAACCTAAAAGACGGGTCATCATGCCAATGATTACATTTTCCTTTGAATGCTTATTATACTTAATATAATGTTAATTACTTTTGAAATTGCTACTTTAAAACCCATTCTTCACTCATCTAAACAAGTTGAGAAAAACTCGGCATTGACAACTTTATTGTAAAGTATTCAGGAAACAAATAAACGTGTTTGCTTTAAATTTTAACACCCGCATTTAGCGTGTGTTTTAACTGTCAAAAATAGAGTGAATTGAGTTAACACATTCAATACTATACCGTATTGCAATACGGTCATAAATACGCACGAATTTTTCGTGAGTTCATCATTCGCTCTAAATCAGCTCATACAACACACAGCAATACGAACGTATATGACTTAAGTTGATACTGGATTAATCCGAAAGTTTTGAAGAAAAAAATTTGATATTGAAACATAAAAATGGAGATTGCTAATGGACAAATAAGCATGCAGTGTAAGTTTTGGATCATTTTATTTATTTTCTTGAAAACATTCTTAATTTGCTTTAATTTATTTATTTTTATTTTTTTTGGTATCAAATTTTTTTTATTTTTTTTTTGGCATCAAATTTTTTTTGCAGACATAGATAACAGAGATAGGCAACTTCTTAACCAGTTAAAATATCACGCGTTCCTGCTAAACTTAAAACTTGTAGCAAGTAAAACTTATTAACCAGATATCAAAATCAGGAAAATAATACATTTTCTGAAAGCTTATGCATTTGTCTATGGCTGCAGGTAAATATATTTACAGTTCCCATTTAAATAAATGATACATCGATTTTTAAAGAGAACTACTTATTAATTTTTGTTACAAAACTATTCATGTGACGAAAAAACTGGCCTAGTGGGTATGTTCTGCTATGTTTTTCTAAGTGAAAGGCATGGAAAGTTACCAATATTATAACATGCAGCTATAGATAAAAGATTTACCTTTCAAATGGTATATAATATTAAAGGATAAATTGTACATCCATTAAGTTTTATTTGCTACAAAATGCCTAATTTTTCACTTTTTTTATAGGCATGAGTGATATTTCAATGGAGTATATAGGAGCTGCTTATCTCTGTTATCTATGTCTCTGAAAGCAGTAAGATGTATGATAAGTTTATGATAAGCTATTTCTTATATTTTTTTACTGTATTGGTGCGTAGACAAGTAAATCATTTCATTTATAATCGTTTAAACATCATTTGTGTAAAATCGAGGTAAATGACAAAGATTCTGGTAATCTGATTTAAACTGATTGATGTGTAATGTATTTTGTTGACAATGTATCTTCATTTTAACTTTCATAGATCATTCATTATTACACAAAAATGTTCGGGTTTTAATTAACTGTATTTGTAAGATGAATAACTCTTCCAAGCTTATTTTCTTCCAAAAAGGATTTCTTCCCTTTCGTCATACAAAGCAATAGTTTTAATATAGTGGAAATATAAAATTTTATTATTATTTTCTAATTAAATGGTTTATTTAATACTGTAGGGTATCGTTAACATGGTTAAGTAAGTCATAGAATTAAATTCTTTTACATTTTATAAAATAAAACGTTGTCAAACATTAAACTGTTAAACATATCGGAATACTAACTGCTATTGAAACACAGCTAAATGAAGACAACTGTTGAAGTATATATTTTAAGAAAAGCAGCACGTTTTAAAACATAAATTGATTCTCTATAAAGATTCTTCTGAAGGGAGCCGCGTGCTTTTTGTTGACTATCATTATGTACTGAAAAACATGGGATAACTCTGTATGTATTGCTTTATGACTCTTTACGTTGGGTTATTTCCCTTCGAGTACTTGATATATTTGCGTACTTTATTGTCATTATTTAACCTTAGGTCATATGTGGTACACTACTTGACGTAATACTAATTAGACTTTTGGTCATTTAAATGCCGGCCCTTTGTGTCTATTTGATATAAACCTGTCAATATATTTAGGTCACTCTTTGACAGCCTAGCGTCATATCGGAAATGACCCGCCAAAATTCTTAATCATGTTTTCAAAGCACGCGTTTAAGTTAAATAATACAAAGAAACATTCTATGTCGGGATAACTTTTTAGATAGTTAACATTTTAGATAATGGTTAAAACAAGGAAATTGAAAAGTAAATTTAACCCGTGGGAAACGGGGAAACAAGTTTATAAAGTGGAATTTCCTCATTTCACAATTGAAGGGGAATGAAATACAAAGAGCAAAATATGTCATACTTGAAAGTGAAAGAAAAGCAAGTTAATCTTATTGCACATTTAATTGTTGTTTTTTTTTTTTGTAAATTTAATAAACATAATTTAAATCTGGTCTGTGTAGATCTAGTCTAATGGCCGCCTATGTACGACAACACGTACGGATTTAATCAAGAAAATCAAATTCAAGTTGAATTTACAATAAGCCTGTATGCTATATGAAGAAAAACTTAAAATCTAAGTTGATGTAGATCTAATATATAGAAAAATCAATTACTGAATTAGTTATTTGTGAACCCTGAATTTAACTCATTTTATCAAACTCTACATGTCAAACCTAATTAGAAAAATCTATTATTAATTCGATAATTTCACTTGGCTTACCAAATGACCCCTTTCGGTTTTCCTAGACAAAACAGAAAAGAAAACTGTTTCTTACGAATTTTTGGGTGGGAAATTCATGAATCATGAGCCCGTTGTGAAGGAAAACGCGGGAATGACTATGATTGGTTGAGAGCACTCAAGGAATGCCACGAATGTAAACTCGCCAAAGCCACACGAGGTAACTTGGCAGCCTTCCAATAGCCGTATAACACCCAGACACTTGCTGTACTCTAAAAAAATAGTGCGTTGTCTGCTAAGGTTTATATTCCATACATTGCAAAATATAATCATATAAATTGTCAAAACATATCAAAGTACGCTAGTTAAAACAAAACGCACAAAATATTGCGAATTTGAGCTTTTCTTATTTTTTGGATGTTAGCCAGCTAGCGTATTAATCGCTCTAGATTCAGACTACACACATTTGGGTTCAACGATCATAGTACACGCTCAATGTTTTGAATCTCTCATAACAAAATTGATAGTCTAGCGACGAAGACGTATTAGTGAATTCTCTTAGCTCTACGATAACTGTACACTATAGTGCAGTGAATAGAGCAGTGAAAATGTTGGGTAGAAAATTTGGAATATTTAACTGTTCGACTAATTTCAATCAAGAAAAACAAAGTAAGTTTAACTCAATTTGTGGATTTTAACGGATTTAATTGTGGAATTTATTTTTATCATAGTTTGCTAAATATTTGTTGTATAAATCTAGTTACTTATTTTGATGTTGATTTTCTTTCAGGCAAAGCAGACCCAGGAGAATATTTTAAAAGAAATTACAATGTTGGACAACTTTTAGGAAGTGGTGGTTTTGGACAAGTATACAGTGGGACACGCAGGAAAGATAATCTACCAGTTGCCATAAAAAAAGTTTACAAGAACAAAGTCACAGAATGGGGACAGGTACATATCTTTTTATTTCATCTAACTGTTTCTTTCATGTATATTTTGTTCAGAATCGCTTTCAAAAGTAAGGTTGTAACATGACTTTAATATGTGAATTTTTAATGTTATGTAGATCTAAAGATGTGAAAAAATTTTTTTTGTCAAATTATCTTTAGAGGAACTTAAGTTTAATTTTTTTTGTGTATTCTATTTCAGCTAAATGGATGCAATGTTCCTATGGAAATTTGTTTATTGAAGAAAGTATCACAATTAAACGGAGTTATAAAGATGTTGGACTGGTTAGATGCTGGAATGGCATATATTATTATTATGGAACGACCAGAACAAGTGAAGGATTTATTTGACTACATCACTGAAAAGGGTGCTCTTGACGAAAATACAGCAAAAAACTTTTTCCGCCAAATTTTGGAATCTGTTTCAAATATTCACAAAGCTGGAGTAGTTCATAGAGACATTAAAGATGAAAATATTCTTGTGGATTTAAAATCTGGTGAATTGAAGCTCATAGACTTTGGATCTGGTGCATTCTTAAAGGATACCGTCTACCTCACATTTGATGGTGAGCATTATTTTCTTAAGGATTTTGTAATTGATTTCCATCTTGTTTAATGATTTTATATGGATATTATTTATTCTCGTTTGCTTAACAAATTAATATTCATTTTAATTCATCTATTCATTAAAGTGTAAATGAAATTAGAAGAAACATTATAGTAAATATTTCTTACAATTTGTAAATGATTTTGTGGTCAATAATTTTTTTTCATGATTTTAAATTTTAGTTTAATTGTATTTTTCAGGAACTCGAGTCTACAGTCCGCCAGAGTGGATTCAGTACCATCGTTATCATGGCAGGTCAGCAACAGTTTGGTCATTGGGAATCCTTCTCTTTGACATGGTTTGCGGTGATATCCCTTTTGAGAGAGACGAACAGATTGTAAAAGCTGAAGTTGACTTCAACAACTGCAAAAACAAAGTCTCATACGGTAAGTTGTTGGACCAAAATCTCTATAATCTTCGAAATAATAGGCCGATATTGCAGTGTAAAATAATTGTGAAGAAATTAAAATAAAAATAAATAAAAAATATAGATTAAAGCTTAAATCATAGTGAACTAATTTATACTTATTTATACACAATTTTCTATAGTATTGAAATAATTTTAATTTTTATATTACTTTACTTTTACAGAAGTACAAGACCTCATCAAAAAATGCCTCTCAATTCGTCCATCAGACCGTCCAAGCATTGAAGACATTCTTGAACATCCATGGATGAGAGACTCTATTTATATGCATTCAACTAGTCAAAAAGACAAAATCATTCGAAATAATAGTGAAACTGATTCTATTGATGGACAGTCAATGAGTAGCCAGGAATCTGTTGCCATCGAATGATGATGGCCCAAGTGACTAGGATGAACAAATTCCAAAGTATATTGTGCAATCCAGCATATTCACTGCCGAAACTCAGGGAACATTAATGCATTTCGATTCTAGGGATTTTATGCCTGGAATATATCATAAACATGTGAGGAGTCCTTTCTGCAAAGCAGAGACTTCTGAGGGTGGACTTATTTATTTAGCTCTGCTAAGCAGACTGTATGAATTCAGTATAGACGTGTACATCATCCATGTAGTGGAATAATTGTTAATTGAATGAATGAATGATAAGTTATTTATTTGCGTAAATGTAAGACCAGTGGTTAAAATTGGTCACAAGTGATAGATGTATAGCATTTTATCCATGTGTGAAACAATGTATTTATGTATCATCCAGGACTGAATAATTTTTCGGAATTCATCCAGTTCGAAAACTGCCATTTCAATGCAATGTATGATAGAAAATGTCAGTTTTATCATGAAAGCTTCTAAAGTTTATTTAAAGGTCATTCCAAAGATTAAAAGTTACATTGTCAGTTTTCAATTAGGTGCTGTTACACTGTATCATCATTTCCAAGCCGATTTACCTGCCAAATTTTATAATTGTATTATCTGATACTTGCTCATGATATGTGTCGAAACGTAGCTATTTCTCTTTTATTCTTTGAAAAACATCAGATTTTATTGAATTTTTAAACGCTTGCAATTAACTAACATCGAAAACGAATGCGAACGATAACAATTCTATTTGTAGAATTTGTTTAAAGTTGTAGTCTTTTTTTCACCAAGACCAAACAAGCATCTTAATTTATGTTGTAAAGATGTGATATTAATATTAATTCACTAAATCTTAGTAGACTTTTATAAGTGTAACTTTCATATATTATCATATGCCCATGTAAATATCAATTATTTATTTTAGTTCTAACTTTCATATTTTGGAAGAATAATGAAATTTCTGTTTGAAATAAATAGGTACAACAACAAAACAAAATGCTCTAAATTGTTTTTATCTAAAGAAATATGTACTTTAATTCTTGTATTTTCCAGATTTGTATTTCGAAATATTTTTGTTTGACTAGCTTTGCTGTACTATGGCTTGGCTGTTATTTATTTCTGATGTTGAATTTTGCCTTCAATGAAATGTATATACATGAAAAGATATTTTTATATGGAAAACAGAATGATGAAAAAGTAATATAAAGTGAAAAAAAATCTGAAATTAAAAATATTAAAATATTAATGATGTGTTGAGTCATTTTTGTTGAGAATGTTTATTTATACAGTATGTATGTATATATATTAGACCTAGGAAGCAGAGCGAAGCTGCCAGCCTCTCCTGTCTGACCAAGTCAGAATATCCCTTTAATACTGAAAAAAAGATCCCTCGGAAGCATTAAAAGCGACAAAATTACATGAAAATTGCAGACTCCGTTTGATTGAGGTTGTAAATGAGCCATATTGAAAAAGTGCAACATCCCTCATGCCCCCTAGCACCGGCTTGAGCGGTACTCCATTTTATTTAAACAACAAAGCTGAAGCCGGGAGCTGAACACGTTTGTAATTGAACAGGAATACAAGATCTTGCAACAAGACTTCGAAAGAAAATGTATTGTTACGACCCTGCTGTAACCATTGTCAGCTTATTTTACCAAGCGATTTCTAGGAATAGCTGTACATGCGCATGATTTTTATCTACTAGCTATATCCTAGACACGTATAGATCCGCCTCTACTGAAAAAAGAAAATTATAATAAATACGTAAACAACAGCCCACGCATAGCCCATTCAGAAAACTGCTGTTACCTTACTCAATTTATATTAATTGCGAATTGATTTCTGTTTTCAAATTAAACATTTCCCTTGAGAATTCAATATCTAGTGCGTAAATACGAGGAAAAAAGCTTTTATTGAATAGAAATGTTTTTCATTACAAATTCAGTATATTCAGTTCAGACAGAGTTGTATAACAATATGTATTTGCGTTTTACAATAAAACGTGTTCGCTATCCTCTTAGGTGTTGTAAGATCGCATGCATGGTGACAAGATGTTCTGTGGGATCTGTCAGATCTTTCATGGGGCGCACAGACAATATATTTACTATATACAATATTCAAAGCCACGCGCTTTAACTAGCCGGTTATGTAACAACTGACCAGTTAACCGGGTCAACCGGTCAAACAAAGAACACGCCTGGCTACTATATTTACGTTACATACTGCGTAGTTTCCTATCGACCTGGTTTAACACTTACTCGCAGCTTTTGTCAATTGGCCATTTCATTATGAACGTCATAATACTTAACATTGTACTTTCAAATCGATGTATTGCTATTATTTTATGTAAGAAAAATGTATACTTTTATAATAATTTTTATATAATGTTCATATATTACTGTAAAGATTCGCGCGAAGACCAACTTAATGTGCAAATTATATTATTCATAAAAAAAACAAACAAAAAAAAAACGACATGAATTTCTTATTCTTTTAAAAACTGGAACGATTTCCCGCAAATTATAAGTATCATGTGTTTCCTTCGATTTAACTTTACTATGCCCCATACTGTTTATAGGTATATATATATAATATCATAAAATCCGTATCACCTTGTTAAAGCGTGATCACGGCTATTGGTATATAACTAACAACGAAGGTCGCCTTGGGATAAATGTATATAGAGCGTGTGAATGAGATTTAACACTATGAATGAAAACGTACTATAGGGCCTACGATCAAAAATCTTTAAGAAAATATCCCAACTGGAAACAATATCGGTCCTGTAGGGTAAGGACTGAAAAAGAAACACGCGGCCGTAAATTGCGCGCAATTTTGATGTTTATTATATAATTATACAAAATGTATAAAAAGTGAAAAGGGTGGGTGTTGGGGATATGAGTAGTATTTTTGTGACTGTTCCTTAATTATTATTATTTTTTTTTCAAAAATATGTAAGCGTATCTGTAACTTGATAAAATACAACATCATGAACACATGCTAAATTTGTCTAATCTATGGGTTATTTTAAGAAGAAATAAAACTTCAATTTAAATGTTATTAAGATAAGGCGGTAAACGTTATTTATAAACTTTTATAATTTGTTTAGTTTGATTTTTTTTCCATGGGAACAAAAATGATAATGAAATATGATAACAAAAATAATTAACAGAACTGCATAATGGAGAATAACAATATTTATTATAATCACATTGACAAAAAAATATTTGCCGTCAAAGGAATATGGAACATCAAAAGTAAATATTAGGGTGGGGTTCCAATATGGTTGAATTTTCACTATTTTGCCCCCGCCCCCCCCTCCTTCTTCATCTCAACTACATATACATTACAAGTACTTGTATATCTTAAATAAACATTATAATAGGCGGCAGTGGCTATCAAATATTACTTTAACTAATCCTGACTTCGGACTGGAAAATGTCATTCTATATAAATGTTATCTCTTTACAAGGTGCAGTTCAAACATTAGCAACCCGATTTGTATACAAATGTATCATGCAGCGGATTTTTTATAGAACAGAACAGAGTAAGTAGGTCATTGGGGGTACACGGTTCGAGACGTAATATCAGAGCTCCCGATAACAGACTGTGACCAAATTTATCAAATGCGTATTTCTAAATACAGGCGTAAACAGACCAAAAGGCACACGTGGTTATATTTATATTTATCTAGTTTTAAAATAACCAGTTCATTTAATCGAAGTTCATTGATTTTAAATGTAATGTAATCAAACAAAATAAACAAAAATGAATTCGCGTCCTCAAAGTGTATCGGGTTTTGTTAGTAACAAGTTCACATTTTGTTTACCATCATTTTAAAGATACACTTAACAAAATTATTTGAAAAATACATTATAACTAGACAAAATGTGATTCATCCGTAGCATAAAGGAAAACTTAAATTTAAAAAAAGGGCTTAATCTTTATAGGAATTCCTGTTTTTTTTTTAATATTTTGGTTTTCGATTATATACAATATAACAGGCATTGTATAAATATTAATCTTCAAACATATATCTTCGGATAAAACGATTCATTTTCATATCGAAATTAGATCACAAAAGGATCAAATGGATTATATCATTATCTATCACATGATTTGTTACTTTTGATGCAAACCTGCTTGATCATGTTTTGGTCATGTTTGAGATTTAATCGCAAGTGTATAAAATGGACACAGTTTGTGAAGAAAAAAATCAAGTCTTTGACTATTCGTGAAACACAAGTATAGACTTAAATAGTTTCTAAATTACCTTTTTCTATAGAAAATTGGTTTTCAAATCAACGGCGTAGTCAACTATGTTGTTTACCAGACGTGTTGATAAGTATATAGAAACTTTGAAAACATAATCTTATATAACGGACGAAATATTTCAATAAAATTAATCCAACAAAAACATGCAATCGCTCGTGTCGCAGTAAACATATTAGTGCTAGTAAACTTAATGCTATTATCTATTATCAATAATTGGTGTACAATACGTCGAAATGAATTTATTGTTAAATCATTTAAGATTATATGACAAAAAGGGACATACTCAAATTTTGACAGGTGTAGAAAAAACAACAATAATAGTTAACCGCGTTACATAATAAATCGACGGGAAATGTACGTATATACGCGCTTTAATAAGGTGTCACTTCATTATTACATATGTTGATGCGTATTTGCTATTATTTATCAATACAACATGCACTATTTATGTCCATAACCATATGTCCATTCATATCTGACCAACATTTGGGAACAGCGTGATTTAATTGGTCAGTAATTAATGATTCATTAACACCGAGAAGCCAACAGATTTTCTGGAGTAGCACGCGCTAAAACATTCCTTGACATGCGGCGCAACAGGCGTGAAATCTCGTGCATACATACGCTGATTTCTAAATGATAGAAGGGCACCTGGCATACGGGGTACTCTCCAGTATCGAATTACTATCAATCTAGATGACGCTAATGATGGAAATATATAGTTAACAAAGTTGCTTTTATCAGAGACATTTTAACGTCTCTGCTTTTATTTACAGTATTTTTAAAGCACGTATATCTAAATAAAGGGACCACTTTAGGATTATTTTCATTGTAACAGCACTTTAATGAATAAATTAAGATAACATGCCCGTTTTAGCACTCGGACACGTTGTAAATGTGCTTTTATAGATTTTATGATTTTATGAAACATGCCCTCGTTTTGTTTTATGACTTGAACTATATAAGGAGGTAGGTTTATAACGTCATTGGTGTGGGGATTATGGAATTATTGTCACATCTTAAGAGCGGCTGACACCAAAAACATTAATGGAAGCAAAAACGCAAATATTTGTTCTGTTAAAAATTATGTATATATAGTCCTTAAAACTTCTACAAACAATTATCATTGCAAATAGATATGTTTACTTTGTTTATTGACTTTAAACCACTCTGCGTCATCCTTGCGAAAAAGTGCATGTCATTTATTCATTAACCCATGAAAGGTCTTAATAATTGATCTTGCAAGTCTTTGAAGTGAACATTTTCGAAATTCCATATTTCTCGCCACGTGTGTGTAAAACACAATACAAAAGAGGAATTCATCTTTGTAAGTTTTCTGATTCTCCATAACAAGTATATACGCATTGTTATGTTATTTTAATGATCAGCCTTATACATCACAGTTTTAAGAGTATTTAGTTAATGCAATGCTTATTTATTAAAATGATGATTTTTCACAAAATATTTTCATGTTGTGTTTTTTTTTTGTCTGATTCAATTATAGTTTAGTGTACAACTTAGTGCAAGAAAGTAAAATTAAATTGTGAGTCTAGGAAGTGTTTTCAATTAAAAAACTTTGACAAAACAGATAATAATTACTTTGTAAAGATTGGCAAAGGAACATATAAAGCATGGGAAGATTTACGAACCCAAAACACGTCATTTCCGGTAGAAACAATGTATATGAATTGCACTCATTTTCTTCGGGAAAAAAATAAATTAAAGATAAGATCATATCAAGGTTGTTTTGTAACGCAAAATGTCGCCAAGGTTCACTTTTTTCGATATATAAATTTTTAATTGATAAAACTAGAAATTTCAATACATTGACGAGACACTCAAAGCCCGAGGCTTATCAGCAAGTCACGATTTTCACCATTGTTTGACCAATAACTTGTTGACTAAAAAGGATATTCAATTTAATTAAATGCATCAAAATGTACCTTACTGATCATGATAAATATGCGTGGAATATAGAAACCTGTTTCTGATTACGCCAACAAATCAGTGAACAGACTGCAGTCTTATATAATGTTAAATATACAGCCCTATTACTAAAATAAGTAAAATGAAAAAAAGTGAATTAGAGCAGTTAAAATGTTTGTATCTGATGGGAGACGTGGGCACTGTGAAATTCTATGACTTATACACATCGATGTCCGGTTAGAGACACATTTTTAACTTCTTTTAACCCAATGTGAAATATCTGAATATAATTTAAGATGGAAAATCTATGCTATTAGACAAAATATCTACTTTTTTTGCTAGGTAATAATACTATGGGCCAAAATATATTCGTGCAAAAACATGAGGCGAATCTCGAACGTGTACTAAACAATGATTTAGCGAAAATTGATCTCCATAATACATTTTATTATTGCTAATGAAATGAAATTATCAAATTATTTGATTTATAAAAGGACAGAAGAAAAGATTTCTATAGTTTGATGACGTAAAGTCCTGGATTAAAATACATTCCAATATAATTATTATCATGTAATATCTGTATGATAATTGTCACCCACTGTCAATTATTTTGCACGCACAACCTTTTAAGTTATTTTATCTATTCAGTCTAAAAAGACACCGACAAGATAATCGATTGCACATTCTTTTTAAAATACCACTTATTCGTTACTAATTGAGATTTCTTTTTATCGCCTGTAATCGATTTTAAATCAATATTATTCTTGCATTGACTTGTTATTTAAATTAGTTCCTAGATCTTAACCATGTCCCCTCTTGTTAAACCGATCCGTCTAGCAACAACTAGTAGCATTTACCCGTGTAATAATCTGAATGTACCCGTGCAATAAGTATGAAATGTTATTGAAATAAACTTTGAACATTGTATATAAAATCAGTAGCACTCTTAATAAGCAACATTTACAAATGGTAGACCAAAAGAACACAAAGGTCACAATGAAATCAAGTGTATTTGAATCAAATTCATTGTTCAAATAAGTAATACCGGGGACTTACGAATAAGTTACCACATACCTACTGTATGTTGATTGTTATGTTTCGTAAGGGCACATAAAGATTCTGCGTGAGTACAGACCCCATAACCTACTGGGTATCTAAATTGAGCTTTATAGTGAATTGTGTGTAGATAAATATCTTTATACTAGCCGCCGGAATCAACCTTATGGGCCAAAATATCTGCGCACTTGCTGGTCCGGTCTTGGAACAAACATCAGCGGCAAATCTTCAAGCAGAATCTTTTTTGACTTGTTCTTTGTTCGTTCGTGGTAAGGGGAGCAGACGACAATACTGCCAAGGCAACACGTTCAAACGGAATCATAACAAAAACGTCTTTTGTTAGTGCCAGCCTTCTGAGCTATAGTCACGACAGGTCAACAAATCGTCTCCTGGTACTTGAAGTGACTTGACATTGGCCTGCCCGAATAAAATACACGTTTATATAACTGTCAATAACTTAAAAGGAACTGATAGTATACAGAGTCACATGGTGAACCAGTGTCAAACAATGAACCAGTGTCACATAATGAACTAGTGTCACATGATGAACAAGTGTCATATAATGAACCAGTGTCACATAATGAACCTGTGTCACATGATGAACCAGTGTAACATGATGAATCTGTGTCACATAATGAACCAGTGTCGCATGATGAACCAGTGCCACATGATGAACCGGTGTAACATAATTAACCAGGGCACATAATGAACCTGTGTCACATGATGAACTTGTGTTACATAATGAACCTGTGTCACATAATGAACCTGTGTTACATAATGAACCAGTGTCGCATGATAACCCAGTGCCACATGATGAACCGGTGTAACATAATTAACCAGGGCACATAATGAACCTGTGTCACATGATGAACTAGTGTCACATTATTGACCTGCTATAAGTTTCTTTTCACGACTAATGAAAGTGGACATTTTATGTGTATTTTTAATGTGATTCATTGATTATGTATATGATTGTTCATCTAGCTCGTTTGAAGTATTTTATCATTAGATTGTTGACAGACTAATTGAAAAATATCTCCTACAACTACTTTCCTTTTCTATACTTCTTTTCAGATCTAATCTGTGTTGTTTGCTTAACATTAATTAAATTGCTGTAATATTATATATACGATGTTAACTGATTCATTCCCGATAAGATAAAAAATTGATTACATTTCATAATTGCAATAAACAGTTTATTTATGTTCTGTCAACCTTCTATAAATATTTATAGGGTCACAATCTATGACGCTTTAAATGACAATAAAAGCTAATTGACCATAGCCACAGGACGAGAGGTGTGGGAGTTAAATCGGGGTAGGAGGGGTGCCAAAGAGAACAATTGTTGTTTACATTTCTTTGTAGATGCGTGGAACTTGTCGGGCTTCGTTAATAACGAACCCGGCACAAATTATAGAAAACTAAATAATTAGAAAACTAAATAATTAGAAAACTATATATATATAATATGTGAGTTAAATAAGTTAACTCATGGACTGTGTTTTTTGTTTTTATTTATATGTGACTTTTTTCCGGCACTTGTTTTCATTTTTTTTGTATATATATATATATATATATATATATATATATATATATATATATATATATATATATATATATATATATATATATATATATAGCTCAATATTAAGGTTCTGTTTCTTTTAAATCATTAGGACCATCTGTTGTTTAATCATATTTTATTGCTATATACATGTATATACAACACAGATACAATTTTCATATGTATTCTAAACAGCAAAAGCAAACGGGTTGGGCCCAAGTTTTTACAACATTAGCGGTCGGCCCTCCCGGATTAGAACCATCTGATGCCTTTGTAGAAAATGATAACTACATGTATCTTTAACTATTTTCTAGAAACTATTACGTTCAGAATGCTCCATAGAAAGAGTCTACGCATTTGGGTTACCATTGGGGACTAAAAACATAAATATAAACACGTTGTATAATATGTTATTTTATATGCTAAAGTATGTCTTTCCGCTTTATAATTGATATTTCGTTTTATTTTTGTTTCCACTGCTACGTAAGTTTTGTGGAAAATTCATTGTTTATGTGCGTTAAATCACTCATAACCACACATAAAACCCCTATTTGGAAGTATTTGTAAAACATGTTATAATACATAAGTAATAATAGCTATGGTTTAATCATTATAAAAACTTGTAGGAATTTAAATAAATACCACAGTTTCGTATCACGTGTACTGAAAAGTACATGACTATACAATTTAATACAGCTTTAAATACCCCTGAGAGTGATCATGTAAAAATTCCTTCTCATGATAAATGGTCGTGTAAATATTAGTAAAATACCTCCGATTTAAATCATTTCGAAACTTAAATTTTTCACCCTTTCACTTCTTTCATTATTTAACTTCAAACGGATAAATATTATATTATGAATTTAAATCAAAGGTTGAGCGGGTAAGAAGATTATGTGGTCATGAAAGTGATCATTTATAGACCACCTCGCAGATTCATGCTAGTTCTGAAGGTTTAACTACCGCGTGTTTGACTTATATCTTACTACGGGCTAATCCTGCAACGTATGGTGTTAATCTGTTAATCCAAACCCGTTTTTTTACCAAAAAAAAAATGCTTAGTTCTATCGTCTGTCGGCAAGTTTCTGTGCTTACTCCAACAAAAGAACCAATTATAGTTACGTGGGTCCCTGACTAAAGTGTCATTTACGTCTAAAAAGATAAATTGTCAAAATAAGATAAGAACTTTTAATTCTTATACTAGATTACCATTTTTACTTTTCTGGACAATAGGTAACTACATGTACGTTTAAATTAAAAAAGAAACAAAATACTATAAATCGCCTTATACTTGTTCTTAAAGGAAAATGCAAATGGAAAATGGAAGGTATATGTTTTTGTTGTACGCACATTGTTGAGACTGAAATAAAGAATAAAAATGGAAAATAAAGATTTTTTTAGAGAAAAAAAAAGGAATCTCTTAAGAAAGTCCAGAACGACAAAATTGAAAATGTTGCAGGCTCGGTTTGATTGAGCCTGTTCATGGACATAACTGTCAAGTGCAAACTACCGCGCACGCCCCTAGCACCGACTTAAGCAGATTTCAACATCTAAACAGACCCAGAATGGTCAAGTGGTTTGAATTTTGATTTTGGTCAGTAGCTCACAAATAAATTCATTTCAGAATCATATTTTATTGTCGTACCTGATTTCAGTACAAATGTACCTGGTTATTAGTATCTCCAGCCGATTAAGGGCTCATATCTAATCGTCTGGATTTATAGTATATGCCACTGTGCAATCAATAATAAATACTTCGTAAGAACGTGCAATTTGCTTTTATATCTTATGTATGCAAAAATTCTTATAATCATATAATTATGTAACGTTTCCTGTAATACTGTCTATATATTTGTAATTTGAAAACTCCGTTTTAATAACATTTATATCATATTCAAATGCGTAGTCTTTTTTCCCCGAGACAGTCTTTATTATACGTAATAATCTGCCTGTACGATTAATTATGTATGGCGTATTTTTTTATTTGTAAGAATATATAGCTACTTTGTAAAGGAATTGATATTTTACAAATCAAAAGTTGATTAAACTTGATGAATTTTAAACCTGAATCATTTTGGTTCTTTTGTAAGACAAAGAGACGATTTGTTTATATCTTATGGAAGCATAATTCGCAACACGACCTTTTGATATCGATATTGCTACGGAAATATCATGAACAATTTCAAATGTTTGAAAACTATTGTAACCATTGATACTCCTTTCAGAGATGATATATAACTAGTTTTGTATACTACATGAAGCCATTTTGGACTATTGTTTGTTTTGGAACCTACGTCACAAGTGACAGGTATAGGCTGCTCACCATGCCTACTACTGTACACATATTTGTAAATATGGTCAAGTGTATTCAAATGTATACGTAGTAAAGATGTAAAGATTCCTTATTCGTTGATTATTTAAATATAATTCAAAGGTTGAAGCAAACTCGATGTTACATATTCAGATTTGATAAGCTTATCGCGATACTAGTATATGGTCATTAGATAATAACCAATTTGACCTACATAAAATCATGATAAACGCTTGACCTTTCCGCTTTACCCATGAGTGTGACCTACTGAAACAATGGCAAGTATTTCTGACCGCACGAAGTGCAAAGATAATGTTTGACTGCCTAACCCTCGGATTAACTTTAATAGCAAAGTTGCAACATCCGTACTATCGCTTCTCAAACTTTTTAGCAAAAAGTGGTTCAATATACTTCATCTTTAACATTACCATAACATAACATTTATAGCAAGTTTTGATGTTTTATTTATTTATTTATTTATTTTCTGGACCCCCCCCCCAAAAAAAATATATATATATATATACCAGAACAAAAAAACAAAACAAAAAAAAAACAAAAAAAAACAACAAAAAAACAGCAACAACAACAAATATAAGGAATCGTGAACTTAGATAATGAAAGTTTAAAGCGGACAGGCAGCATGGCGTGGTTTATTTACGTCATAGCACATTGTTCGTGACTGCAAGTCAAATCGTTTTTGTTACCAAACGTCAAAGAGTACAGTTTTGGAAGTCACGAACCTTTGTCGAACAGGACACGTTATCTTTTTGAATACGTACTAAAAGCAGTTCAAATTTACTTTACGGTAATTTTTCTGTGCTTCCTTTCAAGATATCTGTGATATATTCCTTTTACGTCTGCCACACTTATTATGCCGTCTTCTGTTGATAGGAAAAGTGGGTCATTCGCCTAAGATAACTACTATACGATTCAACTTTTACTCCGGGCAAATGATTGGAATTCAATATTCCCACATTTGCTTCTCTGGGATCTATAATTTCGAACTTTCGTACGAGTGAATTTCCTTTATTAAATCCATTTATCATTCTGTTTGCTTTGTATGAAAGACCAAATTCAATCTCATTTCCCCAAGACTTCCCTCATGTGGGTAACCTCGTTACCTAGTTATTCGAGGATGTTCCCTTTACCGTGTGAAATACGTGAGTTTACATTTGTCTTGGGAAAGGTATTTAATTTATCTTTGATGTTTTCATTAGATCTGGTTAGATCGAAGATATCAGACCCAGATGCTTCTCTAATTAGTTTAAAATAAGACCGGTATCTAATTTCTAAATATTACAGCCAGTCGCGTGTTTTGAAAAGTTTTTCTGCTGGGAAAATGTTTGTTTTGACGTGTCGTCTGGAACGTTTGCGCGCTCGGCGGAAGAGGTGCAGACGTTCTACAACGTAACCATTGTTAACCATGATGCTGTTGACCGCCTCACATATTTCCTGTACTGTACGTAGTACAAAAGTGTCCAGTATTTTAGCGCCGTTACATGATAATTGTTTAAGCACAAAAATACCAAAGTTCATGAATTATGATACAAAATTGTCGGAGAGAAACATAAATTTCTCGTGACTTTTATTTGTAGATTTACCAACTGCCGCTCATTTATGAGATTTTTTTGCAGAATTTCTAAACCAGAAGTCTTGCAAGTTTAATTTTGGACTGATATCATTCAAGTTACGTCGAGTGTCCAAGCGTTACAAAAGATTTCTGATGATCTCAAAAATTTAAGGTGGTGGGGGTTTGTCCACTCTATAAAACTAGAGGTGTAGGGTTTTGTCCACTCTGTAAAACTGGAGGTGTGGGTTTTTTTCCACTCTATAAAATGTTGAGGTGTGGGGTTTTGACTGGTGGGGGTTTGTCCTACATTCTCTTTTGGCAATTTTAAGATTTTCTCAACACGCTTCATTCTTATGTATTAAGGCTTCTTTTACGGTCCTTTTCTGTCTATTCTGTCTATTGTGTTAAATCAAGTTCTGCCGCTTTCTGCGACTGAATTAGAGGAATACAAGTTATTGGTTAAAATGGAATTAGTAATATTGAATAATTAAAACTATTTTGTTTAAACTACGCATTAGAAACAGAATAAAAATAGTATCAAAATACCAACACTTAATTGATATGTGCGGTCAATCTTTGGTCAAATAACTATTCTAGTAATACTTTTATTTATATAGCAACGACAAGTCACGCCGGTTCTTGTCCAATTACTATATCGTGAAAATACCATACAGTGACAGCGGGTCAAATAGATATCATTATTTTCATTCCATGGTCAGTCATAAATACCAAACTGTGGTTACTAGATAAATATATCTGACCTTGTGACATTTATAAGTTGACCACAGATATTTTATTTGGACAAACCGGACACTCTATCTACGGGAAAAATTATTTGGCATGTTATTTCAAGGGCGATTTTATGTCTATAATTTAAAAATTCACGCCTACAAAAGTTGAATCATTAATCCTTGAGTCATCATGGTTTTCAAAATATTTTAAAATTCGGATAAATTTAATTTAGCTTTTTGAATATGTAACAAAATGAATGTAAGGTGTATGCATTCGCACCTTAGTTACAATTCATTTATTATTATTATTATTAAAATATACCTCTATAATTCAGTTTAAATCAGTCACCTTGTCTCAAATCTCAGAAACGGATTATTGCTATCTTCTTAAGAATGGACAAACATGAGTTTTATAATGTTTAGAAAATGGTCTAAGGGCGTGTTAGATGCTTATCCCCAGAAGAAACTAGCGCTGAATGTAAGAATATTTGTTTTAAAAGTAGCAAAATGAAAACAAAAAATTATTATGACTTCCATACAAAATGCTAAATCACTATAACTGTATTAATTGGCAAAAAGTAAGAGAAACCGAAGATGGTTCTGATAATTGACCAGTGAGTTTCTTAACCGGGCATCAAAATTAAAAAGCTTTTTAAGAAATTAAATAATTACTGGGACATGATGTGCCGTTAACTGATCTCTTTATGAGTTGTGTAATTAGCACAAAAATAGTTTATTTATCAGTACATTTCGTATGAAATATATATTATATAACAGCGATATACTTAATAATATAATTTGATTACTTTTAGAGCAAACAACAGCACTATCTGCATGTTCAAGCTTATTGAACGACATTTTGACCCTTGTGCCCTGTACTCGTTAATGAATCTCTATATAATAGGCCGTACTGAAATATTTTCAGTTATCTCTTTAGTCAATATTTGGTTTAATAGAATAGTATATCAAAGGTCAACATATTTGAGATATTTAAGATGACCTACAAATTTAACACACCCAAATAACTTATGTCAACATACGCTCAGTCCGATATACCCACCTTCTTAAAATAGTGAGCACAGCCAGTATTGAACATCCGTAAAAATAAAGGGGGTGTGGTCCTCGGTCTGTTACTGTTTGGCATATCACATGGATGTGATTAGTGCCAAAGTTGGCATGGTGTCCCCTAGAAAGTGTTTTGGCATTTGTAACTTCTGGATTCAGAGCATACAAATATACATGTATCCCACAATAAAAAAAATGCTGTGCAATACATTGGTCAGTTAAATAACAGATAGTATTTTAGACAAAAAAGACAAAAGGTTAAAGTAAGGACCTTATCTCACAAGATAGGCTTGTGTCAAGTATAGGATCACACCAATGCTATACTTCGATCTATTTTTGAAATATATGTTTATATTTAGCTTGTATGCACCATGGGCGAATATAAAATGTCTATTTATTGACGGTCACTTAATCCGTTTTAATTTTCAATGTCAACTCTTTATTGTATTGACGTCAAACGCAAGTCAAATAATTGTCCACTTTTTAACTATCTTGTCCTATATATAGCCTTCGATTTTGTTCGCAGTTATTTGTACTTATACCCCTATTTCGTGACATTGTTGACAACCCGCCTAGTTAAATAAGAAGTAATTACATTTTGAATTCTTTACGATCCGGTAATCTGGTCAACTATTGTCAGACAGCTTTATTCTTATAAAAGTGCAGAAGAGCCATGACGTCAACGTTTTATTCATCATTGTTGTCTTTTGTACTCGATTACGTTTGCATGGTAATCAAATTGTTTTGACTACGTTTGAAGTTCTTAATTGCATTTCCTTATTGTTGGCTAGATCTTTTACAACAAACGAAAATATTTTATTTTCATTTTGAATTCGCCTACAATAGCCTGATAATGAACGTTTCATAATAGAAAGTGTACCCGTTGAATGTTTAAGCAAAATAGTACATAGATGTATGGCGATTATGGTCTTATTACGTTTTTTAATTGATGTGAAAAAAACCGGGAACCTGTTTGAGTTAAATGATGAAGATGAGTGAGAAAAGCCGGGAAACTGGTCGAGAATGGAGAGATTGCGTTAGTGCAGTTTTTGTGGACCAGTCTACAGTGTTAAAGTGGCCTTTTTTAAATATCGTTGATAAAAATTCGAAGAGATTTACGATATTAAAGTAAATTGCTTCACCTGTTTTTCCCCTGTCATTCTGAATGTGAAAATGCTAAGATAGATAGATAGACAATTATTCATCATTGAAAAGCTAAACAATCTATTTATAGCTCCCACTGAGCTGAAGAGACTGTCATGTAATAGCCAGCAAAAGATTGATTGTCACGAGCTCTCGTTATTATATAATATATTGACATCTGCTACAAATTATATAAATCTTGCTCTTTGTGTTTTATTGTCACAATATACAGCAGTCGACAAGATGGTTATACTTTATTTATTGTAAACATTTATATATTTTAGATAAATCGATAAAATAGCGAGAAAGTGTTGAGTATTTGTGATGAATTTTATCACTACGTTATGTGTTCTGTTTATTGGATAGCGAACTTGTAAATTAGTTCGATTGGACTGCGAATTATATTATCTATCTGATCTATGTTTCCCACTGTCATCAGAGCTATCGCCTGTAACGAACAACCGTATGTACGAATTTTCAGGCCAGCCTGGTAATGTATCACACCAAGAGGTCTTTCAAGTAGTCTGAAAGATCGAAGGACACGGCTCGCACCGACATTATTGTAAATGCACCTCCGTGCATTATATAAAGCACGAGCGGGAACCTGTGTAGAACGAACTGCAAAAGCTGGATAGCTTCCCCATAAAAATAATCCAAAGTATATTTTGATGTATTTTAAAATTGTTTTGCGTGTTTTGCAAAAAAAAAACAACAAAAAACAACACTCTTTCCAGATGTTACAATTGACTTTTTTGACAGAGTTTTACCTACAGGGTGAATAATAGTGTAATAAATGTTGTATTTGTGATGTTAACCTTAATGTGCTTGTACAAAATATTTATTTGCCGTTCAACCTATATAATAACGTTTCCCAATGTTACAGTGAACGATGCAGACATAGGATTGGAGTATTATAACTAATGACTTTCCAATTCTGAATTCCTTATGTAAATTTTTCATAGTTTTCATATGGACATGAAAATTTCAGTATAAATAATCGACATTGCACATTCTTACGACATTATATAATGAGAAAATGTAATTGTGACAATGTAATCTAAATCTATGCAACAGCAGGTAAAGATATGATACTATAATGTCAATTGCACATCTTCTAGATATACGTAACTCATATAACATGTATTAAGCGGCTTGTGGGACGGGTGTAAAAATAAACCGTGTGTCACATTCTTTTGTAGAGCAAAAGTACATTAAGTAATTTCACAAGGACATTTAGAATAATGGATTGCATTATATTCAAGGACTTGTGCTGTTGCAAGAAAAAACAACAACATGATGTTTCAGCTTCTGGTGTACATACTGACAGTGAAGGCTATTTAGATGTTTTATTATGTACTTTATTATTGTGAAAGTGATGCTATATATCTTTGTTCATAAAATTGGTACAAAACGAAATTTGACATTAGAGCAGGACGGCCTTATCGGTAAAATAGTTTGAAAAAAAGTAGATATTCGCACTTTCGGAAAATATAAGTCATCTTATATACAAGACTCTGGTGACTGTTTTGCAAGCAATTTTTGTCTGTTATTTAGAGCGTATACATTAGTCATTAGTGGTTGTCATTCATATACTAGTAAATTTGTCCACCATAAAACGAAACGGACATTGACTCTCTTCTCTTGTTTTTATACACTTATCGCAATTATCATAATCTTCAGTTCGTTAACGATAACATGAACATATATGTATATATTTATATAGAATGTTTCACTATATTTTACTCGACTCTGTTGTTCACTCAGAATAGTAAATTATGAAATTGAAATCTCTAATAATATTAGTATATAACTCATGTTTTTTTATAATGTTTGATGAGTTGAAATTGAACAATGGACTGTTTAATATTTAAAACAGGATGTGTGTCCATGACAAATGTTTGTCCCGATTATACAGACTATGGGAAAGATTCATACTTTCAGTGACATGAAACTACCAGCCAATGAAAAGTAGGTACTTCCGAAACTATGTGGAAAGCTTGACTCTTAACAGCAATCTTGATAGTTCGAATTTCTTTCAAAGAAGCAATGTTTTTATGCATTTATCTGAATATGATTTGTAAATGTAATATTTGTAGCAATCATTTTGTAATTGATATACTGCTCAAGACTGACAACGTGTTTTGTCATACCAACTGTTATTTCTAACTTAATTAAAGTTTGTAAATCAGAATTACAGTAACAGGTTCAATCAAACCGACCCTGCAACATTTTCAATGACGTTCTTTAGGTGAACCCGTTTTTCTCTCTCTTTTTTTACAGAAGATGACAACGGTATACGAACATTCTAGTATACAATACATGTATACTAACTACTGACCAGTGCAAGCTGGTCACGACCTTTGTTGCAGTGCTGCAGACAATAGACTGTGTGTCAGACGGTGTCACTTCACGGGACAAACTTCGTCGGGTAAAGAATTGCCATAACGTTCAATCACCCACGTATGTATTGTCTTCTATTTGAGATGGCTTCAATTGGCTTTTTGGAAACATCAGACTGACATTTTCAACATACAGCTAAAATGTGTGAACAATATACGTGCCATACAACGGTCATACTGAATAATCGGGAGAAAACCTGCTCTATACAATGAAATAAAAGATCTGTTAATGATTTATAGATCTTCACAATTATGTATGTAATATGGTATGTAAATTACGTAAAAACCGCGTGATGACGTCATTGTCTATGCAGATAAAGTATGTAAGTACTCGACAGTTAATTGGTCTTATACATGAATTAAAGAGGTAAAAACATTGGAATAACTCTTTATTTTACCATATATTTCTATAATCGTAGATTTCTGCGTTATATATTTAACCAATTATATTTCGATTTTTTTTTTATTTTCTACCATATTAGATGCTTGTGTTACGATTCATTTGAAACACTGCAATCCTATTGGACAAAAAATAATTTCAAACTAAATCCCTTAGTGTTTGAAATTATTTTTTGTCCAATAGGATTGTAGTGTTTCGAATGAATCGTAACATATTTACTTTGGTAAATCGGCAAACTGTTAGCCAGTCTAGTAAATCGACTGTTAATAAAAATAATTTAAAATACTAAGCCGGTTAAAATTTATTAGTACGTACATCTGCATTTACAAAAATAAATTGGTCGCGCGTACTAATAAACTTTAACCTATACATGTACTTAAAGTAATTTCCACCATATATTTTTTTCATACAAGCATTTTCAAAGTAATCTTCTTTACATTTCAAAATATTTTTGCAACATATATAGAACTACATGTATACTGTATTCATTTAAATTATATTGCATTTAGATACTTCATTTTTTTGTGTTATCACTAAATCACAACCCATTTTTTTCTGAACAGAACATGCTTTTAACTTTTCAATTTTTGCTAGACTGGGAATTTGAAGTTTATTTGTTCATGAATTAATTACTTGGATGTTTATTTATGAAATACATCATATATAATTTACATTTTCGTACATTTTTATATGTTTCATTGATGCTTCGTATATTGAAAAACGGGCAGATGTTAATACAGCATTTCTGCGACGTGTTATCATTTTAACATATCACATGTTCTCACGACACCACAGATAAATTGAAAATTGATATAGATCGTCATAATATTTCAGAATGAATAACAGAACATTCAGTATCAAATGACACAAGTGACTTGGTGGGCGGAACAAATTTTTTGCGTGGGTATTTATACTAAAACTGATAAACTACAATACATATTACATACATATGAAACTTTGTATAGAATCATTGGTACATTTTGAAATAACGGTAAATACATATGAAATTCCTGTTTCATATACAGGAAAGTGGCTTTATACTGAACATAAGCAGATACATATATGATTACATGTATATACTATAGTGATAAGAAGTAAAAATACATACAACAAATCACCAAATATATACATAAGCCATGAGGTGCAATAATTCAACAATTTGCAGTGTTTTCTTTTTGTTGCTGTTGTTGTTTAAATTGATTTATGTTTGCGATCGATTGCAGTAATGATTTTTATACATGTACGATATATATTAGTTTAAATTATAAACATAATAATACAACTTTGAAGCACTTGAACCATTCCGGAATTTACCTATCGATAACGACTGTTCCTGATATCAGACGACAACAACAACAACAGCAACAACAACAACAACAGCTTCAACCGCAACGACAATAACAACACCAAAAATGATTAAGTTTGTAATCTATTTATGTAGACAACGAGAACTTTCGTGAACAAAGTTCATAATGAGGCGGGTTTATTTTCTAGAATATTTCACCTTGAACAAAATATTTGGTGCATCTAACAATGTAAATTTCTTATTTCCTCATTATATACTGACTTAGATTAATGGACAGTAGTGCACGTGCACGTAAACATCATACTTTGAGAATTTATGGCATTCCAAGATGGCAACTTATCATTTACATGGTCAAGTTTATTACGTTTTATTATCTTAACGTAGGTAAATGATCAATAATAACGTTTACAAACTTCTAAATTAGTTGAATATGTTTGTTCACATAATATAACATTCATTACGATAATGGCGTATAAAAATAAGGAATTCATCATTATATCAAATAAAAAGCATAACTGGAATGTAGGTGCATGCGAAAAGAATGTGCAGTTTAAATTTTCCAGGCACATTTGAGTCAATTAAGTTCTTGAAACGAAATAATTACCATTTATCATTTCCTTTTAGCATTAATGGTAACCTTGGAAATTTAAGAAAAAGAAAGACTGATGATGCTAGAAAAGTGACCTGGTTTTAGGACATACACACGTATAAGTTTGCCTGTCTGCATTTTTATAGGTCATTTTGTAGTAAAATACTGGTACGTACCAGACACCAACTACTTAACAATCCAGAGTAATCAAACTAACTGTTGTACAACAACAAGTTACGAAATTCTTTTTAATGAGTTAGTATTTATGTCGTTTTTATTACTTATTTGTCTTTTTTTGGTGTTGTTTCTTTGTTGTTGATATTTTTCAAGTTGTGCAAAATAATGGACACAATACATTGCATTATTCTAGTAGTTATCTAAAGACTCCAGGGAAAACAAACATAAATTTTGATTTTAACAACAACAACAACAACAAAAACAAAAACACCAATACAAATATCGTTAACAACGGCTCAAGTATTCAACTCGGTGACAGATTTTTTAAAGAGATTTAACCGATAACGTTAACAAAATCTTTTTTTTTTCATTATGCCGAAATGTGTCTGTTTTAAATTCATCAAGCTGGAAAACATCACAATTTTTTTTAATTTATTCTTCAAATTGTATAAAATATATATCGCTTACATTTTAAGAATAAACTTAATTAGATATGAGACGTACACGTTTCTACATTGTACTTAAAAGAATATTAATTAGTCGTTGGTATTTCAATGTGAGTTAACGTTCTATATGATGTATAGGCGAACGTTTGTAGACCGTAGACCCTAATATTATCACGTGGTTAGAACATGATTACAAGACGTGCTTGACTTTGTCTTCTTTATTGGACAGCTCTCATAAAATGTCATTACCAGTTTACACCAAGTATATCTCTGTACTTTCACGTTGATGTCTCTCGATAATTTAAAGTACACACAAAGCTTTGACGTTTTCAGATCCTGCATTCGACGTTATGCCACGACAAACTACAGAATCACCGCTTTGTACTCTTGACGAAAAAAACTAATTAAATGTGAATATTACAAACGTATGTATAAGTACGAGCACAATTTATTTGGTTCATTTGGGAAAATCTCGACTGTTTCTTTGTTGAATGTTGCGGAAATTGTTGAAAAACTGATGGAAATTTTTTGATAGCACATTTGTTTCATCTTTTAATGCATGCAGATTTATTCTCGTCTGTCACATGAGGAAGTTTATCAAAGTTGTCTTTATGACAGGCAAGTTAAAATAATTACGACTGTATAATTATACTTATATAATCATTGTTTGTCGCTTAAAGGCAAGACTTGTCAAACACTTTAAAATACAGAACATTTTCGCTTATGTACTTATGAAACCTTATATACGTATATAGATGCTTTTGTAAAAAACAACATGCATGTAATGCAAATAGTGTACCTATACTACATCAACCGAAAGGTGATTGGTGTTACGGCCCTTTTTTATTCAAACTTGAAACAGAATAAAATTTTCATTTTTGAAACGTATTGTTAATATAACTCTTTATGTTTCGTCAAAAAAAAAACAATTGCATAAGATGTATGGAATTTATGGATCATGTAAATATATCGAAGTTGTGGAATGCAGGCTTCGGACAAAAGATGTTATGCGAGCAATTTTCGTTCTACCTTACACGTAGTTCATCCTCGTGTTGTATGTCTTCCAGCACCTCGCACTTCTCTAGAGAAACATTTGGCGCATCAGAGACCGTCTAGGACATATAAACAAACAGCTTGTCAAATATGACATGCACAAGATTTGTCTTACTGCTTCAATTACACTGATCGAACTTTCTAAAAAAAGAAAATTATTTATGAATATACAAATACAAGTGACCCCAATGCTCCCCTTGAGAAATTAACGCACATCATTTGTCGAACAAAATGCCTATAACAAATGCAAGAACTAAACGTTTATAGTTGTTGTTCTGTATTGTTCATTTAGCAAAAAAAAAGAGAGACCGACCTTTGAGATGTAAAACATGTTGGTAAACCGGAATTAAAAAAGACAATCGGATTTCCTTTGTGTTTGACAGTAATAAACGTTTTTTTGTTAGTGTGTCGTCTGCTGATAATAAATGAAAAAGGAATGTTGTAAGGTCATGTAAGGACACATTAATTGATATATAGCCGACAGCAGAAACATCTCTATAAATCAGAGGAGTCCTCAAGCATGGCTGAATTTTTTTTCATCATTAACATCATGGTGATGAACCACTGCTATTTCAACTTGAAATAAAACAGAGATGACTTTCATGTACAGATTTTGAACTGTCCTTTTTCTGGCCCATGATGTATAAATTTTTGCTTTTATTTTTATGTAGAAAGCTGGATGACCGGACAAAGGGGGGAATGATCGGTTAGATGAGTTTACTGCAAACCTAACAAAACACAGTCACTTCCTTATACGATGTGCACTTATGGAAAAACAATTATAATATGTTAGGTAATGTTAGGTGAGATCAAGTTTATTGACTAAAAATTAATGTATGGTTAATTTCTTTGAAAAATGTTTAGAATATACATCACTCACTGGTCGCATTAATTGAACAGACACAATACATGCATTAACAATTTTGTTAATTGATTGGTATAGATATTTCATGTTGCTTGCACTTGGGCGAACTTTTTTTTTATTTAGTTGAAAATAACAAGATGTTTATTTTGAGAAATTGCACTCGTTCGATCGCTTTTGAATGAAATTTTCTAAATTTTTGTCGTTATCTTTTCGCCTGCAGGGACTAGTAGTGTTAATACACCTTGTGCGTATTTAACAAAAAATTTCAACGTATTACCGTTAGATTGGTTAGAGATGAACGCTTTCACACCGGAAGTATCAAAATATTATGAACAAACAAAATACATTATTAAACATTGCATTATATAATACGCGTTTGTTTTGGACAAGCTAATGTACTGATTTCTCACGGGACTACTTTCTGATGAAATCGTTAACACCTTACGGACACTGGAGTATATATCAACGCCGATGGGCAAAATGTCAACACACGAAACCGGAAGTAACGATTCCCGTAATGAGCGTTCACATAATTTTCATTCAGTATAATTTTGATGTTTCACACAGGGTAATTACATTCATTCATTGCAGTTGTTATCTCAATATTTTCCAGTCAGACCTAATGGTTTTGCCCTTTTCAGGAAAAAAGACTGCTCATGCAGCTTTTGAATCAGTCACAAACAGTGTCGATGTTGGTGCATTCATAACTTGTATTATCTGATTTTAGTTCAGCTTTCCTCATATTAGAAGTGGTCTAGGTGCAGGGACTTTCTAAAGACAATATATCAAAAACATCAGACTTCATTTCAGAATGTTGTTTGGAAAAAAAATGTAAACGTTTGATGTAGCATGTTCTTTAAAATATAATTTGAGCCCCGTCACGTCAAAACCAACATAATGGGTTTGCGACCAGCATGGATCCTGATCAGACTGCGCGGATGCGCAGGCTGGTCTGGATCCATGCTGGTCGCAAACGCATTATGTTGGTTTTGTCGTGACGCGGCTCATTTCTGTTCCATATATTTCAAATATAGTTGCAATAAAATAGAGGAACAACATTTGAACAAAAAAGTTCAGAAATTCTCTGAAGTTGTATTAATGTAATTGTCTAGAATTAATAAATTGTCTGCCAAATAAGCAAACGGTTTCTAGACTTGATTGTTATTTTGTTGTCTGCAACATCCGTCTAAGTCTGTCTGTAAATTTAGAAAAAAAAGAGATTTTTTTGCGTTTATGTTTTTGCGTTGTACATTTGCTATTGGTTACGAAAAAGAGTACTTAAGTGTTCTTTTACATATCAACACACTTGTTTCAGGTCGATGCTAGTTCAGATAAGAGGCAGATATCTCCCAGTTCTGCAATGATATTTTTACGTTTGTTACGGGTCATAAAGTTTCATTTCTTATGAATGTTTTATAAATCATATATTCGTTTTTCTCATCATTTATTCTTTTTTTTTATAATTGTTTAATATTCACCAAACTTATATACAAGTACAGATGTAGTAATAGACTAGTATATTATACACAACTGCTGAATTCTCGTCATTTCCAACTAATTGAAGATATTTTTGTGAACTTTTGAAAGTATAATATAATATGAGGCCATTGGCAATATTCGCAAAGTGTTCCCATGACCAGTCGTCTCGTGGGATTGGCCTCGTTATCTTTTGCTATTTCTTGTTATTCGTTGTCTATTGTGACTAATACATAACCATTGCACTTTGATTTCTCATCCCCGCTATCATCAGTATCATACTACCAATTTTGCATGACTTAAGCAGTACTTTCAAGCAAACATATAATATAATCACGCTATAATTCATACGCTTATTTGTCAAGTGTTAGTAATAAAAAATAAAACGTCTCTCTCGCTGTACACGCTTGGAATGCATATGCTTCACCTCCCATATAGGTCAAACATCTTGATTATATGAGAAAATGGGAACGATATGACAGTAAAGCTGTCATCTAAACACTTTATTAACATTTATGGGCTAGCTTTTATATCTTTTGAACATTCCCGATAGGTGTTACTAGGCCAGCGTTCTGGCGCTATATTTAGCATTTAAGTGTCTTCGGTAAAAAAAAACAACAACAACAATACAAACGTCTATTGGGTATGATTTATTACATCAAATGACAGATCATCTTTAAATGAATGCACGTGAGTTATGACGCCATATCATATGTTTTATACATAAAAATACGATTGACCAACCAGAGAGCGTTGTGGAAAACTGAAAGAAAACAAAGACATACATCATTTACTATAATCATGGTCATAAAAAAAAACAACAACAACATAATTCATTTATTTCAAGATGACAACAAGTATAACTACGGTTAATCATAATATTTTATGGTAATTATTGAATAATGATATACATGTTCACTTAGTCATGTTAAGTCAGACATCTGTCGTATTTTTCTCAAAATTTTATAAAAACTCTCCCAATACTCGGAAAATTAATTTTTATCAAATCTTTTAAAAGCATATTATTATCAAAAACTATGTCTTTTTGTACAACAGATGTGCATATCTTTGTTATTGGTATGACAATCATGTTCCTAATTGCGTTTTTAGATTCGTCTCCAAACCAGACGTCAATACTTTATTCCGATCTCTTAACTCCCACAAGATTTTCCAAGAATAGAATACTTCGACGTAATTTCTCTCAAACAAAATTCGTTATAACAGATCACCGGATATATAAAAATGTCTTTCTGGAGAGCATTTAAATAAAGGCAAGGTTACTTGATTTATGAGAAAATGGCAAATTTTTCGTTGTTGTTAATTCTGTCGTCTTAAAGAGATGGGTTCTTACTTTCAAGTGCACTGACCATCAAAATTATCATCAAAAGAATCTCTATGTTTCAGAGGCTGCAATGAGTATAAACGAAATGCTTTATCATTTTATGTCAGAGACTTGGCAAAATGTATACAAGTGCAATTAAATAAAACAATAAAACACAATTAAATGCCATATTTTCCTAATTACCAAGATATTTATTGTATGGAAAAATACCAAAGGTTACGTAATAAATTTTACAAATGCTCATGGAGATTGTTTGGAAACGTGAAGCTTCTATGGTTTGCGCCGATTTGATAGCCATTTCCGGCTAACGTATTTCTGCGTTCGTACGGATAGCAAATTTGATTGTAACGTATATCGGACATCTACGCATCCGTCATAATATTGCCAGGGGTATGATTTATGAATAAAACAAGTACTAATGTCCAACATAAACGACTTTATGGGGTGACAGGAAAACCTTTCCTCTAGACTCTTTCTAAAATGTGTGTCAAATTAAGTGTAAATTATCATAAATTAGTGCCCTTTCTCAATATATGTCAATACGACAGCCTCCGGCTTCTTATATATTTAAATGTAGTAACATTTCCGGTAGCGTGAAATATGATGGGATATTTGATAGATGCTTTAGAAAATATGAATTGACCTTGGACCAGATAAAAGACAACCTCAACAAAATGTCAATGCCCAGATGTAACGTTGGCTGGTATTTTGCAAGTTTTTTTAGCTTTTAGTTTTAAACACTATTGACCCGGTCAGATACAGCGGCACGTGAAACTTTTGCTTGTGTTGTCATCCGGCGATCTTCGTTATATATCTCATTCATACGCTTTATGTTTATTTTTAATTAATTTCATAAAATGTAAAGGCTATAACGCTTAATTTACCTGAGCAATTTGCGTTAGATATTTATTTAAAAAAAAATGCGTTAGTTATTTATTCTAATCGCGTGAATTGTAAATAAAAATCACTGATCTATCCGTTCCTCCGAGTATTAACAGAATGAGTTGGTGAAGAACCCAATCAACAAACAAATCAAGCAACTTAAGAATGGATATAGCCTTACATTTAGTGACATCATTTATAATTATGATGTTTATTAAACAGCTTTATACTACAAATATTGTAATCTATCTTAATATAACATCTGTATACTGAGAGAACATCAGTTTTGCAAACATATTTTAAAAAAAGGGAACAAAATGAAATCGTTCCAGATTTAGAAAAGGAATGACATTATAAAGAACTTACAGTGTTTAGCATTAAATTTTGTAAAAAACATGGTAATTCAGTGCGTGATAAATGTTCCACCAAATATCAAATATCTATTTAGAATAAACTAATACTCAAACTGACCTTTAAACAAGGGTAGTACGTATATATAAGAAGGTTGTTCTAAAGCCAAGTTAGAACAGCTTTTACTAAACGAGGTAATTCCTTAAAATGTGAAACGTATATTATTTCATGCCATCTGGAAATTGACATTTGTTTGTTAATAACAACAGCAGCAGCAACAACAACAAGAAACACACCAGGACAAGGCCATCATGCGTAATATATAGTCAGTGCATACACATTTGATGATCACGTAAAGACATTGAGCAGAAGAGAGCATATAACAGAACAGAACCGAAATTTAAGTTGTAGTAGGCCCTTCAGTATAAAGTCAATTACAAATCAATATATTAACAATACATGGCAATAACAAACACGTTGAAAGTATACAAAGGAAATAATATAGTTACATATTTTAAACAGTACATTTTCTTTGGTAACTGCAAATCTTGTCAATAAACGTGAAGATAAGGTCACCGAAGAAAAAATAAAGAAATCTTCTTTATCATTATATCTTTTTTGTTTTAGATAGTGTAACTTACTGAGTTATATTCAGTACATATAAACAAGGATTTAATCAATCGACTAAAATAGAATAGTGAATATAATTGTTTTTCGAGCAAAGTTCAATTTTTATCCTATTAGTTGTAGCTACTTAAAAGAAATAAGTAGGAATTAAAGAAACATGAATGTAAGATCTACCCCCTACCTTTACGCTGACATTTTTTTATGAGAATGAAGCAAAATATTGCAAATATACCCCCACACATTTGGCGGAGACTTAAAAGAAATGTGTTTCGAAGTACAGATGTACTACCTAAGAATGGTGTATTTTAGCTGGTTTGTGTATTTTTTGTTTGGTCAATGTTGAGATACATTCTTGGCCGGTAACAAGTACAGAAGATAACGAGGGATAATTGGAAACGTATTCCGGAGGTTCTTACCATTATGAAAAGTTACTCAACACTAAAGTATGTTTTAGATCTTTACTAACGGGCACAAGTAATATTATATGAGATGCGAGATAGATACTACGTTACACAATTTGTTAATCATTTACAAAACTGATTGAACTAGATCGATCCCATCACTAAAAATTAATAAGAAAACAACAACAAAAAGTTTCGGAGTCATTCTTTAATCAGCAATCAATTATATATATTTTATTAAAGACAACAATGTTTTGCCTCTGGTAATTGGTACACACACCTGACACCGTAAATAGAAAGTGTTTGCTTAACTACTAGTATATTTTATGCCTTTCTGCGTATGTCATGTAAGGGGGAAATGATATTTTGACCTCGGAATAACTTATCAGCGCTTCAATCAGTAGCAATAGCTCCTTTGTGTGGTTGATAACAAGTCTTAGCTTTTAATAACTCCAAAATTGCTCCTTAACATTTGGCTCTTACACCACTAACGAGCGCTGTAATGTTTCTTAAGCTAACGTCTTTGTGTTTGGCTTTCCGACCCATCAAGAGCGACACGTACTAGAATTTAGTTATTCGTGTGTTTTCAACGTTGCCATCAGTTACTTTTTCAGTTTTACTATATTTTATAATGTGCTTACATTGCCGCAAAAAATCTTTGCATTTTACTTTAATTTAGGGCCTACCTTTTTCTTCTCTTTTTATATTGACAAGCATATTTTAGCAGTTTAAACAGCTCCTCGTCTTACGTTGATTTTCTGTATAAATATCACTGTAGAAAAGAAAAATATTTTTATCTTCTTCGATATTAATTAAAGGGAGTGTAATTATTCCAGATAGAAAATGATTTAGACAAAATAAGGAGTGCTACTACCCCAGGATAAGATTTTATTCTTGTTTTGAAGGTAAGTGCATGCAACTTGAAATAGAAAAAATGGAGACCAATATTTCTTGAACGAAGACATGTGCACTATTTACAATCACATGACTAGAAATCAGGGTAAATTGGTTCAGTTAGTCTTCGTGACTTTTTGAACCATGCTTTAAGGCGATTAACAGTCTCATGGAGTTAAAGCCAAGCTGATAATAGAAAGAATTTAAAGACAATAACTGCGCATGAACATTTGGTTACTTTTGATATTTTACTAGGGATATAAATATTAAATAACCTAAATTTCACGACTTAATATTAGATATAAGTCAACATCAAACTCCCTTCTTACAGATTAAAGAAGATAAGTGTATAATGTTATCAACACATTCTTTATTATTGTTTTCTTTTCTTTGATACTTTCTTCTTTATTTTTTAACAGAATCGTGTCCATGACTTACCGATTCAAACTTCATGATTTCAACTTCATGAATTCACGATTTCAACATCATGAATTCACGATTTCAATTTCATGAATTCAACTTCATAAATTCATGTTTTGAACTTCACGCTTTCAAATTCAAGATTTGATCTTCACGAATTTGAAATCTTGAATTCGAGAATTCTGAATGTAAAAATCGTGAATTCATAAAGTTGTAATTGTGAATTCGTGAAGATGAACCCCGAGAAATCCAGAAGTTGAAACGTCACCACCGGTCTTCCGTAGAAGATGAACTAGATTTCTCTCACCATGACTATTGTGTGAGATATAGGTGCTCTTCTCGCATGCTTGTCAAATTTCAGACAAACCTAACCATTATTGAATTCCACAGTTATATAGTTCTACTTCTCGCATTTACCTATTTCAAGATAGAAGGTGTAATAGACATACGTCACATAGAAACCTCCTGCCATAATATGATACGGGGATATGACATTTGGGTAGCCTGAAGGTGCGATACTTATCAAGATGAAAACATTATCATATTCTCATCGCAATGATGATTACTTTAATAAGATAAAATTTTGCCTAGGCAACGGACCTCCACCCCACCCATTAATTGTCAAAATAATGTTTACCCTTTATCTATTTAAGGTTATAAAAGAAAAAAACACAAGAATAACCATATAAAAACAATGTAAATGAAATTTGTATATGGCAGTCGTCTATTATAGTACTGTGTATACATGTATTACGCAATGAATATTTCATATTTCATATCATTGATATTTGATATAGACAGAAATGAATTCAGTGCATACTGTAAAGTTATTTATATATACAACATCAACCATAATGGAATTTCATTTTGATGAGTGTAATGGAAAGCTGTTTTTCATTTTGCATAGTACCATGTACAACACCTGGTAAACTAGACGATATTGTTGCAAAACGATCATTCAACTGTTGCCAGACGATAATTTAACTGTTGCCAGACGATAATTAAAATGTTGCCAGAGGATAATTCAACTGTTGTCAGACGATAATTCAACTGTTGCCAGACGATAATTTAACTATTGTCAGACGATAATTGAGCTGTTGCCAGACGATAATTTAACTATTGCCAGACGATAATTCAAATATTGTCAGACGATAATTCAACTGTTGTCAGACGATAATTCAAATATTGTCAAACGATAATTCAACTGTTGTCAGACGATAATTCAGCTATTGCCAGACGATAATTCAAATATTGTCAGACGATAATTCAACTATTGCCAGACGATAATTCAAATATTGTCCGACGATAATTCAATTGTTGTCAGACAATAATTCCAGTATAACCAGTCTGGGACATACGATAAGTATAGTATGTCTCAGAGCCAGTTGATAATCAATCGTTAAATAATTGGCTATCCAGTGTATTAATTAACGACTCAAACATGTCATTTATAATCTTTAAGAAAACCGCAACTGTTCTATTCGTAATAAGCTGAATATAGTGTAGGCTATTGCTATACTATATTCTGTAGAATTGACATATATTTTCACCCTTTGTTGATGCTGTGGCCAATATGTTACATTATTTTTCGAAAAACACCTGTTCGCACGTGGCGACATACAATAAGTGGCCACGCGGGTCAGATATTGTATACAATACGTATAGAAGAACTGTAATGAATAATGGATGAAACCGCAGAATCAGGTGTAATTAAACACGGTGCAATTTTTGTTATTGTTTCTTAGTATCGACAACAACAATGCTATAAACATCTGAGAAACAAAAATTCTAAAAATAGAAATTAGACGTCCCAGACATAAAGTTGTATTCCCGATAGATCCAGCTTCAAACATAATCAAAGAGGTTGTAAAGCTGTCAGAAATTGGCCTAGTTATTCACATAGGTATTGGAAATGATTCAAAATGTTCAATATTGGAATCTATTCAACTTAGTCACATGGCGATGCCTCATTTGTTTACTGTCTACAGAAATGTGAGTAAGTGCGCAGAAGTTAGTAACTATATGTATTGCGAAATAGTACTCGGGTCGATATTGGGTACAGTATAGTCAAATAAGATAGCTCATTACGAAAGTCATCTTCAAAATGATGCTTTACTACAATGGTATTTAAAATAAATGCGCAGTTGGTAGCCAAAAATGTTACATTCCCCGTTCCAAAAATAAACCAAATTAAGTAGGACATAAATAGATTTATTGTAATTTGCCATCGTCCCAAAATAACATTTTAAACACCAGCAACGTTTTTTTTTCTTTCCTATTTTCTTCACTTTCGTAAACCATGGCTTTATTTTATTTTACATGCATTTGAGAGTGAATTATATGTGTGGTTTCCCTTTTGCGCACTTAATGCGCTTAATTTAACTCTTAATCATGGTTTGTACTTTTTTTGGCTGTTTAGTCAATACTTATTTTAAAATTATGAAATTATTGGCATTTCCATTTAATGTTTAATATTGACAACCAGGAAGAAGATTTTCGAAGTAACCTACCGGAATATTAGTATCAAACATGATTCATTTACGATATCATTATATCATTATATTATTCTTAAATTAATATGAATTACAGACATATAACAATACATGTACATGTATAGGGCAAATCAGTTAATTATGTACTTTATATATAATTTTCTTTTATATTAAAGGAACATTATACATCAGAAACAAATATTTTTTTCCTTTTCTTTCCTTTTTAGAAAGGATAAACATGAGTATAATAATATCTAAATTAAGGTTTTATCTAACCTCGTTTCCATTTTCTATTTCTAGAGTAAAATGAAATCCGTTTCGTTTTCATTTTCAGATGTGCCGGCTGATCTTGGTCTGCTCTGGTCACGTGGGAAGATTGAGTTGTGTCGGCTGATATCTTGGTCTGCTCTAGTCACGTGGGAAGATTGAGTTGTGTCGGCTGATATCCTGGTCTGCTCTGGTCACGTGGGAAGATTGAGTTGTGTCGGCTGATATCTTGGTCTGCTCTGGTCACGTGGGAAGATTCAGTTGTGTCGGCTGATATCTTGGTCTGCTCTAGTCACGTGGGAAGATTGAGTTGTGTCGGCTGATATCTTGGTCTGCTCTGGTCACGTGGGAAGATTCAGTTGTGTCGGCTGATATCTTGGTCTGCTCTGGTCACGTGGGAAGATTGAGTTGTGTCGGCTTATATCCTGGTCTGCTCTGGTCACGTGGGAAGATTCAGTTGTGTCGGCTGATATCTCGGTCTGCTCCGGTCACATGGAAAGATTGAGTTGTGTCGGCTGATATCCTGGTCTGCTCTGGTCACGTGGGAAGATTCAGATGTGTCGGCTGATATCCTGGTCTGCTCTGGTCACATGGAAAGATTGAGTTGTGTCGGCTGATATCTTGGTCTGCTCTGGTCACATGGAAAGATTGAGTTATGTCGGCTGATATCCTGGTCTGCTCTGGTCACATGGAAAGATTGAGTTGTGTCGGCTGATATCCTGGTCTGCTCTGGTCACGTGGGAAGATTCAGTTGTGTCGGCTGATATCCTGGTTTGCTCTGGTCACATGGAAAGATTGAGTTGTGTCGGCTGATATCTTGGTCTGCTCTGGTCACATGGAAAGATTCAGTTGTGTCGGCTGATATCCTGGTCTGCTCTGGTCACATGGGAAGATTCAGTTGTGTCGGCTGATATCCTGGTCTGCTCTGGTCACGTGGGAAGATTCAGATGTGTCGGCTGATATCCTGGTCTGCTCTGGTCACATGGAAAGATTCAGTTGTGTCGGCTGATATCCTGGTCTGCTCTGGTCACGTGGGAAGATTCAGTTGTGTCGGCTGATATCTTGGTCTGCTCTGGTCACATGGAAAGATTGAGTTGTGTCGGCTGATATCCTGGTCTGCTCTGGTCACATGGAAAGATTCAGTTGTGTCGGCTGATATCCTGGTCTGCTCTGGTCACGTGGGAAGATTCAGTTGTTGTCGGCTGATATCCTGGTTTGCTCTGGTCACATGGGAAGATTGAGTTGTGTCGGCTGATATCTTGGTCTGCTCTGGTCACATGGAAAGATTCAGTTGTGTCGGCTGATATCCTGGTCTGCTCTGGTCACGTGGGAAGATTCAGTTGTGTCGGCTGATATCTTGGTCTGCTCTGGTCACATGGAAAGATTGAGTTGTGTCGGCTGATATCCTGGTCTGCTCTGGTCACATGGGAAGATTCAGTTGTGTCGGCTGATATCCTGGTTTGCTCTGGTCACGTGGGAAGATTCAGTTGTGTCGGCTGATATCCTGGTTTGCTCTGGTCACATGGGAAGATTCAGTTGTGTCGGCTGATATCCTGGTTTGCTCTGGTCACGTGGGAAGATTCAGTTGTGTCGGCTGATATCCTGGTCTGCTCTGATCACATGGGAAGATTCAGTTGTGTCGGCTGATATCCTGGTTTGCTCTGGTCACATGGGAAGATTGAGTTGTGTCGGCTGATATCTTGGTCTGCTCTGGTCACATGGAAAGATTCAGTTTGTGTCGGCTGATATCCTGGTCTGCTCTGGTCACGTGGGAAGATTCAGTTGTGTCGGCTGATATCTTGGTCTGCTCTGGTCACATGGAAAGATTGAGTTGTGTCGGCTGATATCCTGGTCTGCTCTGGTCACGTGGGAAGATTCAGTTGTGTCGGCTGATATCTTGGTCTGCTCTGGTCACATGGAAAGATTGAGTTGTGTCGGCTGATATCTTGGTCTGCTCTGGTCACATGGAAAGATTCAGTTGTGTCGGCTGATATCTTGGTTTGCTCTGGTCACATGGAAAGATTCAGTTGTGTCGGCTGATATCTTGGTCTGCTCTGGTCACATGGAAAGATTGAGTTGTGTCGGCTGATATCTTGGTCTGCTCTGGTCACGTGGAAAGATTGAGTTGTGTCGGCTGATATCCTGGTCTGCTCTGGTCACGTGGGAAGATTGAGTTGTGTCGGCTGATATCTTGGTCTGCTCTGGTCACGTGGAAGATTCAGTTGTGTCGGCTGATATCTTGGTCTGCTCTGGTCACATGGAAAGATTCAGTTGTGTCGGCTGATATCTTGGTTTGCTCTGGTCACATGGAAAGATTCAGTTGTGTCGGCTGATATCCTGGTTTGCTCTGGTCACATGGAAAGATTGAGTTGTGTCGGCTGATATCTTGGTCTGCTCTGGTCACATGGAAAGATTGAGTTGTGTCGGCTGATATCTTGGTCTGCTCTGGTCACGTGGGAAGATTCAGTTGTGTCGGCTGATATCTTGGTCTGCTCTGGTCACATGGAAAGATTGAGTTGTGTCGGCTGATATCTTGGTCTGCTCTGGTCACATGGAAAGATTGAGTTGTGTCGGCTGATATCCTGGTTTGCTCTGGTCACATGGAAAGATTCAGTTGTGTCGGCTGATATCTCGGTCTGCTCTGGTCACATGGAAAGATTGAGTTGTGTCGGCTGATATCTTGGTCTGCTCTGGTCACGTGGGAAGATTCAGTTGTGTCGGCTGATATCTTGGTCTGCTCTAGTCACGTGGGAAGATTCAGTTGCCGCCAGCATTGTTTGAGTAAATGAGTCTCCTGAGTGTAATAAGTACTGTTTTTTGGTCTTTATCGAAATGCCGTTATGAAAATGAGAGAGAGAGGGGGGGGGGATAATGTTCGTTATTCAAATAAGGAAAGGATGAACACTTTGCCATATAGCATTGTCTGAAATGTTTTTTTGTCTAGGAAAATACACAACAATGGACTATTGTGTACAAAGTTTCTTACTAAACACATGAACATCCTCCAGTTTTAACCAAAAATAGAGTTCCCAGACAGAAAAAAATAAGCAGACGTTATTATTTACTTTTTCACGGAAATAGAACATTTAAGATGCATTATCTTATATCAAGAAAGGGGCAATTTCCACTCCTAAAGTGGCTGTAACAAAGTTACTAGTAGACCTTTCTTTGTTGTAGCGTTCCATCCGTTACAGAAATATGATTATTTTTTATAAAAGCAGGCAATCCAATGCTATTAAAGCAGACCAAAATAGAAATGTTTTTAAAGAAATTGGAAGGCAAAATCATGGACAAATCTCATTATTATACCTTGTATAGTTTAATAGTGCGCACAAACCAACATAAATGTACATGCTAAATACAGGTACGTGTACATTATGCCTCAGAAACAAATAAAGTTTTACTTCAATGGAAAGGGGAACAAGAATTTTACAACGCTAGTGTAGAATAGATGCTTGTAACATGAAAAAGTATCTCTTAATATGAAATAATTTGTCACAAAAATAGCAAAATGTAAACAAAGTACCGATAGCATTTTGACTTCCGTACAAAATACTAAATGACTGAAATTGTACTAATTGGCTATAAAAACGATGATTCAGGTATTTGGTCAATGAGTAACTTTTCGGAAACTATATAAAAGTACACTGAAAATAAAAAAAAAGATTTTGAGTAATAAAAATAAAAGCATTTCTGACGTTTACATTTATCATTTAACATTTATCTAGGATTTAATTTAAGGAAGAACTTGATGAAATAATAATAATAATAATAATAATAATAATAATAATAATAATAATAATAATAATAATAATAGTAATAGTAATAGTAATAGTAATTATAATAAAACTGTCGTACGTGTTACCTATAAATTCTATAAAGACAAGTCATGTCAAAGTCAAAGTCAAAATCTATTTAATTTTCATTTCATATAGCAATATAAATACAATGATGTTATAAACATAAATAAAAATACAATAACAGTATACTTGTACATTGTACTCTTATTTAATGACGTCATACTTCTGACAAACATTATTCCAGATTACATGTACTTGACATTTCAAGAATAACACGTACTCAAGAACACGAGACTTACACTGATGTGTCAGTTATATAAGAATTATTATAATGCAGGAAATGCGTGCATATATACTTATTTATTCTAAATACACACATGCAATATTTACAAGGTAAATATTTTCTGAAATAATGTAATTCTGTAACCATTCTAGAAATGTTCTAGTTTTTTCACGTGATATCAAGATAAAAGATGACCAAATGTAACTTTATCTCGTGCAAACTTTCTTCCCAATGTACACGCGACATTTTCGTTGGGTAATTATACTAAAATCACAGGCATCATGGTTTTTTTTCTCTCTCTAAATTTCAAGTTCATGCATGAGTATGTCGTGGGGTTTCCATGTAGTGATTAACCAACTTCTTATGTTTTTTCTCCCTCTCTCCTTCTTTCTCCCTCATATTTTCTCTCATGGAATTGCAGCATTATAAGCACTTTATGATTAGACAAATTTTTGCTACTTTCAATGGTATATTAAACTTTTATAAACAGGAGACAAAACCTTAAGCCACTAACCACTTATTGAATGCATAAAATATATATTGTTACATAAGCGACACAATTGTCTTTTTTTAGCGAACATTAGGGACTAATGTCGTCAATCAATTTGTAAATCTTATTAAGAATGATTAATAATTTACACCGAGATACCAAAAACAAGTCAGCAAGATCCAAACAAAGATCGCTAATATGGTTACACACGCTTAATCTGAGAATTTATTATGCAACATAAACATTGTGTACTAAAAACAGAATCAGTTCACATAGTTACAGGCGGAAGAAATAGAAACATGTATGAATTATTCAGCGTTCGTTTACAGGTCGATCATCGGAAGTTATATTGATGTACAAGAAAGACTTTTCATGGTAAGGTAATGTAGGTAATGTTTTCATTCACGCTGGTCAATACTGTTTAGGGCATACGATGATTCTCAACCTTTTTTGTCACCAGGAAGTACTTAGATAGACCTATTGTTTCCTTATATACAATGTATATACATGACCCAGGGTGAGTCTGCAACGAAAAAAAACCAGTCGGTTAAGTGAGAAACATTGCTAATGACGACGAAGATTCTCCAGCTTTTTTGTCACCATCAAGTATTTAGTTTAAAAAATCCATTGACCTGTTGTTTCCTTATATACATTGTTTATACACGGCCCAAGGTGGATTCGAGCCTGCAACGAATATAAAAAGTCGGTAAAGTAAAAGACATTGTTGTTGACGAGGAAGCATTCATTTTAATGTAATTTGTAACATCGTTTGAGTTTCATTTTTTTAATTGTTTATAGATATGAACCTTTGTGCATTGTGGTACCATCACGTTTTGTATTATTATAGAAGAACGTGTTGAATACAATATCCTATTACTGATAATAAGACTCAAAACTGTAATTAAATATCAGACGCTTTTAACCTAAGAAGACTGAAGTTGAGCATGTTTTTTAAACAGAAATACAATAACATGTAGAAATAACGTGCAAATGATCACATAATAAATCAAAGTCAAGTTTAGATTGTGTAACTTCACCTACATTCACTGTAATTACGAAACTATTTAAACTTGTTAAAGTTCAACATTATAAGGATAAATATATGTCCATTCACATGTTTGGAAAAACACGGGTAAAACAATCTAGAGAAAGTAAACATTTGAATTAACTTCAGAGACATCTAAATATTTATTAACAACAACAAAAATATTTTAACTTTATCATAAATGGATTTTACCTCCGTTGTCAAAATTATTTCAGATATTTGTGCATGTACTATATATACAAATTCATGTCCATTACAAAATTCTTGTTGTATTTTAAAGGATATAATAGAATATCATGAAGCGGTATAAAATCTTAGAATAGTAGTGCTTTTCGTTCGGAATACAACAGAGCCACGTCCTTTAATAGACTAAAAATTTAGCTGTTGCTTGGAGGAGTCGCCCTGGAGAGGTTAATTTGAAAAGAATTGATATGTAGTTGTTAAACAGAGGTAATTGCTCTCCAAAGGTGAGCTCTGCAGAAATTTCAGTGAAGTGCTCGTACACTATAATGAGCGAATAATGTAAATGGGAGCTTTCAGCAGGTGCGCGATGACGCAGAATACCACGTGATTAAAGTGAAAATGGCATATTTTCTAAAAGTATTTCAAATATTGATAGAAGCTATAGAAATGCATCATTTTGATATTGTTATGTAATATTGCTTAAAAGAAAAATTATTGCAAAAGTTCTAAGTGATTTAGTATAAATATTTTTAAAAATGAATAGTTTAATATTTTATTCTAAACTGCTATATTAATATATGTATTTAATATCGGTTTATGCATCTCTAACTTGCCACCAATATTCATACATATTATATATATATTCTTTCGTGGTTTGTTGTTATGTATACTATTATATACTATCAACGTTATTATTTATTGTATTACAGACCTTCAATTATAGACCAATTCACTTTAAAATAAATTATAAATATATATGTGTGTCCTAATTTTAAAACATAAATTCCATTTATTCCGATGCTGTCTCAGATTTTTCGTAATGTTTAATGAATTTGTAAATGTTATCTTTCACAACTAATCTATTTAGGTCATTTTTTATTTTGTTTTCCTGTATGTCAATATAAGGGGAATACAGACTGCTTAACCGTATTTCTTTTTTCATTATGACACTGTAAATTCATTTAGCTTCTTATTTTGAGAACAGCGTGGGCTTTTAATTCAGTTTGAAGTAAAACAAGAAATTAGCAAAAGAAAATGATGGCATAAATCACGTTAACATTTCTTCCTTACAGCTTCTGGCTGATTCTGTTCGCGTATTTTAAAATTGCGTCTTAAATCAAATTTTCCATAAAAAATTGTGTCTCTAATGTTGTAAGTGTTCTAGATGTGGTATTTCTCCAGAAACTCGTTTACTATATGCGTAATAGCTTATATAAGACTTTAACCAGAAAGCTTCAGAAACCTATATAATCATAATCATTACATACAAATTGTCACGCTAAAAATTACACAGTGTAGTTAAAAATATCTTTTTTTCCACGTATTTGACAACAAGACTTGTCCGCCGCCACTGTAGGTTCGAATCCCGCCAGAGACTTTGTATTCCTTCATGTGATGAAGCTTTTCAGCTATCATACAGAACGCCGGTAGTTCTACTCAGGTGCCCCCCCCACCTCATGCCTGAAAAAAAATGTATTGAGAGGTACCTGAAAGGTTCTCCTCTATCAGAGACAGTTGGGAAATCGCCATGTGACATAAAACGGTATTTCAAAGGAACGAACCACCAATTTAGATGATACGAAATCTAATACATTGTATTAAATACAATATTATTGAAACCCCCTGAATATGAATGGAACCTTGATAAAATATCATTTACCCTCCCAATATGGCTGAACACCATACATTATGGCTGAACCCTCTAACTATGGCTGAACATGTTTTAATATGGCTGAATTCTTATAGTATGGCTGAAATCTTTCAATATGGCTGAATTCGTTCAATATGGCTGAATTCTTTCAATATGGCCGAACCCTTTCAATATGGCTGAACCCTTTCAATATAACTGAACCCCCTCAATATGACTGAACACTCAACATTATGACTGAACCCTCCTTATGCAATTGTGGCTGACTGTTGGCTTTAAAGGTTGAGGCATCAGAATGACAGCCACCGTTTATCCTGTGGACTAAGTGAGTTCGAATTATCGCATCTCTTAGCTCCAGCAGGTGAGGTGGTTTTGACACCCAAGATTGTAACACCCAAGATTAGCCAAAATCATCTTTCGTCATTCGGCGCCATATCACTTTAATGCAGTCAACAGAACCCTCGGAAGAGTCCATATGTAAAATGTTTATTCTGAATTATTGCCGGAACCCTCTCAATAAGGACGATAAAACTACGCTTAGGAATTATTTATAGAATTGTAATCAGTCGTATTGTCCGCTTGTAAGAAACGATATCAAATTAAAAGGATTTAATTCTCAGAACAATCTTGTTTTGCTTTTTGCTGAAAGAATCATTAAAATGGGAGAATAAAAGCGTCCGCAGTTGTCTGTGAAACACCAATTAAGAATTTATGCAATATCATTTAAAAGTAATCTGATCGCCCATAAACACTGATCAAAGGACTTTACGCATTTTTTTATAGACAATGTATTTTAATTACGCATCAAGGTCATTGCACTAATTCAGACTCAATAAATAACCGCTGTGCAGCGCATATTGACAGATTTCAATGCACGAATGATTCAGCAATTACTGAAAAGAATGGAACTTTCAATTGCAGTTGAAAAATTAAATATTAGCATTTCAGACGATTGCAATAAAACTGTTGTAAGAAAATACAGAACATTATCTAACTGACAAACAAATAAAATTATCCAAATATCACTAGATAATAGGTTGTAAACGGCATTGAATAGGTGAGTGTCTGATACACAAATTACTGCGCACGCGTGTGCCGCGTAATTGCGTGCGCGTGCATTTGGGACGACACATGTACAGCTAATTGAAGCTTAATCCATTTACATTCTAAATCAGTTAAGATAGAATTGATCAACATGTATGAGTTTAATATGCTTTATTTCAATTGACGTAAGACAGGATCTTGTATTCTACAATCTATAATATATACCCATATACATGGAAATTTTCAATTATTTCTGTTCATAGGATCGGCTTTGACGCATGCTGTCAAAATAGTTTCTACTTCCCGTAAGAGCGACAGGCATTTCTTTGACATCGCAATTTATTCAAGCTTGATTGAAATGAAAAACAAAGACAAGAGATGAACTTAGCTCGACATTCCACACTGTAGAGGTGATTGCCATTTACTTCTATGATAAAAATAAATTTCCGGTCTCTAGAGAATCGTAAAACTCTCATATAGAATATATTTATATCTGCCAGCAATGAAATATATGATATACTTAAAAAAATCATCACATATTTCAAATTGCGGGATATAAAAGATAGTGGGCAGACGCAATACGCCCAAATAAGACGTCGAATCCCCATGTAGTATAAAAGCTCTTTATAGTCTGGAGGATTTAGGAATAGTAGCATAAGTATCGTCTGCTACGTTATCAATGCCATCACACGAGGCCATCGATCACGTCTACAAGTCTGATAAATTGATGTATCATGGACTTATATTGCTCCAAAGTCGTTCAAGATAACCATGGTTTTGGCAATAATTCGGTTTATGTCTTTTTATGGAAAGAAAAGAGCTTTATGATTGATGTGTGGAGAAAATGGCTCCAGAGACAAAATTTCATGCGAAGAAACCGATAATAAGTAGAGTCTTCTGGGTTAGTTAGGCACTGGGTCATACAATTGTGTCGAAAATGAACGTATGACTACTGGTATTGAAGTAATAAAATGGCATGAAATGCAACTTTTATACATGCAATGCATATATATATGGATATATAGTTATAAAATCATATTATTGTTCAATCATACATGCATTAAAAAATGTGTGCTTCGAAATCGATTTCTTTTGGCGCCATTAAAATATTTTTTCTAGCATGCGCGTTTGTCGTCTGCCGTGGAATGCGTACCATTACGAAGCAAAATCGTATTTGCAAAGCATGTTGTCAATATTAATTGTTTTACCGTTTGTTTCTTTCGGTAACTTAAACGACAATGGTCCATGCTTAACAGACTGTATACATAAATATTTCATTATTTGCGTCATCTGCAACATAAATTTTGAAATCGAGACTCTGTCTGCAAGTTCATACAAAAGAGCGACGTGTGCATTTTCTTTTCAAATATCTTTTGTTTAATTGAGCATGCCTGTCGTTTGTTCGAATTGCAATAAAGCACGCAAGCTGGGTAATTTTATTTTATAATTGATATAAGGGACACGTCATTATAACTATATCCCTGTTGTATTTATGATTATAATTTCGAGACTATCATTATCATGGTCATGATAGTTGTGAAAGGTAATTTATGTTATTTAATTTATACTATTTTTTAGAACTTTATAAAGAGTATGCGTTGCATTTCAGAATGCCAGTTATGAAAGGGCGGTAACCGAGGCCGAATAATTATTTAAACAATTGCACCTCTATGGGATCGTATTTTGGAAGATGATTCCCAGCTGGTCTTCAAAATGTCCGGATATTGTAACTGACACAACGTATATTTCGTTTTCTCAACCAGGTCATAATTCGGGGGAATATTTCATGTCATAGGCATGCTATTCATTAATTTACAAACAAAGATGCATACTAAGCATGATCTGATCGCATGACGTTTGGGGAAAATGCTTTTCTATGTTATTTGATACGCAAGAATATTTGCAAAATCAGCGATTTTATACTCTACAGATCTCGGTTATCTTCAATTTAGGCAATTGATCGGGATGAAAGAGCAACAGTTTGTCTTGTATTGATATGCGATGTTTTTAATTCCAGCAAGTTTTTCTAGATCGATTCAGCATGCAACCGGTCAACAAAAATTTTGCAGATTGTACATATCTTGAACAGACGGGTTAAGGGAAAGATCCGAGACGGTTAGACAAACTAGGAAAAAAGTATGCACGTTATTGTAATTGATGCTATTTTAGACAAGTTTTCATGATCGATTTAGCTCTTAGAAAATTGCAGCGTCAGCGATATAATTTTGGAGCCATAGGCTGCGCAGAAAGTTAACCCTAAGTTCATATTATTTATGATAAATACGTATTGACTCCACAAACAATTCCTTAAATGGTAAAATACTTGTTGGCTCCAGATGTAGTTCCTTAAAAGGTTAATGTTAACGTTTCCAAACATGTAAATGAGTGCATGTTAAGTACAAAAGAATGATATTTCTATAGAAGTATCATTATACGTGATGGAGATATTGCATTTATTTATGATATATGCATATCTGATTAAATAATAGAATGAGTTCCAAATGCCATTGAAGTTAAGGCAGAACTAGGCTGCGGTGTTATATTGCTATCATAAAATTATGCAACATGCGTGTATGTCGTCTGCGTGTATGTCGTTTGTATATATAATATAAAAAATAAAACAATAATTATTCAGAATGAAATATTCATTTAAATCTACATGTACACTTTAACGAAACAACGTATAGAGCAGTTGTTACTATGTGTGTTCTCATATATTTCACTAGTTATACAGAATACTGACAGGTTATATGGCCGTATATAAACATCTGTTTGGTTATATTTGCTAATGACCGTTTATATACGTCCATATAACCTGTCAAGAATCTTTATAACGATTTTATGATACTGCAAACTTCCTTTGTTACAGAAAACATAAAATGCTTCAGAAACCGCATGCAGTCGTTTATACAGAATTATATAAAAGTCACAATTATCAAATGAAATAGACGATACAAACGTTAAGTATTATAAAGAGTCATATAACCTGTCAAAAATCTGTATAACTAAAAATATAAACGGTTGTTTGCATTTATAACCCAAGTCTCAAGGCGAGGGTTATATTGCACAAAACCTTTTATATACGACCATATAACTTGTCAAAAGAATTCATAACGGAAATTCTTTTTACAGGAAGTTATAAATTTTATACTGTTGAGAAAAAATGAAATTACTTCATAAATTGGCAGCCGCTCGAGTTATATAATTGTGATATATTTGTCTATATATATGTTTGCCACATGGGTCTAAGACCTTCGGGATGAATTATGAATAAACTTGTATGAAAAACGGTTTTTATATATAGAACTATAATCTGTTAAAAATCGTTATAACGGTTTTGTTAAACGGTCACAAGTACTTCATTTGTACAATACGAGGAAACACAATTTTAATTAGACAAGTATATTAAAGTGTATAAAGGTATGTCTAATCACATATGTCTATGTCTAATTTCTATAAAAAATAATAATATTGTGATATAGCTATTAGCTAATGGTCCAGTTTCACAAAGACTGACTGTTTTTTACTACACATGAATACTATACATAAACAGAATAAAATATTCCGGAACAAAATATTTTTCTGCTGCTTTAAAGGCACATTGCCTCAGAAACAAATAAAATTTATTTTCTTCCGAAAAGGCAAACATGAATGCAATAACCTTCAAAAAAATGGTTTTAGGACATGTAAGATGATTGCTGATTGATGAAAGTAGCATAAATGTGAAAATAATTTGTCATAAAAATAGCAAAATGTAAACAAAGTAGTATTTTGACTTCCATACAAAATATTATATCACTACAACTGTACTAATTGTCAAATAACATCAGAAGACAAAGCTGGCAAAGGTAATTGGCCAATAAGTAACATTTAAGAAATTATAACATGCAATTTTGGAGCATAATGTGGCTTCGAGAAGGGGTTAACCTTTTATTATTAATTGACTTTTCAATACAAGGCACGTTTTCACTTCAAATGAAAGGCTAATATGAAGTTTACCACGACATTATGAACATAAAACAAGGCCATTTTGCAAAAACTACGGCCATTATGAGAAAACTCGGCTATTATGAGATTGGGGAATTTTGATTGGCTCTCCAGCTCGGCCATTAAGAATTTGCTTTTTTTTTCATTGAAAAAAGTCGCCATTTTGAATTGCTGCAAGGTAGGTTTTCGAGACATTTTTAAAACAAAAATCTCATTTGCAATACCTCTCAACAACGGAATTTTACATAAGTTATTTTTTGTTCACTAAGTTCTTAGATGTGTGAAGTTGGCGGCCTGGCGGCCTGGCGGCGTGAAGTTGGCGGCCTGGCGGCCTAACGGCTTGGCGGCGTGAAGTTGGCGGCCTAGCGGCCTGGCGGCCTAGCGGCGTGAAGTTGGCGGCCCAGCGGCCTGGCGGCCTAGCGGCGTGAAGTTGGCGGCCTAGCGGCCTGGCGGCCTGGCGGCCAAAAATTTTAATGTTCTAGAAATGTTTTTTTAACAATAAAACGGCATTTAATGAAGTTTTAAAGATAATTATTGTTATTTAAACGATATATCTAAAGAAAAAAGTAACTCCTTGACCAATCACCTGAATCATATTTTGTGTCTGTTGCTTTCTGAGAATAAGTTCAGTTATAGTGATTAAGTATTTGTATGGAAGTCAAAATAATACTTTGTTTATATTTTGATACTTTTATGGCAAATAATTTCACATTCAGAACTACTTTTGTCAGATAATAAGCATCTAACATGCTCTAAAATCATTATTTAAATATTTTAAAACTCTTGATTGTCCTTTTTAAATAATAATAATAAATGTATTCGTATTAGGGCATAATGTGAATTTAACATTAAAACGCTCACAATGCGTTCTATTGTAATGTACTTTTATATTTATATATATATACATGTATGTACTAACAATTAAAACACGTTGCGAAGTAGTTAGTGACAGCCGCCTGACCGGAAGTGATGCAGCTAATCTCCAAGGGTCAAGTGACGGCTTTCTCCAGCCCCCCCCCCCCCCCCCTGGAAGACGGAAAAAGCGCTTAAAGCCTTTATCCTGATACCAAATAATAATCAAATTTGTGTTTACCGTTAAACTTAAAATGTCTTAATAGATTTATATCATTCCTTATTATGTTTTCCGGGATATCCCTTCGCTAGACGTTAGGTAGCCATCATGGCTTGTCCTTCCCGATCTATATCATTAAATACTTTCGTCTGACCGGTCCTCAACACCCACTCTTCGTCTGAAACTTTGGAAAGATTACGACAAAGGGTCATGTATGTCACCTTGTCTGAACTAGGTCATGGGGTCTAAGTTATTTGACCCAGATTTAGCCGATATGCGAGGATAATACTACAAAGATATTAAGAGGGATCTCGTTTAAGCTGTTTGCAAAGATATCTTGGTATTTCATCTCACTATGCGATGTGAGACACATGTGTTCGATGTATGGAATCTGGGCCAATTTTTTTCACAAAGTTAGCCAAGGCAATTGAATTTACAGTTGTTGTTTAGATAAAAAAAATGTAACAACACTGTGAATATAATACTACCTCTATTTAATGTACGGTATTTGTAAGAGCAATGTAAAGAAGCTGACTTCAGGGAAAACAAAATATATCTCTTTCCATACTCAATCTGTTATGATCATACCTTTAGATATATGTGCAAAAATGGACCATGGATATTTTCTTTAAGACACGTGTAAATTTTCATTCGGAGAGTGATTATATTAAATCATCAATTGTCCATTTTCCTTTGTCGCCAAGGACTTCCGTAAACAATCGTCTACGAAATTGAGCCTGGTCACGCTGTGCAGATTAGCTGCGCTATTGTGTCCTTGTTCTCTGCTGGTGGTATAGACCGGGCAACAATCAACGCTTTCGCTCAAAGAGCTAAGTAACTAGATTAACTAATTTACTATATAACCATATTCTGAACTGTTTACAGAGTTCATTGAGAGTTACACTGAATAATGAACACAGGCTGAGCGTTTCCTTCCCTTAATACCTTTGAAGGAATTATCCAACAATTAAGAAGCTTACGGACGTTTGAAGTGGTCAGTCAGCGTTAGGTCGGACGTTCTTAAGAGATCCATATCGGGACCGTAGTCTTGTAACAGCTAAAAGTTCAGCAAACACATTCCGTTACCTTAGTGCAGTAGCGGGTTAACTCCTATTGCATAGTATAAGGAGTTAACCCGTTACTGCACTAAGGCTACGATTTTGTAACCATGTAAATGACTTCACCATTCATGTCACTGTATATTGATGCTGCTTCCGTTTTGTTATCGTGATCATCATCATCATCATCATCATCATCAGCAGCAGCAGCAGCAGCAGCAGCAGCAGCAGCAGCAACAACAACAACAACAACATGATCATCATCATGATTATCATTATTGTTGTCGTCGTCTTCATTATCGTCGTCGTCATCATTGTCATCATCATCATCTTCAACATTATCATCATGTGAGTTCCATTATTTCAACTGAAGAAAAACTTACAGTATTTACGCATAAAAATATTTTGTTAACTTAAACTTATTCATAGCAGGTTAGTTTATGTTGTTTTTTTATCTTATAAACAACGCTACAATATTTGTAGATGCCTTTTGATTAAAATCTTGAGCTTTAGAGAGAAAAAAGTTTAAAAAATAAACTATTCAAATCACAAAACATACATTGAAAAACTTTTCAATTATTCATATCCTGGTTTTTCGTGTACTTCCTTTTTTTCTCTTTAATAGGAAGAAAAAATGCCATATTATCCCGCTTGAGGTGATTCTAGGATATAACTAATATAGTAAAAATGTTTGGGTTTTTTGTTTGTTAAAATGAGATCTTAACTGCATTCCGGAGACAGATCGATGTAATATTACTACAGTCTTCTCAAATAACAAGGTCGTATTTGACTTGAATAATTTTGACCTCGCAAATAGTTTAATCTTTTTTTATATATATTTTTCTTTACAGTGGCAAACCAGTTTGGCAAGATACACTCAGTGGTAAAAAATCTCAGGTAACTTCGCAATGAGTTTTTTTCACCATACTGTAATATGCGTGTGATTTTAGACATAATCATGTTTTCATGAGTAACCGTTTGTTTTGGGTTTAACAAATTTGGCGCGTTGCCTACTGTTCAGATATGTTATCAATGTGCATTTTTACGTAAAGTTTAGCGTGCCCGCCTTAGGGCATTTACTATATAATATACCGTCTATGTTTATATACTAATTTGATTGTTGATACAAGATCGACTGACAAACCATCAAAGGAAGATAGATTAGAGAAAAAGTATCTTCAAATATTTGAAATTATTGCATCTCTGTTACGCTACGATACTCATACACATCCAGTATAGACGTTTTTATTAACGCCCATTGATGGATCCTGGGTTACTAAATGTTACTGATACGTATCTGTAACCCATATAAAATGATCTAACTCTTTAATTTCTACAATATGAATTTATCTGGACCAGACAGGGGGCGGAGGGTGGGTGCTGCAAGAATAATATAAACAACAGTCTGATGTTGAAGTGCAAATAAGAAAATAATAATCTAATTTATTATTTGATTTGAAATGTACTGTCCATGAGACTGGTGTGACTTGTAAACAGCAATATTTCTAAGTTATTATTTATGTTAATTGCTGACATTGTAAGACTATTTATCTACGCAATGTATTCAGTTTTTCTCTTTTTTTTTCTGCACTGAATTTACCTTTTCAAAATAGTCCGACATTGTTGCAAACAGTTTGAATTAGTTTTGCACATAAAACTGCCTTTAGGCCAAAGTGCCGGACTATTTTCTTATGATTCAGACACCACTCGGACAATTGATAGGTATGTAGGTATAATAAATAAAGAAATCGTGTCCCAATCTCACGGCATCTAAACTAAATCGGATTACGAAAGTGATAATAGCTGTTGTATAGAATAAAATAGCAACGACGCCCCAACATGAAAACGATGAATGAAATTAAGTCGTATTAAGATATAAACGCCCTCAACTCTTCTACAGTTTTTGCGCAATTTTGAAATATGTTTGCGCTTTGCCATTACATAACCACGTGACTCATGCAGGACAGGTCAAGCGTCCAATGAAAACAAAGATCGTTTGTCCCGGTGACACCGTGGTGACAGATAGTTCGTAACAATAATAGTAGATTTCAAATTGGTCAACAAGTGTGAAATGAACAACAAAATGAAGGTATTTGGGTGTATAAAGATAAATTCTAAGCTTCTTTACAGGTGGGATGTATTCGCGGTCATCATTATTTAGTTTGTAAGATCAAAGCTTCTCTCAACCCTGAATGAAATACTTTATTGAGGGTGTAACTGTTTACATCTTTAAGTTGTGATATATTCCCACGTATCTTGTCGTCACTGAAGCGATCTGTTTAAATAAATATCATTTTTATCGTGATACACCTTGTTAAACTATACCCTATATATACGTTTATATCGAAGAAAAAAAGTGAGAAACTTGCAAAACATTTTTATTTTTGTCGTTTGGGTGGTAGCATGTCGTCTGTAATTTGACGAATGTGATCTTCTGCTAAATTTTATCATATGTATTGTATTTTCAATGAAAATTCAAATATTGACTCGACACGAAACAAAAGTGACAACCATGTTTCATTCATATGCTTGTATGGCACACGTTAAAGAATATTCTCTATTACATGTATAGTCTCGTATATGCATTAGCCTTAGGAAAAAAAACACACAATAAAAAAAAAAAAGCAAACAAACAAAGCAAACATAAAAACCAACAAAAAATGGAAAGTCTATTAGAAAAAAAAGAGATTCGCCAAGAGTAATAAAGGAAAAACTAAAGAGCGAAATTTACAGTCCAAGTTTGAATGAATCTCTCTATATATAAGAGGTATTACTGTGGATGGCATTTCTCTAGACTAGCCTAGCACCGGCTTTACAAGTATTCAACTGGGCGAGAGAGAAACATACAACACTACTAAAACCAGAAAGAACAAAGTCATCGGCAAATTACACTTTGGCGTCAATTTATTAAATATTAAATTAATATTGGTATTTACTATAATTATATCGTTCCCTCTCAACGACCATTTATCAAAGTCAACACTTAATGAAAACGGAAAACATTAATGGGATTTTACTTAGCTGAAAGGAAATATTTGATTTTATGTCCGTGTTTCGTACGTCAATGAAATTTAACTTTCGTAATACCCATCTTTCCGTGACACTAGTAAACAAATAAACAATATGTTGCATTTGCACTTGTTCCCATGTTTTCGTGATTATTTTCCGCTCTGTTTAATTTGCATATTGTCGGGATTATAAATATCCGTGTTGAATGTTTGTTTACAAGAAAGAAAAAAAATAATAAAATTACTTGAAAAAGTAGTCCGGTAAGATAATTCTATAGCTCTCATTGGTCGGGTTTAATTAATTCCGGTTATACTATCATAGTAAACATCCGCGTAGGACACCCGAAAGTTGATCGGGATTATAAAAATAGTTGTACAATGTAAATATTTATAGAAGTTTTTGGGGTTTTTGTTTCCTTTTTTTCATATTCAACGTGGCTGCGTCAACTTTTTTAATATCATTTCCCTTTCTAAATGTGCGATATTATGCCAATGTGGCATTTATTTTCTGAGGTATATTATCCAATAATTTAAAAAAAATAGAAGATACTTTTCAAAGGGAAAATTTTTGTTAAGTTCCCCGATTTAAATTTGAAACATATTTCATAATTTTAGTTATATCGGGAACACATGGTGGGTAATTTTGAATAAAAATAACTAAATATTTACATATCAGGACAGTTGACCGATACAAGGAAACCGATGTTGACTGGTGATCGATAATCGGTCAATATAGTTCATTTGTGTCTTTTGTATGAAAACAAAATATTTACCCCGGATGTTGAATAAAGGAAACATGGATCCCAATGTAAGTTGATAAATGCCAGAATGTGGTAAACAAGGGGCGGATGTTGCGATCTGGTCGATGGTTACTCAAATACGACACAACATCAACCATTGTTTACTTCAAGTGTTGTCTGGAAAACAATACTTGTTTACTCACCCCGTCAATAAAGTTAACTAATAAAACGTGCAGTTTTCTAAGTTTCTATTGATCAGAGTTGGCTAAACTTGGCTAAAAGATCCAAAACATGGTCTTTTTTCTAAACACAACGGCATTTATTTTACAATCCTGTTTTTCTATATACTTATTTATCTTTTAAATGTTTGAATCGAGACCAAAAACTATAATAGTTAACAATAGTAAATAAAAATAAATAGTGACTAAGTATGATTTATTATTGTTATGATTTGTGCGCAGTTAGTACGCCCCGTCCTTTAGTGTGCGTAAACTGGCACAAAATGTTAACAATAGCTAAAAATAGTAGATATACAGACCAACTTTGGCTTATCGGCTAGAAATCAGGACATGTCGTCCTCTAAAACTTACCTTTTTGTATAATGAGACAATTATATCTTATTACGGTAGTTAAGCAAACTTGCCAAAAATGTGGGATCTTTTTCAAATTGTAAAGCCCAATTACAAAAGTACGAACTTTATCTGATTTTGAATGACATTGAATGTCTTTAGCTTAGCATTCCAAGAGTTTACATAATAATAGGGCTATCTTTTTGTTACTGGTTTGTTTACAAACAAACATGACAATATAGGTAACCGAGGAACACTGTTGAAACAAGGAACGGGTACCGAAGCGTTAAATTGGCTGTCACGAACATTTATCGCTTATTTGGTCATTGTTTTTAAACATTGTAATATTGAAAGAATTGGCGGGAAAATTATTCGTATACTTTGGAACGGAATACCATTGTTTATAGTTGTTAGGTTAAACGGAAAGCGTTATACGCCATTTTATCTATTGGCAAACATTAAATAACTGTTCAGATACAAAAGATGAATGAACTTATGTACTTAACATTACAGAACAATTGAAAAATATATATACATGTATATCATAAGTTCGTCATAATTACTATGTACATGTACACTCTGTATTATAAGGAATACATATTTATTGGTATGGTGAATTCACAAATTAATATAATTAAAACAAATTAATAACATCATCATCAACAACATCATCATCATCAGCAGCAGCAGCAGCAGCAGCAGCAGCAACAGCAGAAACAGCAGTAACAGCAAAGGAACAATTACCACGTAACAAACTCTGAAAAAGAATAAAACAGTATTTCTCCGACTCATTGCAGCACAGTAACTGAGTCTGTATCGTTCTTGTAAAGTTGTCAGTTTGTCTGTTTGTCTGTCAGTTCGTTTGCTGTCAATTGTAAACTAACGATACATTTTTTTTTATACAGAATATGAAATAGTGTGTTAGTTTTACAACTGGTTAGAAATTCTCTACATATACAAAAAGCTAAGTTCTATCAACATACTACAAGCGAAATTCGAACACGAAACAAATCCAAACAGAATGTGTCAATTATGAATTTACAAAAATTACGTGAAAAAGACACCAAAGTCTTTAACATTTTAGACAAAAATAGTAACAAAGGTGAAAAAGTCGGCGTACTATGGACCTGTTTTGACTTAAGGGTGAAAAAATATCGTCATTTTGCGGTATTAAGTTTCACTTTAACAATAAAAATGCACTATTTTAAATCATTTGCTCTAACAGCTCGTTTAAAATACTCTATGATATATCATATTTTTAGAAAGCGCATTCTGTAATTAGAAACGTTTAGATTTTTATCAAATTGTTCAAGTAATATGACATTGATCTTGAGGTCAAGGGTTACATCAGTCTATGGTACGTATATATTTTTTTATTATCTTGGTATCAATGTCATGTCACTGTAAATTGAAGCTTTGATTCGGAAGACTATCTTGTCATTTATCCGATTCCACTGATTTTGTTTTTGGAAATGTAAGAATAGAAAAAGAAATAAACCCGGAGGAACGGTTAAACCAGAAAGAAACAAAGTTCGGGCACACTCGTACAGCATGCCAATACGGAAAACTGTCGCAACAGGCCTGAACCCCAACAATTTAACATACTGATTTCAAAGACCATTTTTCCCAGGCAATTGTTGTTCAGTTAAGTATTATAATAGAAAGCAACACTGCAATAAATTTAGTAACATGGTCAAGATAAGATGGTAAACTGAAATGAAAACTGATTTGTTGTTATTGAACAAAATTCTATTGATAAACATTTAAGTACTAATATTTGGTAAATTTGTGGTTGTAAACACATAATAACCAGTCATAATAAACCAACAACGAAAATTCCACTTAAAACCATACTTGGTTAAACAGTTAATGCTTTATTTAATCACAAGTCTGACCTGGTTTATGACAAAGTATCGGTATTATTATTAACCTAAATGATATAATATAATCACGATTGACTGATTCCGTATTGCGCACTTGGCTTACTAACAACACCATGATTATGAATTGTATAACATTTAACCCCGTGAATTTATGTAATGAATTTGCTCTGTTTTGCTTAAGTAAATGTCCATTGTAAGCAAGCTTAAGGATTTTTAAAGCTATAGAGTCTGCTTAATGTTGGTTAGGCTCTAAGTAAACACAGATTGGTTAAGGTTGATTGGGCTCTAAGTTATAGAGCCTGAATAAGGTTGCTTCGGCTATAAGTTACAGAGCCTGGTTAAGGTTGGTTTGGCTCTAAGTTATAGATCTTGGTTAAAGACTTGTTAGACTCTAAGTTATAAAGCTTGGTTAAGGTTTGTTTGGGCTCTTAGTTATAGAGCTTGGTTAAGGCTGGTTTGGCTCGAAGTTTTAGAGTCTGGTTAATGATGAAGGTGCTTTAAGTTATAGAGCCTGGTTAAGGTTAATTTAGTTCTAAGTTATACAGCTTAGTTACGGTTGGTTTGGCTCTAAGTTATAGAGCTTGGTTAAGATTGATTGGGCTCTAAGTTATACAGTTTGGTTGAGACTGATTTCACTTAATTCTGGGGGCAGCCACTTGTCATCGTGGTCACTTCTGACCAAGTTTGAATTTTGCTGAATGTAAATTATAGATTTATTTAAATATAGCAATTACCAGTATTTTATCACGCGCAAAAAATCCCCCTCATATTCTTAATATAGATTTAATTTTGAAATAAGTAAACTAAATTGCCACAGAATCATTACGCATAAACACGGGAGTTTTTTTATTCTACGTATTTTAGTTTATGTTTACAGGTTAAAGTTAACCGGTTTAAATCAGCGTCAAGTTAATCCCGATTTATTCATATCATATATTAAATATTTCATTTGTAATTTTACAATGGTATTTAATTCTTTACTTGTTACTTTTTACCCTCATAACTTTAAAACTGATTGTTAATAAACGCTGGTATTTATTCATTTAATTTAAGTTTAAAGTAATCCAGCAAACATGATAAGTATTTGATAAATTTGATTTAACTTGCTATGTGGAATTCACTTGAATGATTTGGTTTGGGTTTGAAAAGGTGACTTCATTATCACACTAAAACAAATGATATGCCGATCAAGATATAGTTTATTATTCGGTAACATTTTGTTATTATCACTTTATAACATTTGGCACTGGTATTACAAACGACAGGAAATTCCTGAATTAATGGAAACATAGCCTTTGTTATATTTGACACCCACTATAAATAATTCCAGAAATATTTTCATTAATGAATGGATCGAGCTTGTATTGATGGAACATGTTCTGATTATCTCGTCTGCTCATATAATGAAAACCTTATGCCATGGAAAAATGAATATATGTTACGAGATGCCCTAATGATTTGGCGTTTCATTGATACATTAAGAGTAATAGGAATTTTCTGTAACCCCAGCATTATTCAGTCCAGCAGGCAGAGTTGATACATATGTTTATTGTTAGTTAATTCAACCGATTCTCGGATGATAGAGTGAAATGGACGCCATCATTGCCCTCAATGAATTTGTAATGGTTCATCTTTGAATTTCAAGAATGATGTTATGATTGCCCTGTTGGCATTAATGTGGCATTGATGTTATATAGTTGTTATCAATTTATTGATGTTTTCGAAAAATATGTTTCATTCATAAAATGGTCTACATATATTGTAAGTACAAAACACATTTTAATATGTTTTACCGTGACCTCGAAGTGCCCATGTCTCATCATAAGTATAAAATTATAAAATTATTCTCGCTTAAGACCTTTTCTTCTCTGATTATAATAATATTATACGATTATTGCGATTTTCCCTGATACCATGTTAACTATTTGAAACATCCCCATATATGTCTGTTAACTATTACCCAGATAATACAACAAGAACTACTTTCTTGTGCTAAGCAGATTTTAATTATGTTTTAAGTAAATAATTATAAATTATGTGTTTTACTTGTGTTTCCCTCAAAAGCCTCCGCAAACATAGCATTCCTGATTCTTTCAGATTAAATCAGACACATTCGCTCCAATTGTTAACACCATTGCTCCTTAAGATTTTATTTTTTAGACATTTTTATGTAATATATTTTCTTCATAATTATAATCAATTGTACTCAACAGTTATAACTTTGCGGAAAGAATACACTAAAATACAACGCATAGTTCACATGCGTGAATGAGTAATAGTTAGCCGAAAGTATGGGTCAAAGACTCACTTCCTGTTTACATATACTTTGCACTTTTATGCTTCTTGGAAAGAACGCAGCCTGACTCATAATTTAATGAAAATGAATTGCGCTGCAAAAATGACTTTGATGTTTAAATAGATCTTAATTTAAGATTGAGGGGGAGTTAATATCACGGTATATAGATTTAAGTATATTAATTATTTAGTTAAGATAAAGGCGGTATTTTCAGACTGTATGTTTTACTTATAGAAACATTTGTTAATAATCCGAGAAATTGAATTACATGTTATCTTATAAAATCTATTTAAATGTTCAATATGTTAAGCTATCCGGGTCTATGACGTCATCACTTAAATAAACCAGAATAGTTCCAACATTATATGCTATATACAATATATTAGCAACCCATACTCGTATTTTAAGACCACGAAAGTAAGACCAAAATGGTTTATTCTGGTTTATATCAATCAGTCGTCGTAAAAATGGAGAAATGATGACTTAAAGTACACGGCATCATTAATGTTGATAAATTTTTTCAGAGGTTTATCACCTAGCTATGTTTTATAACTACGTAATACAACAAACACACCAATTTTTTAAAATATTTACATGTAGAATGATCCATCATGACGGACACATTTTCTCATTATGTTTAAATTGATTACTTTAATTATATTATATATATTCTTCTCCACTACGACATACTTTTTCTTGAGGACGATCATTTATCAACCACAAGAACGAAAATAGCACGTGACCTACTCCTTTAGGCTTTATTAATTTAAAGGTATCGGAAACTTGTTAGATCACAGGACTTTAAAAAATCAAATTTACACCTATATCTTAGAAGCAGTCAATCGATTGATCAAATTGATTTTTAATTTTAAGACAGTTACAATTTATTATAACCAAAAGTATTTATTTAAAAAGTTAGGCAGTTTCATTCATGTAAGTATATTACAAGTTAATTAGGGCCTCAACTTGAATTTGAGAGAAATAAATTATGTTGATCATGTTTTTTTTTACATAAACCTAAAATAATGAAAATGTTCTCATTCTAAATCCGAAGAAACAGTGATTGTGATGATAATATAAAATTGTTGTTGTTGATGATGTTGCCTCTGCTATAGTTGCTATTGCTAATGGGTGGTGGTGGTGGTGGTGGTGGTGATGATGCCATTCGTGTTGTTGTTGATAAAAATGATCTTACGATGATGAAGATATTTATGTGTACGATGCTGCTGCTGATAATGATGATGATAATAAAAATGATATTGATGATGATGATGATAATGATAATGATGATAATGGTGATGATAATAATGACCCAATGATAATAATGATGATAATAACGATGACTCAATGATGATGATATTGTTATGTTATTGTTGTTATTTCTTTTAGTTATGACTCAACGGTAATTTTGGGTATTTAGCAATAACGTACATTAATGAAATAAGAGACTTGTATCAATTGTTAACGCTGAAATTTTGTTCATTTGATACACAATAAAAGGGAGTAAGAAAGTATATAGCTTATTAAGATATAAACAATGACTCGACATATTGCCCAAACAGCATGTCATTGTAAATGCGATGGAAGGACGTGATCTAGGAATGACCGAAGGTTATCAAGCATGCAGTTGACAACAGAAATTATGTACCAGGACCAATGACCGTAGCCATAATCTACAATATTTCATGTGTAATCTAGAACATAGACTTGCATTCGAAAATAAATCATGATATTGTGGAAATTGCACCAGTACAGAGACGGTCTTTGAAACGTTTTGAATTAATTGCGCAGAATTTGGAATAAAAGCCGTACCACAAGCCGTACTGGATATAGAATGATAAGATATCACACGGATAACGCGTTAACGCAACATGAGAGACCACGGTATATGTTATCAACTATACACATCATGTCCAGGGTAATAGATTCGGGCAGATTTCACATTTTTGATATGTTGCGTTAGAACAAAGATATCAGTATCAAGATAACTTGTAAATTTATACATGTACAAAGATTCCTGATTACGTCATGGCCGACCCCAGTATTTAGTTCCTGTATGACCTTTTACTAAGACAAAGTGATATTTTCCCTTACAGACCTTTTTATTCACGACAAATGTGATTGGACATTAAACGTGAAGGTTAACTTGAGAAAGTATTTGTTTCCTCTCCAATGTAATAATAAACAAAGGTGTTACAATAGCATCACACATTATTTCTTTTTTCTCCAAAAGATAACACGATGATGTTTTTGGAACATTTATACACTCCTACTTGAATCATACCTACTTGAAGTGACCATAAAATCTGTGAACATGATTCATGCATTATGATAACATATGCCAGCACGAGTTGTTCAAGGAGCGCCTTGTTGTGTAATCAAAACAATTTGGTCAAGAGGCTTACACACTGGAGGCCTATCAGATTAATGGCCGCGAACAATGAAAGAGATTATCTTCTATCGTGTCTTGATAAATAATTATCAGCGACTTTGTACATAATGATGGGTAAATACATTCCTGTTGTTTCTATTAATGGATCAAATTGAGCATAAAATTGTGCACGCGCTGGGTGTAAATGATCATAGCCTATTACGACATCATACCTCTTTCTGGCATATGGAAGCACACCATCTGTTGGTAGAGATACCATATCGTAAATTTCTTATCATTGATAAAGGTAACCTGATGGCCTACTGAGGTAATCCGAATCATAGATCTTCTTTCATGTTTGGAGTGTGTCTGGCTTTTTCGTTTACGTCATATAATTGGTACAAAGCATTCTTTCTCAATTCAGTATTTATAATACGAAACTTATGTTATATCGGTCAAATCTTGGAATCATGGCAGATTTCATGATAATACTGGAATTCTTAATTTCCAGAAATTCTCGAAGCGTTTTGCACCGAGAGTTTTATATCGTCTGCGAGCTGCAACATATTCATTGACGTCATAACACGCGCTTTGTTGCCCATTAATTCTGTATAGAGTAAATATTGCACACACTGAGCCGTTATGTTTGTTCTATGAGCTCTATAAACCTTACCACGTGCTATCAATTTTGATTTAATGGAATGAGGTCATGATACAATAGAAACATTGTTCAGCGTTCCTTATGCGCGTCATGGTAATGACTGATATTTAGAGACTTTTTTCAGGCATATACATGTATGAATAACGACTTACAGTATAACCCGTCTTTGAGACACATATTCATTGTTAAAATATTATAGCAACGAGTAACAAACTCTCGCATTTAGAAAAGAAAGGAAACATTCTGATTACTTATTAACCTCAGAAGCTGAATCATTCCATGAAAAAAGTTCACCCAGATCGGAACTCCATGTTGTTTGAGATTGTGGTGAACAAGTCATGAAGTATTTGTGCAGCTATAAATTTGCTTTAGGTTCATAACACTTGGAAATCTGATCATATTAAGATGTTGACTGTATATCAACTTAATAATCTCACACATGCAGTATTTTTTTATGGATTGACAAAGGAATTTTGTTACTTATAATGACTGTTAAAACAAGTTCACATTTTATTGTTATTCTTTGCAGTACTTACATTTACATTCACTGTGTGGGGGTACCCAGGGTGCAACATTACAATTTGATAGAGCATGAACGTGGGTTGGTATTTGGTTTTATTGTCGTAAAAAAAGCTTGGTGATTTCGTGCACAAAGGTGAAACTCCCTGTTATGATATTAAAATGTGTTTATTTTAAACAGTCCGTAAAACTATGATGAAAACGATATTAACGATTTAAATATATTCGTTTATAAACTACACAAGGTATATAATCATCTTCCCCTTAAAATGATAATATAAAGTTTATGTTGCTTCAAATTCTGTATGCGTTGAACATCATTATAACTGTTCTAATATTATTCATGAGATGAAAATGATTTAGAATACGATCTGGTAGGCGGATATCCGTTCATATAGACATGATAATGCTGATCCTTGCCATGAACATTTAAACGGATATAATATACATATCATAGTGAATATATATCCATATCGCACCTTTTTAAATTCATCCACTGAATATCTGTATTTTAATAAACACATTACGCAAGTGCTATTCTAGAGATAAGTGGTCCCATTTTTTACTTGTCAATTCACGTGGGTTTTCTTATTCTCATTTTAATTATCGGCCGCTCCTTGCTCAAGAAATAAAAAAGAAGATCTGTTCACTAGTTGTTGCATGAATTGACATTTAATCAGTATTCGATTTGTACTTAAACCTTGAGTTCAAAATTATAAATCGATGTGTTTTTATACGTCTCATCAATGAAACATTGCTACAACAGATTAATTAAAAGAATAATTCAACGTGTCGAGATAACTTTAACCCCTAAAGTAGACAAGATTGTAAGTGCGTACACAACAGTGTTGAAGATTTTAACATCTTGTTTTAAAACTTTTTATTAAATGAATAGAGATGAAAATAGAATTTAATAACGTTTTTACGACAACACATGCCTGAAAGAGACCAGACAAATATCAGTGAAATTGCCGCGCGCAAGAATTTATCGCATGCCAGTGTAGATTAGGACTAGGAAATCAATTTCGCACTGGAAAAGGCACACTGCACATGCATTCCGGAAATCAATTTCGCACTGGGAAAAAGCACGTTGCGTATGTTGCCCGGACTTTCCTTACTGAATTCAATCGTTAATTACATCTTGCTTAATGTAATGAAGTCTATCATGTTACCCTAGATCTAAAGTCACTCCTATATCTCTTCCTGATCCATGAGGTTAAATGCGGGCATGGCGCCATAATTTACTTGAAAAGACGAACGCTGAAATTCTGTTACTTGCTCTTATAATTTTATTGTTTATACCATTAGGAATACACCTAACCTTTAAATGTCATTGCGTTCTTGATTAAATAGATCAAATGAAAGGAGTGATAGGTTTACTTTTCCACGTTACACTTGTTTTTGTAATCTGAATCAATCCTTATTTTGCTATATAATCAAATTATTTAAAACAAAATGTCGCTAAATTAAGTTGTAACTCGGAAAAATAATGAAATGTTGTTAAACCTAGTAAAAACGAATTATTTGACTGCAAGGAAATTTGTTGTTCCAATTACTTTCTTCTTTGATTTAAACCGCCGATCTTATATCATGGGAGTTAACAAGGGTCTTTTTTATTGCTTTGACATAATTAGTATCGGGTAATCAAACTCAGCATGCAATATCCAACTCGAGAGACAGAGAACATCGTCAGGGAAACGGGGGAATTTTATTTCACGGAAGATGTAACAGATCGATGGAGCAACAAGTATTATATTTAAATGCAACGTGCAAATGATATATATTGCATGTATCAAGTTCTGCATGATAACGACGTGAGTTTGCAAAAATCATACATTATATACATGTAAAGATGCAGACATTGGCATAAACCTTCCATCACAAAAGTTCGAGATGAAAGAGTTTAAATATAGTTTAGCTTGATTTATCATTTAATAACTATACCAGAGTTCATTATAGATACCGTTGCTAATAATAATTCGCAATAACGAATATAATATGCCAAACAAGTACTCGTTTTAACGGTTTATCGAAAATACCATTGCAAAGTTTTGGTGATTTAAAGGGATTTTTAAAATTAAAAAAAAGAATTAAAAAAATATTTAAAAGCCGACAGTGTAAAAAATATTCAGTTCAAAATTTAAAACCCTTCTTTCCCGAATTTCAACAAATTTTTTTCAAAAAATTTTTACGAAAAAGCAAATTAAAAAGTGAAAGTTTTATAAAAGTACAACATATACCCCAGATATTGGTCATAATTGTAAAGTTTTTCTGATCTTTTAAGATCTCACCCAGCAAGTGAACTTTCGAGCAAAATTGTGCTTCTATACCAGAAATATAACGAAATTTGCGGCCTGACTTTATATCCAAGGAACGAAAAGAGTTTTAAACGTATACTAGAATAAAAAACTTGCGCTGGAATGAAAGTTATAAAGAATAACCCATTTAATGAGGGAGAATAACTGTTATTAGACAATTATCAGGAATGCTCGTTATATAATTATAGCTTAAAAGAAAACCCGAACTATATTTCGGAGTAATATTATAAGTACACAAGATATAAACTAGTTACCGCTGTGTGAACTGTTGTCTAGCATCAGAAGGTTTTTTTTTGCAACATCTGCTCGTTATATCATTATATGATAACAAACAATTTTAAACAATTTCAATGAGTGTTGCTTGCATGATACAGAATGACAAATGATTTGCAGTCGATATTTGTATCATAATGCGCAATGCATATAACATAGTTTTTAATGTATGAATTTTGTCCTATATCTCTGAAATTTTATGTTTTCTTTTTATTGGGATTGGAAAAACGTCAAAAGGACAGGGACCTGGGGGCCCGGTGGTTTTTTTAAAACTTTTTGAAACCCTCAGAAGGGATTTCAATATATCTTATTTATTTGTATTTTTTCAATTTTTTTTGTATTAAATTTTTTAAGTTTAAACTAAATTTAAAAGATCCCGGCTAGAAGGGGCGCTAACTAGTGAATACATTTCATTAAACTCAAAAATTCAAAAATTGAATTTGAAAAAAATTTGTACAGAAATACTCAAAAGATTGTGAAGAGCAAAAGTCTCCAGTCCAGCCCAACCCAACCCAACCTACCCGGTCATTTACGACACGTCGCGTGACTAGCTTAGAATAACTATATTTTTTAAAGTACTTTTGATAAAAATGAGCTTAGTTGGTTAATTTTGATCACCAGACCTGCTAATCCAGAAACTGCCAAAAGGACAGATATCTATCTAGGTTATGACCTCTGCAATACAAACGTTGTAAGTGGATTTCAAGCTTCCTCGTGGGGATAGCGTTGTGAGGCCAATGTCGTCTGCAATATCAACAACAGATGACATGGCGGGTATTCTATCACTTGGCACATTTATTTCTTGTCTCGTTATGTAAACTGTATATATGTTTAGGGTGTACCCATGGAGACATTCTAACAGCTGCTGGGAAACAATTAGTTTATCATGATTGATCTCAAGATGATGAACAACTATGGTATTACAAAATCTGATTTTGCATTTAACTATGTTATTTTTTATACATCATATTTTATATATCCATCTACGTTTGTTACAACTCTTTCGTATCAAAACAAATTTTTTCTCCATGTATTGGCATTGGATGTCTCCAAGGATACAATGGGTCAGGCTGGTTTGCTGTTGTTTTTTTAAAGTCTTTTACAAACATTAGAGTATTTCAATATATGTAATGAACTAATTGCTGGCCAGATATGATTACTACTATAACTATTTTAGACCAGAGCTTGTATAAATATTTTATATATCTGATAGAAAGCTTACGTCACATATTTGAAACATCACAAAAATATAATAATGGATTATTTTATGTTGCAAATATTGCAGTAATTGACCACACTAACTATACCACACTAACTATACAGAAGAAGGGACGGTAGATAGATCGTGGATTTCGTTTGATTTCGTTCGTTTTCATTTCATTGCCTGAAATGTAAACCTGCATGCATCCAAATGAGTCAAAATATTTCAAGAAAATCAAGTCAAACGCAGTAAGGACTTTTTTTGCATATTTTATTTTTTTGGTATATTTCTTGGATTGAACATTACTCTCTTTCTTAACTTGACAATGTGTTATTTTCATATTCATTTTTAATCTTTTCGTGAAAATAAGCATGGAGTCTACTAGCATTCACTACACTCTAAATGTATTAGTCACATACATCCTTTGTTCAGTTGATTCAGAGGTTTTTATATCTGGATCTTATAAACAAATATTAGAAATAAAAAAATCATTAAAATGCTAGTTTATCACATAGATTTTGATATGAAATGAACAAAACGTGCACATATATTCTTTCACAAAGATAAATGACTTAGCAAAGAATCTAACAAATTAATGTACAAACTTCAATAGATTGAAGGAAATAACACCATTGGCAAAGAATAAGCTTTGATTTATATTTATATCGCTTCTGACAAAGTCTAAATAAATGCAGTGCAGAGAAAATAGATAAATAAATAATATCATACCGTACTCAAAAGTTACAGTAATGACAAAGCAATGTATGAAAGATTTTCATAGAAAATTTGCTTCGACGATATTGATGATTTAAAATTATACCAAGGAATAAGCCTTTGAAATAGATGATACCGTCTGAGAGATATAGTTAGAAAGACGAACCTTACATAGATAAAGATCGTTGAAATTCTTGCATATATTGTTTTTGCATACATTTCTATGCAACGATGAATTATAAATGTTTAAAATAGTTTGTATTCTGTTATGTTCCTTGTCATGGGCATCGGTGCAAAATGCCATTTGAAATGTTTGAAATGACACTATAACTGTCCCTTGGTGATCTGTCGCGGTTATCAGAAATTCAATCTATGCAATTCATGTTGATAATGATAATATTTCATATTCGCCAAGACCTCTCGTGCGAAATATTATGCTTAATTGGTTGTAAAATGGCACTCATTCTGTTTAAAATTACTCCCCATTAACTGCTTAATTGGACACACCATATGACTCCGGGTATCTTGTTACATGTATATCGGAGCCTGGCCCCATATAAGGGTCAAGAAACGTTCACATGAGGACATCAGTGTCACTGGCATGGCTATCTCGGAAGATAATTATATTTATACTTCATCAAACAGATTTATTTGACTTTTCTCTTTCTCGGTATGACAATCTTTGTTCTTCATTTCGTATAATTAAATTCATTATCAAGACAATTATTTGATATAAAACTTGCTTTGATCAGAATATTTCAGAATTACCTTTCAGTCAGAGACAGAAACTTCATTTGATTAAGCTTATTCAGTCGGTTATTAAACTTTGTTGTTCATTAATGAGAAAATGTGTGTCCTTTATTTTTATCACACGAAATGTCTTCTCTAAATTAGTTATATATTTAACATTTCATTCACTAAAGGGTCAAGAAAAGGCCAGTCATGATGTTGCTGCATATATACACCTTGAATGTAAGTAATATGTGTATTTACCATTAGCATTGATGCCGTTTTATTTTTATTTACATTTTTTTAATTGTTCTTATTGTAAGATAACGTGTGCTAAAATGGTAGCACCTCTTCCCAGGTTTTATATTCATCCCAATATTTTTAAACTTGACAGATTAATGAATAGTTGCGATAAAAAGATTCTACTAAAATTATCTTTATTTTGTAAAAACATTATGTTAAAATTTAAATAACTAATACTTCCCATTTGTTACAATGTAAAATACATGTTGTATTGAATTCAATACTTGAATTGAATAATATGATCTCCTTTTTTGTTTTTTTAGCTAGTCATAATTGTATTCTTATATTGTGATATTAGTGATTTTTGACTGTAACTTTTCTGTTTGTTTGTTTGTTTGTTTGTTTGTTATAACCAGTTGCATATTATATGCCTTGGTTTAATAAAAAACTGAAACTGAAACTATGGTAAAGGAGGGATTATTTCTGTTACATAACACTTAAAGTTGTTTGCTTTTTTGTACTCTTGTTGCTGTTTTGTTATTTTAAGAAACCTTTTATTCATTCGAAAGTCATTTTAATTTCTATGTAAGTGATACTGGGGGCGTTGGATTTTACGAAATTTTATTTAAGGTATCTCCTGTAGGTATAGATAACTATGTTGAGTTGATACGGTGATGTGTTTAATGTAAAGAAGCATCCGTTTGAATTTACATAAATACGACGAGAATAGCTAAAATTTTGTACGCGTGAACTGCTGCAGTCTAGACGTTCCGACATTGCTTATTCACTTGTATCTAAATTAGGACACAAGATAGAATTTTTTTACGAACATCTTCATTAAACACGACAGAGGATCTTGATTTACGTAAGGTGTATTGAATTTAATGCAACATTAAATTTGAATGCTGAGTTTTGTAAAATGATACGTTAATGGCCAAGGTTAACTTTCATTCAACGTATGCCTGCATGCATGTGTTACATCTTAAATCTTGAATAACAACATAATAAATGTTATCTATATTGAACTTTAATCGAAACGATATTTGTAACAGCAACTTAATAGCTGCAATACGTAAATGTTGTAAACATATTTTTAAATTATATTATACCTTCTTGCACTCAAAATATCTAAATGTATTAAATATATGGCTTATGTTAAACAGAGAATATTCAATATTATATAACATTGCATGCAGTATATTATATCACGCCGTGTACATATGTACTAAATTACATGTAACTTGTTGAATATATTAAATGATTTAGCAGACATTGTAAACAAAGATGAAGGTTTCCTTTGAGATTTACACTTTAATCCCAGAGAAACTCAAAATTGGGAAAATCAATGACTTAAACAGAGTATATAAAGTAGGACGAAGGTACCTTTCGCGTACAAATATGATTATGGTATCCTTGGAATAAAACGAATTAATAATTCAAAGAAACTTCGCGGTGTTTGGGTGTTGGTAGGGGTAGCATTATAGTAATTTGTCACAATGCTATTTCCGAATGCAATTATCGTTGATGATTAATTTCAAGTACTTCATTGAAAATTAATACGCCTATCATGGAAGTTAATTTCACCCTTTATTTATCACATAGTTATTTATAGATATACATTTTTTATTTTTATCTTAACCACCACCAAGAACAACAACAACACATAAAACAGGTAGACGGACACCTATCAAATGTTTGGCTATGCACTGAAAGATTCCAGTAACAATAAAATGTATAATGTTATATCACAGATCAAACCACAGCTGTCGAGGCTATAAACTTCTTTTTGAGTTCTGTCTCAAATCTTAGGATTTTCATTGGTCAGCGTACATTCTGTGACAGTTTCTGACCAATCAAATACATGATACTTTGAGATTTTCTTTATATCATCCAGACCGGACCATCCTTCCTTAAGCTAAGCTATTCTCTAAAATATAATTATATATAGATATATATGTATTCAAAAATGAATGCAACTAGCCAATATCTCGCTTTTAACTACGTTTTGCGTGAACTATGTACATTTATCGCATAAATGGTTGTGTAAGGTCTAATACAATACATATGTCTTTGACAATAGCTCGATTAACGCTATCTCCTCATGTATACAATAAACTTTGTGTTTCATCTGTAAGAAATTTAAAAGAAGTGTGGATTCAGTAAAAAAAAATGCACCTCATGCACGCCGTCGGAAAACTGCAACTTCGCCAAAAATGGTGGAGAAAGTAAAGGATTTGATTGCTATTGATGCAACATTTACATCAAGGTATATAGCTAAATGCGTTTGTATCTCTGTAGGAGTCGCTCACACAATTCCGAGACGTAATTTAAAAATGAGAATGATAAGTAACAGATGGATACCCCATCTCCTGACAAAGGAGCAAAAACTTGGGTAAGAATCTCCAAACGATTGTTGAAACAGTTCCCCAATTACACCAATCGATCTTTCGCAAATATCATCACTGGCGATGAGACGTGGGTTCACTTTTATGAGTCCAAGCAAAAGATACATAACAAAATATGGGCAACCAAAGGAAGTCAAAGACCTTGCATAGCAAAACTCATCATGAGAATCAAAAAGGTCATGTATGTCATTTTCTTTAAAATCAAGGTCCTGCTATTCAAATTGCCGTACCAAAGGGTAAATCTGTAAATGCCAAGTTAAACAAAGGCAAGGTCGTTCACAAATTAAAGAAATATTTTAAAACACGTAGAATAGCAACTGGTCTCTGTGGTGTCAGGTTCTTGCATGACAATGCTTTTGTCACACAAAGCGACCATTGTACGACAATATCTGAACATATCAAACGCGAAAAAAATCTCGGTTCGGCTATTTTCCAGTGTCTGAACAGTTCACCTCGAAAAGATTCTGAAAACGCATTTTAGAATTGAATTAAAAGACTAAAACTTTGTATATCACATGGTGGTGAGTATTTTGAAGGATTGAGATATTTATTTTGGTGCTGTTTGTTAAGAACTCCTGAATGTTGACCCAGTTGCATGCATATTTGAACAACCCTCCTATTGATTACAACATGAAATGAATTACATTTTTAAGTGCGTAAAATTTGGAAAGAATGTCTCAATGCATCCCTGAAAGGTTTCAAATATATGGAAACAATCCGCTCATTAACAGCATATTTGTACATGCCCTAATGTTGATAAAATTACATAATTGCAAATTACAACTGCGCATGATGTGCAAGTAAATCATACTTTGATTAAAAGAGTCCTGTCCTTGTTTTCAGATAGGAACATCAATTCAGAAACAGGGAGATAAGCTCGGCAAACTTTCAGTATAACCCGTAATGCAAACAATTCGCTCTGGAATCGTTTCTTTTTTCTATCGATTTGTGCTCCATTATTCCCTCAACCTAATTAGAAATAAGATTCAGGGCACGTTATCCCCGATCAATAGGTTACTGGTTCCACTGCGTGACCTAGTTCCCTCGTTTCCAATAGCACTCCTTTCATGCTCCTGTCGTCTGCTTTAAAGGGAAGCCAATAAGGGAGATGAGAAAACGATTTTAGGGGTTATGTCGTGACACGCATAAAGTGCGGTGTGTCTTTGTTTTGAAAAAAATAAACACTGTTATTTGTTATTTCACTATTGTTGCGCGTAAAACTTAATTGTTCTTTTGTCCTTACCGGAAATAAGATAGAATGAGTACAAATACGGATCAAAAAGGAATTATGCGTCACATTTGGTCTTGAATATTATTGAAATAATTTAGGGCAATTCTCCACATTTCACGTAAAAGTACTTCATAGTTTATGCTAGATTGCTAAACGTTTCATTGTTAAGACAGTGCGAGCATGTATATCTACATCATGGAATTCAACTAACATTAAAAATATACAGCATTAGAATGAATTATTAATCATCTGTTAATCTCAAGGAAGAACTGAGCGACTTTTTTTTCAACGTAACGATAGTGGAACTGTTATATTGGAAGAACACGATGTACTTTTAATAGGTCAATATCTTTTTTATCAAGGACGTTTTCGCCGCCTGCTTATTGTCATGTAGTGAGCTTCAGGCATTTCACTAATGACTTCGAAATGAAGCCCATTTTCTTGTCTTGTCAGTAATGACACAATTCTTTGTCAAATACGAGCCTTACTGATATGACTTTAACGTTGACTTGCTAGTTTAAAACGTAGGGTCCGTACAAAACCATTATGTTTGATAAAATATTAAGTAAGCCAACGAATCTAAAGAAATCATACATTAAATATTTTATTCTAAATGATATTAGTTTAAATTAAAGTGTAACTTCTTGTTGACTTGACAACCGACACAACAAAATACTAGTAATTATTAAAACGATGCCAAAACAAATAATAATAGTAAAATAAAACAGAAAAGTACTGATTGAACTGTATTATCGTGAGAGCACGACGGGTGATCAAACAGGATTGAAAGATCGATCTGTCGTCATTGACTCAATAAATGCCAATAATAAAATCAATTATAAATGATGCGATTTAATCGGTACTGTCTTCAAAGATTTTAAATGACACATGCTGAGGAAAATGTCCTTGCGATGAATATTCGATAGGAAAAAAAGTTTTTTATTTTCTTTCCTTTGTTTTTCTGATTTTCTTTCTACATTTTTAAAAGAATGAACTCTCACACCACTAGTACGACACGTAATGTTTCCGCCTTTCAAAGCTTGTCTCTCACTATTTTCTGTTCGAAAAATGCATGATAGGTATTTCGGAGTTTTCATCTTTACAGAAGTCATTTTTCATTATTTATTATCATTTTTTACGAAAATATACCGACTAAAAAAACCCACAACTATTATATACGTTTCTGCAAAATGAAATATGTTACAGAACAATTTTGTCGTAATTACGAAACAACGGTCTAGACGGAAGCAAAGTGATGGATTGCATTTTACTTGTACATAAGTGCTATTTTGATTACCTACAAATTGTTAGTCAACAAGAATCGAAGGATTGAGGGGAAGTTAGTACAAATAAATCTGAGAATCCATTTTTCTTGTTTCTACTATATACTTTAAAGGTTACTCACATTTTCCCAGATGATGGCGGATTAATCTTGTAATTTGATTAAACAATGAATCATTTTTTTTTCGGTCAGTTACCCTAACACGACTTCTTTATCTTCAACAAAGGATGATTTAATCTGATAATAAACAACACTATGTCCATTAAACTCAGTCCATTAAAACAATTTCTCAGAAAAAATATCGGTAAGGCCGTTTTTTCTCATCCATTAGTTGATTTTTTATTACTGCTAGACCGAATAAATGACGTTATTTCTGAAGACTATGTTAAATAAAACGCCAGAAAAAATGCATTAGATTTTAGTTGGTCAAGTAGATTGGTATGAGTTAAACTGACGCACAATCATTTTATTTGCAGACGACATTAATCCCAGCGTTTTAAATGGCATTATAAAGCGGAGATACAAACCTATTTACGTCATTTGTTTCTCTGAACCAAAAATCTGCAAGTATCAAGTGGAAGTTAAGAACCCTAATTAAAAACAAGTCAATGTTGCCTTATTATGCAATATCTGTGTCAAATGTTTCAGAAACTTTGCCTGATAATTAATGTCTTTCTTACGTCAATGACCTTTTAAGGAATATTTTCATCCAGACATTAAATTGTAGTTACCGAACGCCCTTATTTTAAAGTCTGTGTTTTTTATGTTTTTTTTTCTTCAATTGTTCTTCATTATATTTTTCTATCAATCTTCTCGTTTTCATTTACTTCAAGAAATCTACACAGTAATGTTTAAAAAATACTTTGTTAGAAATGACATGACATTTGTTAATAAAGCCTGTGAATAAAGTACGGTATCTTTATAAATTTGCAATATTATTAATAAAATAAATAGGTAAATATATATGAAACTGATCCCGACAGGGACTTTGGATTCTTTCATGTGAGGAAGCTATCCAGCTAGCTTACGGAACGTCGGTGGTTCTACTTAGGTGTGAAATAATGCACGGAAGGGCACCTGAGGTCTTCCCCCACCAGTAAAGCTGGAACGTCGCGATATGACCTATACTGTGTCGATGTGACGTAAACCCCCCCCCCCCCCCCCCAAAAAAAAAAAAAAAAAAAAAAAAAAATATGAAACTGAAAATCTGATATTTCTAGGTGCGAGATTACTCTTACACAATACAAATAGATCTATTTATAATTGAAATGCATGAAGTCTTAAATCAACATATTTAGTTTCGTTGTAAGCCGAGGGACATGTATCTAATATCTGCAACTGACACTTCCCATGTTTCTGCCACATCACAGTGATGTTTAGGGTCTATAAACTTAATTCATCTTTATTTAGATGTGCATGACAGTAGGAAATTCTAGTCGCTTGATATGAGATCATTTTGATTTCAAACAAAATCCATGTTCGCAGTGAAATAAATAATCTCTGTGATTTGCGAAATGTCAATCTGCGTTAATAATAAGATTCGGGCAATGTATTATATTATCCGGAGTTACTAGATTGTAAATATTCAGGGGTTGTAGACGGATAATTTATTCAACATTTAGCAAATAAGAAATCTCATAAATACTGCCCACTATCTGTGTGTTGTAAATGTCAAAATACTACTCCCTGAGCAACTGTCGCAGAGAACGCAATATTTCGCGTGACATATGCTTTCATTCCAAAATAATGTCATTGGAGAATACAATTCTAATACTTGCCATTAAGCTATTTCCATAATATTGATTACTATAGAAATGCAATTTATTCCTCCGATACTATTACACTACGTCATTAAGATTTAGTACAAACGTCACCAGAACGCCCAAAGCTCAAATATTGTTTACAGTTTTACTCGTAATTATAAATCTATAGGGCTATTTTTAGATTGATTGATTACGTATTAAGCTGTTACCGTTATAATGTAATTTTGTTCGTTTATCCTACTTTAAACATGGACAGCTGGCGGTAAATTCGATACGGAAGTGTCGCGGTGACCCGGAACATTTTTTTACAAGTACTAATATAGTAAAAAAAACAAAAAACAAAACCACACACACAGACAAAAGAAAAAAATAAACGATTGAGACATTAAACAAAACTTTTCATACTCTGTTAAGGAAGAAGGAAAAAAAAAAACAACATTTTTTTGTACTTTCTTTTGAAATAAATCACATGTATATATAAATATACAATGTATTTCATTTCTTTTGTAATAGTGAAAAAAAAAGAAACCTCACTTTTACATCTAAAACTGTACAAGAGAATAGTGGAAATAGAAATTTTGTTGTATTTAAAGTAACAACTCATCTGTCTTGTTGACAGACTGAGCTTAAAATATAAAACTAATACAAATCTAATTTGTGGGTTTTCCATTAGGAAAGACAGTGTAAAAATCCATATTTCACGGGAGCACCTTCAATGGATGGTGAAAAGACAAATTCCCGTGCCGCCTAGGGACAGTGTAAATGATCTGAAAACCCGTCCCAAAGTGTTGGCATTTCCACACAACTATAAAATTAAAAACAAAAATGTATAAATTACGATTAAAAGCAGATTGGGGGCGTTTAATGGAAACGCTACCGAAGATTCACAGAAGATTCATTTTTATTTGACTTGTTATTTTTACTAGATTACGAACTTGATTAAAATTGAGATCCTAGTTTGGCTTTATTCAATTGAGACCTGCTTTGCTCTAAATAAATCAGGTTAATTTTCTTGTATTTTTATTTAATTATTATTATTTCCACCCATGGAAAGCCGAATAGATAAACATGCACGTGTGCCCGTGTGTGTGTGTCTAACCAGTTTGGTGATCATTGCAAACAAGGATTTTCCATTCGATTATTTCATAGTAATAGCAGTTAACGAATATAGCTAGAAATAGTCAAAGAACAAATTGATTTTTCAATACTTAAGCTGTTTCCCAATGAAATCTAGGTCATACCTACGTGGGCTTTTACGTTTCCTTTTGTTTGAACACGGATCAACTTTCCCTTAGGTGCTTTACAGACTCCAGAAGTGTTCTGAATCGCTGAAGAAAGCTTCCTGGAACCGCGCCAGAATCAATGCGTCTAGGACGATTGCAGCGTCTGATAGTCGGGATCACCCAGACGCTCCAGTTATTTTCCCGCCAAATACAGAAGGTCGTACTATTCTCTCAGAATCTATAGTATGTTATTTGCCGATCAAACTTTGCAAGGTGTACATCGCTTGTACAAAAGATCCAGTCAAATAACATAACGCTTAAATTCCACTGATGGTTTTAAGGTAAGTTCCATTTTGGCGCACAATTTAATCAGTTAGATAAACTTGATGATGGTTAATTTGAGTTGATTCCGTACGAAGAAACGAAAATTTTATAGCGATATGTACGTGATTCAAATATTTTTATTGTTGGTATGGAAAGAATTTTGCAGAAGGACTACATGACGTTTCCGTATATGGTTATTTACGGATGAAGAACTATTACAATACAATAACATTGACCATACGCACACAATAACGCTTTGTTGTTGTGTTCTTGACAAGTTAATCTTTTCCAATAGAACATTTAATTGTTAATATTCTTGAAATACAGTATTTTTATTATAGATGTACTTAACGGACGCTCCGGAATTCCTGGCACCTCACGTTTAATGGAAGATTGGCAATATTAACACGGACGCTGAGAATGTTTAGTCTTCTATTTAGTCTTCACACAAGCATTACAGACCTATCTTTTGATAAAAGTACACCAAAGTTCCAATTAAAAGATTTAATTGAAAGCTGACTTATAGATATGAGCCGCGTCACGACAAAACCAACATAATGGGTTTGCGACCAGCATGGATCCAGACCAGCCTGCGCATCCGCTGTTCGCTTACAAACCCTATAAGAAGAGAAACTGATAGCGAACGGGATGGATCCTGATCAGACTGCGCGGATGCGCAGGCTGGTCTGGATCCATGCTGGTCGCAAACCCATTATGTTGTTTTTGTCATGGCGCGGCTCATTTAAAAGTGCTATGTAAGTGAAATGTATGAAGATGATGATACGAGAACTCGCAGAAAAGTTGTTTACTACATCAGGACATGTCTTCTATTGCGGTCATTTATTAACAGATCGATATAGATAACTATTGTCTAACCGCCTCATGTTAGATTCGTCTGGTATTCCAGGATACAATACGCAATAGATTCTTACCGAGCGGGACCATATATAAACAAAAATGCGCAGTTTTCCCGCGTTCTATCTATCGTCTGCCTCAATATTGATTTGGCGTTCCGTAAGATTATGGATGATTCCTCACAATGCAGACGACATTACCGGTCACTTTGATTAAACGTATGTAAGACATTCGACATTTATGTTAACATAATCAGAAATCTTCTTTTTTTTCAACGCCGAATTGTGACAATTTGACAAATTTATAACATGCCCATGCACGTATTGTATCAAATTGTAGATACATTCCAAATAAAATCATAGTAATACACCACAATTATAATTTTAACACTATTTGCAAATTACAGGCAAAATAATAAGATCAAAGAAAAGTAAATTAAAATTTAAACAGCTACACAAACAAACAAACAACAATAACAACAAAGAAAACGAGAAAACTGCAGACGACACTTTCATAACAGTCTGAAAGTTTCTATTTCCTTATATGGTCTGGAGGTCTTTATGGCTACATTACGTCATTACCCAGACTTGACCATTAGCCAAAAAAGAAAAAAATACATACATAATGATATTCTATCAGAACCAGTCTCTGTAGCTAACACTCCAAGATTTCAAGGAAAGTAGCAAATATTTATGACGAGATATAGACTGGTCTGCGACATATGCAAAACTGGACAGTAAAATTCTGGAAAATGAGACATAAATGAGGAAAATAAAAGATATCTGACTGACCGGTAAAGTTCAAGCGTCTCCTTGTATAAGGTTATTGAACGACAAGTTAGATATTTGGTGACATTTAACATCGTACTTTGATTATATCCGATTTTTGGAGTTAGATACGTCGTACATTAGTGACTTTTTACCAGTACTCACTATGTTATGATTGTCTTACAATCAAACATTTTCATATGAAAGTGTTGTTTCATTCAACTCTTATGCTTCAAAACAACACGTTTCAATTGCAGCATGGTAACTGTTAAAAGTTGCGTTGTACTCCACTTCAGTATTGTTATATTTTTCAGGTCTTTCGGGATCATTGATTCCGACACGTTATTATTGAATATTGAATACCGCTCGAGCCGGTGCTAGGGGGCATGTGTATGTTGCTTTTTTCATTATCTATCTTGAAAAGACTTAATCAAGTTCCTGTAATTTTGATATAATATTTTCATTGCTTCTGGGGTATTATCCCATTCCATTTTTTGACATATGTGTTAGACTTTTACCTGTGCTTGTTTTATATATTTGTCTATGATATATATAAATAATATAATATATATTGTACAAGTGGTATAAATTTGCCAGTTTAGGTCTTAAAATTTTCCTAGCGTGCTACCTAATATTCTTTCTATTTATTGTTCATATAAGTTTGGTTACCGTTACTCTATAAATTACAAAAATGTCACTGGGCAGACAATGTGACCTTTGTCTAGATGGCTATGCACTGTGATAACTCTTACACTTGTATTGCCACGCAATTATTATGTATTACTAAGAACATCCTTCATTTCCGACAAAATGGGTAATTTCTCGCCAGCAAATTTAATACAGAAGTCTAGACATTTGAATCATTGACATGATGAAATAAGTTAGTGAGTATATCTCTCAGAAGAATATAAACGAGATTTTATTTTATTTCTCATCTCTGCTTGGCCGAAAGAAAAATGTTTCATCTAGTTATATAGTATAAAAGTGTGTACTCAATTTTGTCCGACCCTTTCCCTACAGAATTTGTGCAATGTACTTGTCCTTCATTGAATATTAAAATTATGGTTTATTATTTCTTTTTTAAGTATCTCATAGTACTCAATCTAAGATAAAATAGAGAAAAGAGAAAATTTTCAGATGCCAACATCTTAGATTTAGTGATGTTAAAAAGGGGAGATACAATGAGAGCAACGAAAACTCGGTTGGATTGAGTCTGTTAATGCGAGATGATGGAGAGTGCAAAGTCTCTCATGCCCCATAGCACCGGCTTTTGCAGTATCCAAAGTTCAGTACAATATAGTAATGAAATCAGTGATCCAGAAGGACCAGGAAAATATAACAACACTAAAGTAAAGTAAAGTATTGCACATTCTGGAAATGTTTGTCTTTATCATGAATATTATACTAATAAATGAACTAATAGTTTATTCTAAGATTATTACCAACGTGTACTTTCTCCATTTACCGGCTATGATGACGCCAGCATTAACGTGGTATGTTTTCGAAATGATAGGAGTATGTACCTTAATTAAACCAACCCTTCAAAAACCTTTCCTTCAACTTTCAAGACTCACATTACTGCAAAAATCTACGTCCGCATTATTGCATGACGTAGGCACATGTTGGTATAGATAAATAGCTTATAATGAGATGATAATATGAAAATTAAATGGCGCATCAAATGACAAGTTTCTATATGTCTGTGTCATGTAGAAGTATCTATTTATCGTACGTTTACAGGATACAGAATACAACGTCAGAGTTATTATCGCTCTAATATTTTTTGCAGATCATTGCGTAGTTGTACTGAAAATGAAAAAGCAAAGGGAGTAAAACCATAACATCTGTTTAGTTATTTGCGTAATATGTTGTTTTGTTTACTTTTATTGTTTAGTTTTATTACCGAATTACGTACGTAGATTAAAAAAGCTTGAACATTTAATAAGTAGTAATTGCTGTTAATAAAAATCAGACAGGAATTCGTTAGGTACATGTACTTATTAATCTTGAGACTTGAGATGTAAAATGAAATTTATGTTAAGTACAGCTCTTGGTGCAGTAAGTAGGTATAACGCATGTAACGATGTCATTGGTTAGAAATAAAGCACAGCAATCCCCTAAATGTCTTTCAGTACTAATTCATAATTGGAGAATATCTTCCGCCTTGATGGTCATTAAATAAATTGTTATCTTGAGACGCAGTGAAAACTTCTTCCTTCATTAGTAAAAAGGGCAAAGTCTACTATCAGTCTAGGTTATGAACCAATTACTGATTGATGTCATAAATAAGTGATTTCCTGTTAAGCTCAATAGGGAGAGCCTCGGATCTGTCACCAAGGGGTCGCTGGTGCGATCCACGTGACAAATTATTTCGGCCATCGAGTCTTATGTTCATTTCATTCAGAAATCATGTGTGATTAGAAGTCGGCCGCTTGTTGAAAACTGGTACATGTTATTTTTATAATTACTGGTTAGTTATCCAGGTGGACCGACCACTGTAATGTGACCAAACAGTTGTTAAAATGGGCGTAAAACAAAACAAAACTTTCACCATTTACACGTTTAAATGTTGGATTCTGCTTAAGCCGGTGCTAGGGGGCGTAGACGGTAGTTTGTAACTGACAGTTCCGTCCATGAACAAGCTCAGTCAAACCGAAATTGTAACAATTTCAATTTTTGCCGCTTTTGTCTTTCTTTAGGAATTCCTATTTTCTCTATTCTTAAGACTTGTCTGTACTCCCTCACTGTATGCTATGGGTTCGTATTCTGCCGGTCGAGACTTTGGGTGTTTTTTATTTTACATTCATCTGTGTATGAAATAATGCTCCTCAGTCTGCGTCCAACTTGAAAGTTATCACCTTAAGAAATCTTAGAACAACAAAGAAAGTAATTTTCCCGCTGCGTAGAAATTGCGTATTATACAAGAACATTCCAGGAAACGTTGTTTGTTAGACAATGTTGTTGATTTCAAAGCAAGACAAACAAAATGTGTAAGTACAAAGAGGTTAATGTAATCAATCATACCAGGTGACAGTTTTAACCAGTAAACCAGGCCACAAACAAAATATAAACACTTCATAAAGATAACAAAGTGGACACATTAACGAACAAAATAATTGATTACATTTAACATTGCTTTCTTATGGTTTTAACCTTCAAAGTTATATTTTGAATGTACATTGTATGAACATTTGCTCTGAAAATGTACTTTTAGCAGCATATGAATACCTGATATTGTGTATGTTTTAAAATAGATATATATATTATGTTTAAGATAAATTTAAAGAATAGATAATAATTGTAATAGCTCGTTCATATTAAAATATTTATTTGCATACATCTTTATGACGTATTATCATCATGCGTTCCGTGTGCCAATATAGTTAATTAAAGAACACCTGCTTAAATTATAACACGTTTTACATGTCAATTAATATGTTTGTTTCAATGTTTTGGACGATCTGTGTAGTCTCACTCACACTGTAGAGGTTATACCACGGTTTTCCAGTTTAATCGATTTAGGAAGGCATCAGATGGATGTCACTTCGTGTTTTATTTCAGACTCAATTAAACCATCGACCTTCCGTAAGCTAGCTTGCTCGCTTCATCTGTTGAAAGAATCTAAAAAATACCAAAGAACAAATATCAATATTGAAGAAATGCGTTCAAAGAAAACAGCCGTTCTAACAAAATGTAGGCACAAAAGACCATTGCAAAAATACACAATAGGGCACGGACAAATGCAGAAGAGTGCAAATGTGATTCGTACCATTGGCGACGAGGGAAAGGGGATTTTAAGCTCGTAAAAAAACACGGAACAATATGAACTTTGCACCATGTTTTCTAGTTTAGGGCACACGCATTCTTTTACTTGGGGACCATACGCCGCTTTTCATGGAATGTCACTACTGTGTCACATTGAAGGTTCCATGATAACCGCCGTATGAACATATCTGCGGATGTTTCTAAATTCAAAATTCACCATTTTTGTGTTTAAATGTTGAATTCTGCTTAAGCCGGTGCTAGGGGGCGTGGACGGTAACTTGCATTTTCCAGTACCGTCCATGAACAGGCTTAATCAAACCGAGCCTGCAACATTTTACAATTTTGTCGTGTTGGGCTTTCTTTAGGGATTCTGTTTTTCACTATTTTATTTGCAGACTTGGTTTACACTTTTGACAAATTAACACAATACGACATTTCGAAAGAAGGAGCAATGCAAGTATTTGTCCAAAGTCTTAAGAGTAACTGCATGTATAAATGTCTTCATCTTAGAGTAATTGAAAGAATGGAGAGAAAAGTTATAAAATAAATCAAACGAAATGGACATGGTATGATAGCTGGTCCATAAAATGACAGTTTGATTGGCTGTTAAAGCCATACGATATCTAATAGTTCGGTCATTTACTGAAGGATCAATACGTTTACTTAAACCGTGGTTATTTTCTTTAATTGACCGATTTTCTTGGAAATAGTCCAAATCACGCACTAGTTTCTTAGGAAACGAGGCTATATATAACCAACAAATAACGCTGCGCAATACCGTCTGTTGAACGACATGTGACTTTCTTAAATAAAAAAAATACTTTAAATAATATATTAGACTTAATTATCACCTACAAATTGTCTTGTCATACAAAATGATGTTTGGAAATAATGTAAAAAATACATATCCATTGTGAATTCCACGCGAAAAGTAAAAACGCATAATAAGATAAAATATTTATTTCGGTGCAAATTATCGACGCAATCTAAGCATTGAAATTTCTACGATCATATGTTGGCAATGTTTGCCACAACCAAATAACGTTTTTTTTTCTAAAAAAAAAATAATACATACAACACAATAATATTTCATTTATTTTTCTCATTTGCTTACTAACCAAAAGTTTTCTAAATTCTGGAAAAGATATCCATTGAAACACGATGAAAATCAAAGAAAATTGTCAAAAATAGCAGAATATGTTTTATCGTGTTCATGAGAGATACTGATATACTGAAATAAAAACTATCTATATTTGAGCCGGTTCATGACAAAACCAACATAATGGGTTTGCGACCAGCATGAATCCAGACCAGCCTGCGCATCCGCGCAGTCTGATCAGGATCCATGGTGTTCGCTTACAAACCCTATTACAAGTAGAGAAACTGATACCCTTT